>NC_043717.1:57210927-57295354 GCF_006229205.1 Suricata suricatta
GGAGCCTAAATGTCCATCACCTGACGAATGGATCAAGAAGATGTGGTATATATTCACGATGGAGTACTCCATGGCAATGAGAGGGAATGACATATGGCCCTTTGTAGGAAAGTGGATGGACCTTGAGGGTGTCATGCTGAGTGAAGTAAGTCAGGTAGAGAAGGACAGAAACCATATGTTTGTACTCATAGGTCTAGCAGGAAAACAAGAGAGACCTAATGGAGAACCAGGGGGAGCGGAGGAGGGAGAGAGAGTTAGGGAGAGAGAGGGATGTAAAACTTGAGAGACTATTGAATGCTGAGAATGAACTGAGGGTTGAAGGGGAAGGGGGGGGAAAGAGGAGGTGGTAATGGTGGAGTGCACTTAAGGGGAAGAGCACTGGGTATTGTATGGAAAACAATTTGACAATAAAATATTATGGAAAAAGAATTCCATTGTGGTAAACAAAGTTTTTAAAAGCTCATCTTTTCATTACAGCATTAAGAGAACTATAGTTTAAAAAAAACATAAGAATCCTGATTGCTTTCTAAAACCTAAATATAATGCAATATTTTTAGTATTGTTTCTGTTTTGTTTTATTATCAATTTTCCCCCACATGCTTAAGATAGGAGAAATAATTAGATTTATATAAATAAGTAATATTTGAATGAGAGAGAGAGAGAGAGAGAGAGAGAGAGAGAGTGGGGGCAGGGGACGGCCAGAGAGAGGGAGACACAGAATCAGAAGACAGCCTCCAGGCTCTGAGCTAGCTGTTAGCACAGAGCCCAGCGCAGGGCTTGAACCCACAAACCGTGAGATCATGACCTGAGCCGAAGTAAGATGCATAACTGACTAAGCCACCCAGGCAGCCCTCAATAAGCCATATTATACTAGACAGTTATAAAAGTTAAATCACAAACCTGTCTGTGAGTTTCCTCATTCAGGGTGGAAAATAATGTATTATTGTCTTATTTGTGCTGCTAGAACAACAAGACCACAGATTGGGTGTCTTAAACAACATTTAATTCTCAGTGTTCCAGAAATTGAGAAAGCCAAGATCAAGATGTTGTCAGATTTGTTGTATGTGAAAGTCCACTTCTTGGCTAATAGATGGCCATTGTCTCACTGGCGGAAGGGGCAAGATATTTCCCTAGGGTCTCTGTTAGCAAAGCACTAATACTTTAAGGACCTAATTACTTCCCAAAGGCTCCACTCCAAACACTTTCATATTTAGGATTAGGTTTCAACAAATGACTCTGGAGGAGGGTGGACATAAATATTCAAACATTTATCTTATAGCATTAATTAATCGAATCACAATACTTGTGAAGAGATAATATACTGGTTTCTCAGACAACACACGATCTTTGCTGATGTAAAATATGTTAAGATAGTGGTTTTCAATGTGTGGTTCCTGGATCTCATTGGAACTTATAAGAAATATAAATTCTTGGGACCTAATCCAAGAGCTACAAAATCAAACTATGGGTGGGACAGCACTCCAGATGATTCTGAGGCATGCTGAAATTTTAAAACCACCGTGTTAATGTAGGAGAAATTGATTTGTGAGTAGGTAAAGGGAACTACTGAGTTAGGCCTTAAAGAATTAGTTAAAATTCTGTAAACCATACTTCTTCCTTCAGCTAAAAAATTTTTGATATATTTGTAAAACAAATAGATTTGACATTGTGATATTATGAGAAAGGGCATTATATTGGCATTTGAAAGAGAGTTAGTATAGGAATTAATTTAGTTTATTGGATTAGTTAGGATTTCCTGGAAGATAACTTGATACTACTCATCAAAAGTCTTGCAATTCCATTTTTAAAAATTTATTCCTCAAATATATGAAGATGGGTGTAAAAAATGTTTAGCAAGGCAATGTTTTTAATAATGAAAAATGGTAATCTATGTTAATGTCCATTAGTGAAATAAATTACATAATTATGATGAAATTGCAAATATCCATTAAAATTATTATTCAAATGTCTAATTATTAACAAGACACTATATTCATAATAATGGTGATTAAATACATAGTATGATTATAAAATAGTATATTATACGAGTAAAATTTGGTTAAAATATCTATACATGTACTCCTTTATAGATCTATAGGCATGGAGGAAAAATTAGGTTATACACCAAAATATTAGCAATGGAAATATTAGTGATAGACATGTATGCATTTTATTTTTGTTTTTCTATATTTTCTAATGTGAAATGGTATTTCTTACATAAAGAAATAAATAAAACTTAAAGTAACCTAATCTAAGCTTTTATGCATATTTTTACACAGTCTTATTATTAGGAACAAGTAATACTCATTCTACTTTTTAAAAACACCGTGTTCTAGACTACTGGGGGAAATTCACTAATTCCTCTTGCTTGTTCACTGTCCAGTTTACTGTTCCAAACTTTGACATTGGTTTATTTCTGAAAGTTTGTAATATTATTGGATAATTTTTAAAATATGGGTTTCATCTTAGAAATTTCTGTAAAAGTAAAAATCAATTTGAACGGGAGGCAGAGGATCCTTGTTCAGCCTTTTCAAGTAATTTTTTTTCTGTGAATTTGAAAATTTTATATACCTGGTTTTGGCTTTGGTTTTTTCATCTACAAAAACAGGCATGAACAGAAGATCTTGTTGGTTTTTAACTGCTTTAAAACTTTAGGAATCTATAATGAATTTAGAATCAAACTATTTTTAAAAAATCTATTCAGGGAAGTATCCATGCTAAGAAAATAAAATGCCCTTTAAGGAATTATTCTGATATTATATAGGATGTTATTAATACTTCTCTCGTTTAGTGTAACATCTCACTTGATGGAATTTTCTTTTTTTTTAATTAAAAAGTATTATTATTTATTGAACCATTTTACAGATACGGCAGTAGACTGATAGAATGTTAAATATCATGCTTTGCATCACACATATTTAGGTGCTATTGTCTTACCACGTTTTGAATCTAGCAGCCTGGTTCTGGATTGTTATCTTTTTTTTCCCCATTAATTATTTATTGCCAAGTTGTTTTCCATATAACACAAAGTGCTCTTCCCGACAAGTGCCACCTCCATGACGATCACCCCCTATTGCATTTCCTCCTCCATCTTCAGCCATCAGTTTCTTTTCAGTATTCAAGAGTCTCTCATGGTTTGCCTCCCTCCCTCTTCCTACCTTTCTCCCCTCCCCTTCCTCTTCCCATGGTCCTTGTTAGGTTTCTCCTGTTAGACATTTGAGTGAAAACATTTGGTATCTGTACTTCTCTGCCTGACTTATTTCGCTAAGCATGATACCATTGAGGTCCATCCATTTGGCTACAAATGGCCAGATTTCATTCTTTCTCATTGCCATGCGGTACTCTATTATATATATACCACACCTTCTTTATGCCTTCATCAGTTGATAGACATTTAGGCTTTTTCCATGATTTGGCTATTGTTGCCAGTGCTGCTATGAACATTGGGGTACATGTGCCCCTATGCGTCAGCAATTTTGTATTCCTTGGGTAGATCCCCAGCAGTGCTATTGCTGGCTCATAGGGGAGTTTTAGTGATAGTTTTTTGAGGAACTGCCACACTGTTTTCCAGAGTGGCTGCACCAGTTTACATTCCCACCAACAGTGTAGGAGGGTGCCCGTTTCTCCACACCCTCACCAGCATTTATAGTCTCTTGATTTGTTCATTTTAGCGACTCTGACTGGTGTGAGGTGATATCTCAGTGTGGTTTTGATTTGTATTTCCCTAATGATGAGTGGTGCTGAGCATCGTTTCATGTGCCTCTTGGCCTTCTGGATGTCATCTGTGAAGAAGTGTCTATTCATGTCCTCTCTTCATTTCTTCACTGGATTACTCATTTTTCAGGTGTGGAGTTGGTGAGTTACTTATAGATTTTGGATACCATCACTTTACTCAATATGCTATTTGCAACTATCTTTTACCATTCTGTCGGTTGCCTATTAGCGTTTTTCATTGTTTCCTTTGCAGTGCAGACGCTTTTTATCTTGATGAGGTCCAAATAGTTCATTTGTGTTCTTGATTCCCTTTCCTTTGGGGATGTGTCAAGTAGGAAATTGCTGTGACTGAGGTCAAAGAAGTTGTTTCCTGCTTCCTCCTCTAGGGTTTTGATGGTTTCCAGTCTCACATTCAGGTCCTTCATCTATTGTGAGTTTATTTTTGTCTGTGGTAGAAGAAAGTGATCTAGTTTCATTCTGCATGCTGCTGTCCAGTTTTCCCAGCACCACACGTTAAAGAGGCTATCTTTTTCCCATTGGATACCCTTTCCTTCTTTGTCAAAGATTAATTGGACATACATTTATGGGTTCAGTTCTGGGCTCTCTATTCTATTCCATTGGTCTTTGTGTCTGTTTTTATGCCAATACCATACTGTCTTGATGATGACAGCTTTGTAGTAGAGGCTAATACATTGTACAGGTATTTTACATCTTTGGTTAGGTTTATTCCTAGGTATTTTATGGTTTTTCATGCAATTGTGAATGGGATCATTTTATTGATTTCTCTATTGTTTCACTATTGGTGTATAAAAATGCAACCAATTTCTGTACATTGATTTGTACCCTGTGACTTTGCTGAACTCATGGATCAGTTCTAGAAGGTTTCTGGTGGAGTCAATCGGGTTTTCCATGTAGAGTCTCATGTTATCTGCGAAACTTGAACGTTTGACTGCTTCTTTGCCAATTCTGATGCCTTTAATCTTCTTTTGTTGTCTGATTGCTGATGCTAGGACTTCCAGCACTATGTTAAACAACAGTGGTGAGAGTGGACAACCTTGTCATGTTCCTGATATCAGGGGTAAAGCTTTCAGGTTTTCCCCATTGAGGATGATATTAGCTGGGGGCTTTTCATAAACTGCTTTTATAATGTTTAAGTAAGTTCCTTCTATCCCGACTTTCTCGAGGGTTTTTATTAAGAAGCGATGCTGTATTTTGTCAAATGCTTTTCCTGCATCTATCAACAGGATCATATGGATTTTATCATTTTTTGTTAACTTGGTGCATCACATTAATGGATTTGTGAATTTGAACCAGCTCTGTAGCCCAGGAATGAATCCCACCTGATCATTATGGATCATTCTTTTTATATGCTGTTGAATTCAATTTGCTAGCATATTGTTGAGTATTTTTGCATCTGTATTCATTAAGGATACTGGCCCCTAGTTCTCTTTTTTTGTTGGTTCTCTGTCTGGTTTGTGAATCAAGGTGATGCTGGCTTCATAGAACAAGTTTGGAAGTTCTCTTTCTATTTGTCGTTTTTGGAATGGCTTGAGAAGGATGGGTGTTAACTCTGCTTTAAATGTCTTGTAGAATTACCCTGGGAATCCATTCGGCCATGGGCTCTGGTTTGTTGGGAGATTTTTGATAACTGATTCGATTTCTTCAATGGTTATGGGTCTGTTCAGATTTTCTATCTCTTCCCATCTGAATTTTGGCAGTGTTTGTGTGTTGAGGAATTTGTCAATTTCTTCTAGATTGTCCAGTTTGTTGACATATAATTTTTCATGGTAATATCGGATGGTTGCTTGTATTTCTGAGGGATTAGTTGAAATAGATTATTTTTCTTTCATGATTTTGTCTATGTGGGTGTTCTCTCTTTCCTTTCTGAGGAGCCTGGCTAAAGGTTTATCATTTTTGTTTACTTTTTCAAAAAACAAATTCTTGGTTTCATTGTTTTTTTTATTCTATATTGTTTATCTCTTCCCTGATCTTTATTATTTCTCTTCTTATGCTGTGTTTGGGGTGCTCTATCTGCTCTCTTTCTAGTTTCCTTGGGTTCTCTGTTAGATTTTGAGTTTGTGCTTTTTCCAGGTTGTTGAAATAGGCCTGGATTGCAATATACTTTCCTCTTAGGACTACCTTTGCTGTGTCCCAGAGAGTTTGGATTATTGTATTTTCATTTTCATTTGTTTCCATGTATTTGAGAATATCTTCTCTAATTGTGTTACTGGCCCAATCATTCTTCAGTATGGTGGTTTTTAACCTCCACAGTTTAGGAGGTTTTCCAGACATCTTCCTGTGGTTGATTTCAAGTTTCATAGCATTGTGAACTGAAAGTGGGCATAATACATTTATATTTATGGAGGCTGTTTTATGACCAACTTATGATCTATTTTGGAGCATGTGCACTCAAGAAGAAAGTGAATTACCTAGCTTCAGGATGCAGAGTTCCAAATATACCTATTAATTCCATCTCTTCTCGTGTGCTTTTCAGGTCCATTGTTTCTTTATTGATTTTCTGTCTGGTTGATCTATCCTTTGCTGTAAATGGAGTATAAAAATCCTCTGCAAATAGTACATTCTTATCAGTAAGATTGTTTATGTTTATGAATAGTTGTTTTATGTATTTGGGTGCTCCCGATTTTGGCACATAAATGTTTTTAATTGTTAGCTCTTCCTGATGGAGAGACCCTGTATTATTATATAGTGTCCTTCTTCATCTCTTGTTACTGCCTTTACTTTAAAGTCCATTTTGTCTGATATAAATATGGCTTCTCCATCTTTCTTTTGACTTCCAGTCACATGATAGATATTTCTCCATCCACATACTCTCAATCTGAAGGTGTCTTCAAGCCTAAGATGAGTCTCTTGTAGACAGCAAATAAATGGATTTTGTTTTTTTATCCATTCTTCTACCCTGTGTCATTTGATTGGAACATTCAGTTCATTTACATTCAGTGTTACTATTGAAAAATGCGGGTTTAGATTCATTGTGTTCTCTGTAGAGTTCATGCTCATAGTGATGTCTCTGGTGCCTTAAATGCCTTGCTACATTTCCCTCATAGAGTCCCTCTTAGGATTTATTGTAGAGCTAGTTTGGTGGTGATGAATTCCCTCAATTTTTGTTTATTTGGGAACACTTTTATCTCTCTTTCTATTTTGAATGACATTTTCCTGCCATTCCTTTCTGGCCTGCCAAGTTTCAGTAGATAGTTCTATAACCGCTCTAATAGGTTTCCCTTTGTATGTTATGGCCCTTTTATCCCTAGCTGCTTTCAGAATTCTCTCTTTATCTTTATATTTTGCCAGTTTCACTATGATATGTCTTGCCGAATGTCATTCACGTTACGTCTTTGAGGATTTCTTTGTGCCTCTTGAATGTCAATGTCCTTTTCCTTCCTCCGATTTAGGATGTTCTCAGCTATAATTTGACCAACCACCCTTTAGGACCTCTTTCTCTTTCTTCCTCTTCAGGAACTCCTATGATACTGATATTGTTCCTTTTGATTTTATCACTGAGGTCTCCAATTCTCCTTTCCTGCTCCTATATAAATTTCTCTCTCTTTTTCTTGGCTTCCTCTTTTACTAGAACTGTGTCTTCTATGTCACCTATTCTGCTTTCTACCTCTTCAATTTGTGCAGTGGCCACCTCCATTTATTTATGCACCTGATTTATAGTATTTATTGTAACATCACAGATATTTTGAAGGTCCCTAGTCTTTGCATCAATAGCTTCTCTGATGGTTTTTTCAATTCTGGAGATTAATTTTATGACAATTGTTCTAAATTCTTGTTCAGTTATGTTGTTTATGTCTGTTTTGAGCAGTTCTGTGGCTTACTTCTTCCTGGTATTTCGTTAGAGGAGAGTTCTTTCGTTTTGTCATTTTGGCTAGCTTTCTGTCTGTTGTCAGTTTTAAAAGCTGGTTATGCACTGTGCACCTGTTAGCATTGCTCTACTAAAGTAGGCTCATTGACTGTCCAGGGCCTGTTGTTTCAGGAAGTGTTGTTTTAATGGTGTCTCTCGGTTTTTCTTGTGCCTTTGATTATTTAGTTTCCCTTCTCAGTGGTATTTGGAACTCTTCACCATGTGTACTTTGGCTTGTTTCTTGAGGTAGCCCTGAAAAGAACAACAGACAGACAAACAAACAGGGAACAAATACAGTCCAACGCAGATACAAAGCAAATAAATAAGGAAACAAAAGGGGAATGAAAATAAGAAAAAGAAAGAAAACAAAAGAAAAAAAAGATTAAAAAAACGTGGAGGACAGCAATAACAAGGTACAGTCTGAGGGCATAAAATCTGCAGAGGGGAGAGATAAGAATGAGATAAGGAAAAATGTATCTGGATGGCAGGAACTAATCTAATCACAGCAGTGTATAAATGTTGGTCTTTCTCAGACCCCAAGGGTGTAAAAAAGAGAAACAAAGGAAAAAAGAAGAAAAAAGAGATCAAAAATAAAAACATAAAAAATAAGTTAAGTAAAATTTTAAAAATTCTAAAAAAGCAGCTCTCTAGTGCTGATGGGCATGGGTTGGTGTAGACAGGTAGGGTCTCAGGGGCTGCTCTCTGAGGCCCTGCCTTAGAGGTTGACTGGAGATGAATGGCGGCTCCCCAAGTCCTTCTCAGACCATGAGCTGCAAGCCACTCTTTTGAGTCCTATCTTCCTGTGTCACGGGAGGGCCAAATTGCTTTTTTTCCTAAGCTCCGCTGCTTTTCCAAATCCTAGTCTGTGCTCTTTAATGCTGTCTCCCCAGATGAGATGAAATAAAATGTCTTCCCGCCAGTGGACAGCTTTCTTGCTGGGATTGATTGAGTAAGGAGACTGGAGAGCCAGCTTTTCCCTGGCTCTGCCTGGAATTGGCAAGCCACAGACCCAAAGGGAAAACAAGTCTGATGAGGGGGACGAATTTCTCTCCTTTCCCAGTGGCTATGTGTGTGATGATTTGTCTCTCTTTCCCTGGCTGAGGTCTCTTCCTCTCCAGTGTCCACTCTATAAGCGTTTTCAGTCTCTTTTTCTCTTCCCCTTGGCTCTCCACTGCTCTACATGGCCGTTTCTCACGTGGCTCCAAATGGCCGTTCCATGAGTTGCTCAGCATGGTGGATCCACTCTACATGTCCGCTCCTTGGGAGGACCTCCATGGTCCTGTGCTGCCTCTGCACACAGGGCCCTCTGTGGCCCAGTGCCACCTTTCTGGGCACTCTATCTCCCGGCGCTCCCTCCCCTCAGAGTCTCTGGTCCCAGTTCCCACTCACTCAGGCATCCTTGAGGCTGTCATCTATAAGGAGTCTGTGTGTGCACCTTCCGTTCTTGCAAGTCAGAATATTGTAGCTTTGGTCCTTCTCAGTTTGATAGTTGGGGGAGGGTCGAGATCACAGAGCTCCCTACTTCTCCACCATCTTGCCAATCAAACCCTTGATGGAATTTTCAAACAAATGTGTTAAATATGTTAAAATATTTGAAAGTTGGTATACTTCTGACACCTGGTGGTCGAACCAAACATCACATCTAAATTCTAATTCCCCAGACACATTCCCTTTCTCTCACTGGGACATTTCCCTCCCTGATTTATCCATTCATCATGTATTCAGTCATTCACTTAAAAAACACTTAGTGGATCCTTAATATGTTGAAAACACTTTACAGCACACTTTACTCTGGAGGAAAGAAAGTAATAAGAGAATGAGTCTTTCATATAAAGGAAATTACAATCTATTTAGAGGAACAAAATAGATTGCATGCAAAGGCAATAACCCTAGTGCATTAAATGTATTAGATGCACTCTTGCTAAAATTTGATCCGAACTATGGATACTGTGATGCCATAGAAGTGACCTCTGGTTTGGAAAAGTCAAGAAAGGCCTCTTGGAGGAAATGAGGCTTGCTTTTCTTGGGATCTCAGTCTACTTAGCCATAAAACAGTCATAATATTCTACTGTTATATAGGATTGCTAGAAGGGACAGATTGAGAGAGTGTATATAAAGTACTTAGTATAGCACCTTGTCCAACATAAGCATTCAGTGATTTTTTAACTGTTATTAAAACCAAAGATGATCAGGGAAGATTTAGTGTATGTTAACTATTTTCTAACTTTTATTTTGAGAATAATTCTAGTTCAAGTTTACATGATTTTTTAATTAAACTGAGTATACAGAACACAAGATCAATTATTTTAGTTAGTTCAGTGGATAAATAAACCACAAAAACAGATAGTGTTGGCTCTATTTACAGTTTGCTAGACTGACTGGCTGGTTTAGCAAAATAGTCAACTCAGTGGAAAAAAACATACAAAGTAGTTGTTTATTTGAATGAACTATTTGTTTGACTTCAATGCACGTTCAGCAAATACAGTCTATCTGAAAGCACCATATAGTCAATGCAAATAGGTTGTTTGGCACTGTGTGAGCTGTGTGTGTGTTGACTGCATTTTTATAATTATGAATGGCTATATTTTGGGTTCAGTAGGAACTGTCTTAGATTCTATGTTTCTTTCAATAGTTAATGTTAAGTGTGTCTCAATTTCCATTTAATTCCATAAAATGTGAAACAAACTAACTGATTTTGCAAGAAATAAAAAGCACAAGAAAGTATTCAAATCCCATTTATCTTTTTGTTTTTACAATCAGAGGCATGTTATATTTCCTGAGAATATCAAGCATTTGGGTAACTGTCATTTTCAATGATTAAAATAAACTGTATTGTGGTGTCTTTGAGGCAAAAGCAATAATGTTCTGATCCAAAAGAAAACCAAGAACAGGGACTCTGCATGTTAAGAATGAATGTTTAACCTGGATAATGGAATATTGAGAGAGACAGGATTGCCATCTTCATATAATTAGAGAGTTTCATGTGCAACAGGGGGTAAAAGTTATTTTTATTTGACTTTGGTAGGCAAGACTAGGTTAAAATGTCAGGGATACAGATTTAAACCTACTAGAAGGAAAAATTTTCTAACAATTATGATTATTAAAAATGTAACTATTCAAAATTAGTAAATTTCAACTGAACTTGCCTCAAGAGCTGAGGTAAAGATAACCTTTTTTTGCTGCCACTCCCACCAGATGCCCTCTAATTTTTCACATTCTCTGGTAGTTGTTTGAAATAGTAGCAAGGATAGTCTTGACAAATGTCAATGTTTGAAATTACCATAATTCTGTATATACACGAATCTTTAAAGTTACAGAAGCTTTTTAAAAGTAACATGACATACAAACAGGATTAATTTTACCCTCAGCCAAATTCTGATGGAGCCAAAGTTTATCTTCATTGCCCTACTTTTTCCCCAAACTTTCATTCCTCCAAGTTCTAGTCACCTGCCAGTCCTTCCCAGGCCCTTATACTGTGTTTCATTTACAAACGTTTATGGCTTATCTTAGAAGTCACTTATTTTCTGATAAGGTTGCAGTGAAAATGGATTAAATTTTCTCTTTCCTAGCATTGATGATTGGGAACTCAGCTAAATCTCAATTTGAAAATGCAGATGGAGACAACTATAACACTGAAATGTGGAAACTCACAGAAGTGCTGGCATATATATTCTATAGAAAAAATACATATACAATATAAATATAGAATTATATATATAATTTTCCAGTGATATCTTGCTTGTTGGTTATCTCTACACGTTCGATTTCTCCCTCAAAATACTGAGGGGATAGCTTGACTGAGGTTATTACCAAAACTGTAATCTTTCTGATTTATAAAATATATGTTTCAAAATATTGCTTTATATTTATATATTGCCACAGTTTTTTCAGCTTACATGAAAAAGGTCTTTTGAATTTGTGAAAGTTAGCACCTGAATAATTCTTTGGTAAGACACAAATATATTTGTAAACCCAAACATAGACTGATATGCTCTTGACCCTATTTTTACTCTGTTTTCTGCAGAAACCATCCTTAAGGAAGGAAAATACATCCCCAAGATGTGAGGTAACAGCATAACCAGTATAAGAACAAAGTGAACAGATATTCAAATGTCATTTTAGTACTCTCTCTATGCAACCACCTACATCCTCATATTCATCTCTGGTCTTTTGGTTAATGGTGCAGCCTTGTGGGTTCTGTGCTGCTTCATCAGCAAGAAAAATAAAGCCATCATTTTCATCATCAGTCTCTCTGTGGCTGATCTTGCTCACGTGCTGTCCTTACCTCTCCGGATTTACTATTACAACAGCCACCACTGGTCCTTCCTGAAGGCCCTTTGCCTGCTGTGCTTCTACCTGAAGTATCTCAACATGTATGCCAGCATTTGTTTCCTGACCTGCCTCAGCCTTCAGAGATGTTTCTTTCTCCTCAAGCCCTTCAGAGCCAGAGAATGGAAGCGTAGGTATGATGTAAGCATTAGTGCTGACATCTGGATCATTGTGGGGACTGCCTGTTCGCCACTTCCAATTCTGAGGACTGCTGGCTTAGCCAACAACACTGAATCTTGCTTTTCCAATTTACGGTTTAAACACATTAGAATGACTTCCTCCATTGGTATGATAAGTGTAGCTGAACATGGAGGCTCTTTTTTTAACTGCTGCCATCATTTCTTATTGCACATGGAAAATGAGGAAATCTTTACAAGAATTCCAAGCTCCCCTTCAGAATACCAAAGAGAGAAAAAGGGCTTTGTGGATGGTTCTGATATGTGCCGTTGTGTTCACTGTGTGTTTCACTCCTTACCACCTCAACTTCCTATTCTATATGTTGGTGAAACAACATGTTTTTTCAACCTGTTCCTTTACTAAGATCACCCTATATTTTCACATCATTTCTCTATGTCTTGCAAATTTGAATTGCTACCTTCATTCCATTGTATGTTATTTTATGACCTCAGAATTCCATAATAGGCTTTTGGAACACAGTGGTTTGGTTCTTCATTTACATGTGAGACACAAGGACAGGCCTTTGGAAATTCATCACAAGAAGGAGGAACTTCAAACTATCTCTCCTACAAATTTGAATGATTCCAAGATAACGTAATCAAATACATAGCTAGAATAACCTATTTTCTCTATCAGTTTAGCTATGTCTCCTTGAAGATTAAAAACAAAATGATATTGTTGAATGCCTTAACAAAACATGTCTACCTTTCTTTTATCCCCCAAATCATCCTTCTGAAGGAATTATTCATAACTATATTTTTGATACAAATGGAAACACACTGTTCTATGGAGCATATAATAAAATATCTTTCTTTGTAGAAAATAATCAGAACCAGAATAAATTGAACACCTATTCCTCAGCAATGGGTCAATGTTTTCACTTTTACTTGCAAAGAACAAAATGTACATTTAAAATAAGTGGACATAGGTGAATAGTCAAAAAAAATTTAAATATACAGAACAATAGGATACTGGCTTTATTGAAAAAAAATATACGTATACTACTTGTGCAAAATAGACCAAAGAGGAAAGATTCCTTAATATTAATAGTATTAATTAATAGAGAATTGATTAATATTCATTCATATGAAAATTTATATCCTTCGAACTTGGAATATCTATGAGAAATTCCTTTTTTCCCCTTTAAGAAACAAACAATTCAGATTCATCCTAAATACCTCAAATGTTTCAGGAAATTCCTGCACAATACATATGACTTAAACACAAAACTCAATTGTATTCTAAAGTGTTTCATAAGCTTCAGAATTTCAGGGTTTGCAATAAAAAAGCTCTTTGAAAAAGATTGTGTAACAATCAGCCTATATTAATTCCCCTATATACAACCTCATCACAATTTTGCTTGAAAGATTTTAAACAATGAATTACTAAAGAATCACACATATGTGTATAGTTGTTTTAGTTAGACCTCATTACTCACAAGTAAAGACACCTATAAAGAGAATATTGCATGAATTGAATATTATTATGAATGCAGAATGAAAAAACTGCTATTGATTTAAATCTTTGTGATTTTTTAGGACATTTGGGTGGCTCAGTAGATGACGTGTCTGACTTCAGCTCAGGTCATGAACTCATGGTTCGTGGGTTTGAGCCCCACATTGGGCTCTGTGCTGACAGCTCAGAGCCTGAAGCCTGTTTCAATTCTGTGTCTCCCTCTCTCTGCTCCTCCCTCATTCATGCTTTGTCTCTCTCTCTCTCAAAAATAAATAAACATTAATTTAAAATAAATAAATACATCTTTGTAATTTTGTAATACAAATTTTGTAATACAAATCATTATCATTGAAAAATTTCAATCTTAAAATTTCACATATGGGGTTTCATTAAAATGGTATTTCATTTTTTTAAGTTTTTCAAATTATTTTGAGAGAGATGGAGTGCAGAAAGAGAGGGAGAATTTCAAGCAGGATCTGTGCTGTCAGCACAGAGACCCACATAGGGCTCAAACTCATGAATCTGTGAGATCATGACCTGAGCCAAAATCAAGAGTTGGACACTCAACTGACTGGGCCACTCAGACATCCCTAAAATGGTATTTTATAAAGAAGTGGCCAATTTTATAAAATTATAAAGGCTTAGTTTCTTGTTTTTATAATGTTTTAAATTCACAAGCTATTGTGTCAGAAGAGAAACAGATAATAACATTTGTTACAGTTGGGGGAAGATAGAATAAAAGCTAATGCATAAACATCCCAAATCACTATGTGGTTTCACCTGAAACTGATGTAACATGGTGTGTCAACTACACTCAAATAAAAATATTAATTTATAAAAGAGAGAAAAGTGCTTTTGGCAGAGGAAGATGGTGGCTGAGTAGAAGGATCATAGGCTAGTCTTTTTGACAAACATGACTAGATAACTATGAAATCAATCTAAATACCACAGAAATTGACCTGAAGACTGATAGAACAAACTCCACAACTAAAGGTAGAGACGAGGTCTCATCGAAGGTAGGAAGTGCAGAGACATGGTTTAGAGGAGAAAAAGATTGCAGCTGCTGCTGAGGGGAGGGAATCATTGTCACGTAGAAGGACAAGAAAGGAGCACAAGAGAACATTTCCTCTAAGCAATTGGCTTGGAAAGTGAGGGGCAGAATTTTGTGTTACTTGCAACAAGTGGGATTTAAAGCCTGAAGTTTTGAAGGTCTGAGGCCTTGGCCCTGAGGGCACTGTGCTACTCTTGGATAGAAGGCAGGCAAATAGCCTGGGGGCAGACAGCATAAAAACAAATAACTGAAGAACTCCTGAGGTACACAGAAGGGAGATTATTAGCTTTTCTTAGAGCATGCCCCCTGAGAGGCAGCATTCATGGACACAACTCTCCGGGTACAAAGGAGATGTCCAGCTCCATTTTCTTACCCTGCCCCTCAGTATAAACACAGAACCACATGCTGGAAGAAGCTTAGCTACTACACTGGCTTCCTAACTTGCTTGAACCATGCCCCGACCCTTGGAACTCTGGTGGGACTGTCCTTCTCAGTCAAGCTTGCCTCAGTCCCAGTGCAGCAGGTCCTCAACTCATAAAATAAGCAGAAACTCCTGTCCATACATCTTCTGACCAGAGGGTTCTTCAGTGCCTCAGTTATGATAAAAGTGGTCAAACTCAATTCACAAGCAGACCAGAACACAACTGGCTAAAACTCACATTCTGGTCAGGCAACAACACTGCCTACAGCAGGTAAAGAGAGATTCTGCAGATGATTAGACTGGATAGAGCAACAAACACTCAATAGCAGAGAACATGCAGAACACAATGACGAAACTCCCTGAAGCAGCAGGCTTCTTCATAATGTCACTAACTTCAGGTGACATAACTAGATTTTCTAACACAGAGAAGAAAGCAGAGACTTAGGCAAAGTGCAATGATGGAAGAATTCATCCCAAATGAAAGAAAAAGACAAGGCCATGACCAGAAATCTAAGAGAAACATATAAGTAAAATGCTTGATGGTGAATTTAAAGCAAACATTGTGAAGATACAAATGGGGCTTGAGAAATAAAAGGTATCAGTGACACTCTTACCACAGAGATAAAAGACTTTAAATAATAATCAGGGATGAAGAGCACAATAAATGAGATTGGAAATAGAATTCACGTAATGAACATCAGGTTGGAAACAGTGGAGAAATGAGTATATATATATATATATATATTATATATATATATATATATATATATATAATATATATATAATCTGAAGAAATAATACCTGAAAACTTCCCTATTCTGGGGAAGGAAGCAATATCTGGATATGAGAGGCACAAAGAACTTCCATCCAAATCCACAAAAGTAGGCTAACACCAAAATATATATTGTAATGCAATTTGCAAAATATAGTGATTAAAAAAAAGTCTTAAAAACAGCAAGACAAAAGAAGTCTTTAATTTACAAAGAAAAACCCATAAGGCTAGCTGAAGCTTTCTCAACAGAAACTTGGAAAGCCAGAAAGAATTTGTGGGATATATTTTTAAAAAGCTGACTAGGAAAAATCTGCAGCCAAGAATACTCTGTACAGCAAGGCTCTCATTCAGAATAGAAGGAAAGTTAAGGTTTTCCCAGACAAACAAAAACTAAAGGAGTATGTGACCACTAAACCAGCCTGCAAGAAATATTAAAGGGGACTTTTTAAGGACAAAAGAGAGACAAAAAGTGACAAAGAAAAGATCAGAGAAAATCTCCAGAAACAATGACAAAACAAGTAACACACTGACACTAAATATATATCTATCAATAATTACTTTGAATGTAAATGGACTAAATGTTCCAATCAAAAGAAATAGGGTGTCAGAATAGAATAAACAAGATCCATCCATATGTTGCCTAGAAGAGACTTACTTTAGACCTAAAGACACCTGCAGATTGAAAGTGAGGGGATGGAGACACATTTATCATTCAAATGGATTTCAAAAAAAGCTGTAGTAACAATATTTATATCAGGCAAACTAGACTTTAAAACAAAGACTTTAAAAAGAGAAAAGAAAGACAGTATATAATCATAAAGGGGACAATCACACAAGAATATATAACAATTAAAGAAGGATATTATATAATCATAAAGGGGACAATCACACAAGAATATATAATAATTGTAAATATTTATGCACCCAACATGAAAGCACCCAAAACAATTAATAACAAACATAAAGGAACTAATTAATAATAACACAGTAATAGTAGCAGAGTTTAACAAACTCTTATATCAATGGACAGATAATCTAAACAGAAAATAAGGAAGAAAACAATGGCTTTGAATGACACTCTGGACCAATAATCAAGCAGCAGAAAGAGACATTAAGGATCAATCTCATTTACAATTGTGCCAAAAATAATAAGATACTTAGGAAGAAGCCTAACCAAAGAAGTAAAAGAGCTGTACTCTGAAAATTACAAAACACTGATGGAAATTAATAATGTACAAAAATGGAAAGATATTCACAGCTTATGGATTGAAAGGATAAATATCTTTAACATGCCTATACTATGCAAAGCAATCAACACATTTAATTCAATCCCTATCAAAATACCAACTACATTTTTCCCAGAGCTAGAACCAACAATCCTAAAATTTGCATGGTATCACAAATGACCCTGAATATCCAACCTTGAAAAAGAAAAGTAAACCTGGAGGCATCACAATTCCAGATTTTACATTATAATGCAAAGTGGTAATGATCAAAATAGTATGACAATGACCCTGAAAATCAACCTTGAGAAAGAAAAGCTGGAAGCATCATACCTCCAGACTTTAAGTTATAATACAAAGTGGTTGTGATCAAAACAGTATGGTGCTGGCACAAAAATAAACATATAGATCAATAGAACAAAATAGCAAACTCAGAAATGAACCCATAATTATATGGTTAATTAATTTTTGACAAAGCAGGAATAATATCCAATGGGAAAAAGACATTCTTTCAACAAATGGTGTTGGGAAAGCTAGACAGCATCAATGTAAAAGAAGGAAACTAGATCACTTTTTCATGCCATGTACAAAAATGAATTTAAAATGGATAAAGACCCAAATGTAAGATATGGATTCATAAAAATCTTAGAGGAGAACACAGACAGTAAACTCTGTTTTTAAAAAAAAATTTAAATGTTTATTTTTGAGAGGCAGAGCACAAGCAGGGGAGGGGCAGAGAGAGAAGGAGACACAGAGTCCAAAGCAGGCTCCAGGCTCTGAGCTGTCTGCACAAAGCCTGACATGGGGCTCGAACCCACAAACCATGAGATCATGACCTGAGCTGAAGTCAGCCGCTTAACCGACTTAGCCACCCCTACAGTAACCTCTTTGACATTGGTCATAGTAACTTCTTTCTAGATATGGCTCCTGAGGAAAAGGAAACAAAAGCACAAAGAAACTCCTGGGACTTAATCTAAATAAAAAGCTTCTGCAAAGCGAAGGAAACAATCAACAGTTTTGTAAGGTTACCTATAGAATGGGAGAAAATATTTGCAAATGACATATCTGATAAAGAGTTAGTATCCAAAATATATAAAAACTTATAAAACTTAACAAGCCCAAAATGAATAATCCTTATAAAAATGGACAGAAGACACAAAAATGTTTCTAAAGAAGATATACAGATATCCAATAGACAGATGAAAAGATGCTTAATGTCACTGATTATCATGGAAATGCAAATCAAAACTACATGAGATATCTCACACCTTTCAGAATAGCTAAAACAAGAAGACAAGAAACAATAAGTGTTGGGTAAGGATGGAACACTTGTATACTGTTGATGGAAATGCAAAGTAGTGCAGTCAGTCTGGAAAACAGTATAGAGATTTGTAAATAAGTTAAAAATATAACTACCCTATGATTCAGCAATTATACTACTAAGTATTTACCCAAAGAATACAGAAATATTGATTCAAAGTCATATCAGTGTTAATAGCAGCATTATCTACAATAGTGAAATGATGGAAACAGCCCAAGTATCCATCAACTGATGAATTAATACATAAGAAGTGATATATATATATATATATATATATATATATATATATATATATATATATCCAAATGCACCCAGATGTCCAAATATTCCAAGAAATTTTAGGTGCCATAAACTTCCAGTCAAACCTCAGTGATCTGGAACCCAAACCTTGCAAACTTAACTATCCAAACATGGCTTACAGACCCAAGAAGGAAGTAAAATTGTCCTGAATGGCCAAAATAGATGTCATAATGCCCACAAACTAAAAGCTACAGACTTTGTTCTATAGGATGTTTTTACTTTTATACATATCATCTCCAAATAAAATAAAATAATCAGTCTTTACTCATTTTTTAAAAAAAATTCAGTTCTGTAATAACTAGCTTGATTAGTGTGTTCTCAAAGCCACAAACATTAAAAAGAACTAATTGAAATGACAGGGACTTCATTAGACTGGTCCATTGAAAATTGCAACATGAACTATAGTCTAAAAATGTGGAGGAAGAAGCACTTATAAAATCAAATATATAAGAATTAAAATTCCATGAGGTCATTTTAGTGGTACGTTCATGAAAAATATCAATAGTTACTAATTTTAATAACTTTTAGGGTAGCCAATATATGCAGTACAGTAACTGATGTTTATAATGACCTTCAGTCATTCTGAAAAGATAACATTAAAAAGATAACTTCAGAGTTAAAGGTCTTCTTAAATAACATTAATACTGTAACTACAAAAAGAAACATTTCTAAAGTTTTTTGGAGTCTAGAAAGCACTTTCCAAAAAGTATGCCTCATATTGAGATCATCTAGTCTAGCCCCCTTATGGACATACAATTAAAATTAAGACCCAAAGAGAAGTAACTTGTCCATATATACATACTGGCAGACCTAAGACTAATATCTTGGTCCTCTGAATATGGATTAATGCTTTTTTTCAAGGATGATGTCCCATTATTTAAAATAAACTGCTTAAGTAAATAGAAAACAATATAATTTATGAATATTTGCAACTAATATGGTGTTTTAAATGTCCAGGTACTTACAGAGCTAAGCAAACTTTTCTGTAAAATACAACTGTCTGATATACAAATCTGCCAAGGACTTCAGAGAAACCATGTTTTTCTGTTTTTCATTTTTTAAACCTTTTTTCTGTTATTTAAATGCCAGTTAGTTAAGATACAGTGTAATATTAGTATCAGGTGTACAATACAGTGATTTAACACTTCCAAAAATCATGTGGTGTTCTCTCTCTCAAGATTAAATTTTTAAAAATTTTAAATAAAAAAAGAAATATAGATGATAATTATTTTTAAGTTATAATGATTATTTAAACATAAATACATGGGGGAAGGTAATATTAAGAAATGAAACAGAGAAAGCAGATAGTGCCCCTCTTAAACTATAAAACATACAGGATATTATTAAATATTTTAAACAACCTATTAGTATCATAGAAGAGATGAAGATTTGAAGTAGTGTTCAAAGTCAAGACATTACTGACTGAGGCTTCTGAGAGTAACAGAAAGAACTATTGACCTGTCCCCTACCATTAGTTAGTTAGGTTCAGCCTTTCAGAAGAAAAAGTTATGATTAAGATTAAGGACCTCTGAAGAAATAAAATATTAGGGGCTGACCATAGACATAGGGAAACAATGAGGATACACTAGGTCACAGTCAATATCTTCTATGGATGAATTATGTAGATAGAATTCAAGGTCTCCAAACTTTTGGCAGGAATGGATTTGAAACAAATCTAAAGGAAACTACAGTTGTAAAGAGGAGAGACTGAGGGGCGAATAGGTTACTTAGCGATATTGTTTGGACATGGATGCTTTTGTTGAGAGGCATATAAATAAAATTCAAAGAACATCCTTAATTCAATGCAGTTCTACAATATCTGATCTGGTTAAATATATCAGATAATCAAATTTAAATGAAGATAAAATATTCAAAAACTTAGTCTAGTAAGAAAACATTGAATATACACATTTTTACCTTTGCTCACACTGTTTCTATGTCAAGTAAGACTTTGTTTCACCTGTCTATCCAGTCTTAAAAATTATTTAAGCTTCAGCTTAAATTTTGCTTTACTCTAGAACCACATAATCTTTCTATACAGTAAATTCCTTGAAGGTACCTATCAAGGTCAAAACAGTATGTTGTACTCTATAACATATTGAAATTTAACCTAATTTCTTATAAGGATATTAAGTCTTTGATAGTTTCTATGGTTATATTAAGACTTCCATATTTCTTTCTCTGTGGGAGACTAAGTTCTGGGTATAAACTTGGCAGTCTAATGCTGTATGGTGATCATAAAATTAATCTATATCTCCATATCATGCAAATAGTAAGAGCCCAATAAATGTTTCTTTGATGATTTAAAGAAAAAAATATATAATCACTGCATCTTGGTAGATTGGTTGAACTTGTTAAATACAAATGCAAATGGAACCAATGTTGGAAATTCAACATGGAGGAGAAGTAGGGAGAGCTGAAGTTCCATCGTTCCTCAAACACAGCAGTGTTGAGGCCAAAGGACTTTGAATTCCAAGAGTCTAGGCTGAAGAGTGAGAAAGACATCTCCAGGGACCTATGGGGACAATCTGGCAGGCCATAGATGCGTGGTTGCAAACTGGGACAGAGAAAAATGGGCCATATAGGCACGGAGGGGAGGGATACCCTTCTGCGAAGAGACAAAGAGAAGAGAAAGAGAGGCTGAGGAAGCATAAGTCTGGACAAGATAAAAGCCACGGACCTGGACAGAGAAAGATCCAATTTCTAACTGCAGGGCTTCCTCCGGACTGGGGCCAGCTGCACAGTTCATGCACCTGGGCAGGAAGGGAGCCAGCCCTGGTCTCAGTAACTAGTTCAGATGTGCAGTCCACAGTGGGAGAACACAATCCACTCCCTGGAATGCTGTGGCAAGAAGGTATATAACCTTTCAAAAGACAAAGACTATCTATGCCCATCAGCCAGAGAACCTATATTGGCAGCGTGGAGTGGTACTCCCCTGGTACCAAGGCACATGGAACAGGACACTTTAAGACATGAGGGTTTAAATCACAGCTGAGAGCCAGGTGGGAGCACGAGTCAGCAGAGTGAGACACACCACCTCATTCGTGACCACGGCTCTGCAAGGATGGCTTGAAAAGTGGTTCTGAGACACACATTCCATGGAGAAAAGACTGGGGTGTAGACATTTTTCTCCCCATTACCAACAAGGTGGGGCCTAGGGAATGGACAGCCAGCTCACAGTGAATGTGAGACCTGACTACATAAAACCACATGCTTCTTCTCTTGGTAACTGTGTATCTACTGGAGTGGGTTTGACCCTGATGAACCAAAGAGCTTCTCCTCCAGACCAGCACTGCCACAAGTTCCAAGGAAACCAGCAGTTTTGCATTTTCTGATTTAATTCTTGGAAATTTTTATTATATACACATATGTTTTTTCCCTTCCTTTTCTCCTTATTTCTTCCTTCTTCTAGTCTTGTTATTCTGGTTGTTGGTTTGCTTAAGCAGACATATTTAATCTACTCTCTTCATTATCTGTTCTATATCTTTTTCTTTATCCCATCCCCCCTGGTTTAAGCCATAGAGTTTGTCTGTCTGGTCGATTTTGTTTTCTTTTCTTTATTCCTCCACCCCTGTCATATCTCTCTGTCTATGGGGATAAGGCCTCTTCCATCTACAGCGCCACCACCCCAATATTTTGCTGTTGTGGGTGATATTTTTTTTTCCGTTTGTCTGTTTGTTTGTTTTCTTATCCAGGGCTACTTTAGCGAACAATTAAAAGCACATTGGCGAAGGGTCCAAAACATCACTACAAGTAGGGAGATAAGGCAACCAGAGTCACAACAACAGAAAGTAAGTAACACCCCCCAAAAACAACCCCTGAAGGGCTAGGCCCTGGAGAGTATATGACCCCCTTTAAATATAGTAGTCCTTTCAGGTGCAGGACACATCACAAGCTATTAAAAAACATGGGAGACAGAAAACCAGCCAAAATGATGAAACAGGAGAATTCCCAAAATAAATGCAAAGAAGAAATGACATCTCAAGAATTGATCAAAATGGATATAAACAATATAGCTGAACAAGAATTGAGAGTAATAGTCATAAGATTAATCACTGGGCTTTAAGAGCATAGAAGACAGCAGAGAATCTATTTCTTCAGAGATCAAAGAACTAAAAAATAGTTATCATTATTTGGCCTCAGAGACAGGTGTCACCTTCAGGCTCCCAGAAAACAAGAAGCCACTTACTACTTCAACACTCCCCCACCCGGAGACCTTCAAGGGAACCATTTATTGAACTTTTCTGCCCTGAACAACAGACATGTCCTCGCCCAGAACAAGAAACAGCTACAAACAAATCACCTTACATAAACATATCAATACTTCATACCTCCCCCCAACCAACACCATAAAAAATGCACTACCCTGCTCCTGGGTGCAACTTCTCTGGCCTCTCTCTGTTCAGACCAGTGAACCATGCCTGGAAGTGCTCCCAAAAAAGGCTTTTTTTTAACCTACATATCTGGCCTTGGTTTCTGCATCCCATTCACTACATTACAAAGATGAGATTAAAAATGCTATAAATGACGTGTAAAATAAACAAAAGGCAGTGACAGGGAGGATCGAAGAGGCAGATGGGAGAATAGGTGAAATAGAAGATAAGATTATAGAAAAAAATGAAGCTAAGAAAAAGAAATAAAAATTCTGGATCACGAGGGGTAGAATTAGACAACTAAGTTCTTCAGTGAAACAGAATAATATCCATATCATAGGAGTTCCAGAAGAAGAAGAAGAAGGAGGAGGAGGAGGAGGAGGAGGAGGAGGAGGAGGAGAGAAGAGAGAAGAGAGAAAGGGGTGGAAGGTGTACCTGAACAAATCACAGCTGAGAACTTTCCCAACCTGGGGAAGGAAACAGCTATTGAAATCCAAGAGACACAGACAACTTACTACAGAAATAACTTGAACCAATCTTCTGCAAGACATATAGGAAAAGTGGCAAAATACAAGGATAAAGAGAGATGTCTGAAAGCAGCTGGGAACAAATGGACCTTAACCTACAAGAGTAGACACATAAGGGAAGTAGCAAACCTAACTACTGAAACATGGCAGGCCAGAAAGGAATGACAGGAAATCTTCAACATGATGAACAGGAAAAGTATGCAGCCAAGAATCCTTTATCCAGCAAGATGATCATTCAGAATAGAAGGAGAGATAAAGGTTTTCAAAAAAAAAACCCATAAAATGAAGGAATTCATAACCACAAAACCAGCCCTAGAAGAGACCCTAAGGGAGGCTCTGTGAGGGAAATGTTGCAAGGAACACAAAGTACCAGAGACACCACTACAAGCATGAAGCCTACAGATAAACAGTGACTCTAAACCCATATTTTTCAATAATAACACTGAATGTAAGTGGACTAAATGCTCCAATCAAATGACATAAGATAGCAGGGCAGATAAAAAATATATAAATATTTGTTGTCTACAATTTTTTTGGAATAACATAGAAAAGATCGGTGTTAACTCTGCTTTAAATGTCTGGTAGAATATGTTTGCACTCATAGGTCTAGCAGGAGAACAGTAGAAACCTAATGGAGGACCAAGGGGAAGGGAAGAGAGAAAGAGAGTTGGGGAGAGAGAGGGACACAAAACCTGAGACACTATTGAATACTGAAAATGAACCGAAGGTTGAAGGGGGAGGGGGAGAGGGAAAAGAGGTGGTAGTAATGGAGGAGGGCACTTGTGGGGAAGAGCACTGGGTGTTATATGGAAACCAATTTGACAATAAACTATTTTTTTCATAATGCAAACTTTATTTAGTATTTTAAAATATAATATAAACTTATTATTTGAAGTAATTTTAGCAAGAGAAACAGAAGATCTGTACACTGAAATCTACAAAATGTTGTTGAGAGACATTACTGAAAGTCTGAATAAATGCAGACTCTCTTTGCTCATGGAGTAGAAGATGCAATAGTAAGATGTAAATTCTTACCAAATTAATATATTCAATGCAATCTCTACCAAAATCCCAACAGATTTCTTTTATACAAATCAATAAACTGAGTCTAAGAGTTTTAAGGAAATGCATGTGATTTTAGTAGATATATTTTTTAATTTTTGAATGTTTATTATTTATTTTTTGAAAGAGAGAGTGTGCATGTATGCAAGCAGGGGAGGGGCAGAAAGAGAGGGAGAGAGAGAATTCCAAGCAGGTTCCATCCTGCCAGTGAGGAGCCTGACATGGGTCTCAAACCCAAAAACCGTGAGATCATCACCCAAGTTAAAATCAAGAGCCTGAAGCTTAACTTACTGAGCCACCCAGGTACCCCTAGAAGAAATAATTTTGAAGAAGACAAATTTGAAGGTCATATACTACACATTTTGAAAGCTTACTAAGACTTATTCTAAAGCTATACCAATCAAGACTGTGTGATATTGGTGTAATACAGACCAGAACAGAATTTAAAGAGCAGAAATAAACACATTTGTGGTCAATTAATTTCAACAAAAGGCAATTAAATGCAGATCACAAGAAGAGAGAGAGGGAAGGAAAGTGGGAAGGAAAGAGAGAGAGAAAATGACTGAAAGAGAAGTTATCTATATATCCTGATTGCTAATGAGGAAGAGGTATCTTTTTTTATTCTATGAGTACTTTAATAGCGGAAAATGTCCATAATATTTACAGGCAAAGTGTGATGATTGTAACTTATTTTCAAATGGCTCAGTCAAAATTAAAAGTAATATAAATAGAAAGCAAATGTTGGAAGTATATGTTAACCATTCTGTGTCTGTTTGATTATTCTTAGAACAGCTCTGTAGTCTTGAAATTTTTCAAAAGAAAGAGTTGGGAGGACTTCTAGGTTTAGTTGATGTTTTACCTACATTGAGATGAGGAAGACTGGGGGGGGGAGCTGGGTGTGGAGCAGGGGAGAAAAGTGTTTCATTTTGGATATTTCAGGGGCCATGCAACATCCAATTGCTCAAGGATGAAATAGAGAGAAGGGATTTTGAACCCCTGACTATTAAGCCTTGATAATATTAGTGTCACCTATTAGGGAGAATAGGTCAACATGAGGTGGTGATTGTGAACTGTGTCAATACCACTGAAAGACTGCCTGCGATTAAGACAGAAAAATGTCCATTGGGTTTGATGACAGGAAGATTGTTAATGAAATTAATTAGAGCCATTTCAAAAGAACAAGTATGACAGGAGCAAGGGAGGGCTTAAGAGTGTTGGGTAAAAAGGAGGTGACACCATCAGTATACATAACACTTTAGAAAGCATTTCTCTGAGAGGGAACATAAAAATAAGCTGATATCAAAAAATAATAATCTTGTACCTAAAGGAAGATTGGAAATGAAGAAGATGAGTTTTATATTTCTTGCTTGTACATGTGTTTTTAATGTGAGATACTAGAACTTGGTTTTATAGGATCACAAGAAGAGAGAGAGGGAAGGAAAGTGGGAAGGAAAGAGAGAGAGAAAATGACTGAAAGAGAAGTTATCTATATATCCTGATTGCTAATGAGGAAGACGTATCTTTTTTTATTCTATGAGTACTTTAATAGCTGAAGATGTCCAAATACAATTTTTTAACACCACCTAACTATAGTGCCAATCTTTGAATATGTTCCAAGATCTTCTCACAATATGGGAGGGGAAAGTGATCTTATATTTTTTCCTAGTTATAACTTTTTCTGCATTTTGGGTCAACTGGTTTGATATCTAGGTCATTCTGCCTTCCTATACCCACGGTATTGCCTAAATCAAAAACTCAGTGTTCATTTTTGTGATTTACACATACACACAATGGCATACATACAAGAATGCATTTGGGCTTGCAATGAATTTTACTGAAAATTTGATGGTGATACCACATTCAAATAACTTAGAATGGAATGTAATTGTTTTTAATGCTTCTTCACCTTTCTCCTTTTTTCCTCTTTTTTCTATTTATTAGAAAGAAGTATCACTATTTTTTAAAAAAATTTTATCCATCTTATCATCTCTTTCCAACCAATGCTCACAGGTACTCATGTTCAAATACCCATTGACCTGCTATGGTGTCTTATTGAACACAAACAATTTGTTCCTTATCAAGTATGGCATTCTCTGATAATTTTTTCAGCCCTTCACAAGAGTTGGTATTCCCACTTCTAGCCACAGCTGGTATATCTACCCACTCTCATTCAACGTAATTAACGCCAAATAGAGTTAGTCTGGTAAACTACTACAGTTTTCTCTATAAGAGAAACTTTTGAAGACCAGCCAAAATCTTCAGTCTGTGTATAATGCAGATGTGTGTTAACAGCTATTATAATAAATTGGAACACCTGTTAAAAAGTCTGTTTTCCAGCTCTCTCTTTAATTCCAGATGTAAGTCACTGTCTTCACTTATCCGTTAAAAGTGCCAGAAAACATTACATGAAGACAAGCCAATATTTTCATCTGTTTCTAAGCAGAGTTTTCAAAAACTGCCTTCCTCCAATTCTGCTTTTATGGAAGGATTTTCAGAACACCAGCAAGTGGTTTTTGAGGATTTGATAGAGAAAGCCAATGGTGGTTTATTATTTGTGAGTTTGATATTGTTTTTAGTGTGTTTTCCCTTTCCTTTCTTATTGGTATATCTCCCAAATTTCATTTTTGACAGTCAACTTTATACAATTAATGTATATATTGTTTCACATAAACACATTATTTAAGTATATCATAACAATATTTTTGGCTGTTTCATTAAAATTCTTTGGTTTTTGTTTATTGTTTGTTTTTTCATTTCCCATGAAATATGTGATTTGTGGAGAAAGAAATTGCAATATTAATGATGTATTCTGCACTTTTCTTGTATTCACATTTTGCCTAAAAGTACAGAAATTCATATACTTATAAGGTATCTTAGTAGGAAACATTAAATGAAAAATTATTTACATAGTTAGATGAAGTAAATAGTATTTTAGCTTTGAAATTTCCCCTAAGGAAAGCTGAACATAAAATTAAGTAAAGAGATATTCTTGAGTAAAAATGCTCGTTAGTAGAAAATAAAAGTATGCAACACTCTCATCTATGCAAATAGAATTAAGCTTCTGTAAGTATAACTGTTTAACACAGCATTCACATTAAAAAAAACGGACGACTTTTACTAAAACTGATGGCACTTATGGGCTGGTTGCCTTAATATATCAGTTCTATGTCATAGGAGGAACTCATGTTAAGAGTCTCTGGTTGACTCTACAAGTTTTGGGAGGGTTCTCCTCCCTTACAGAATAAGATAGCAAGAACATCATTTAAGAGCTATCAGCAAACTAAAGTTTGAAATGTACATCCATTTTAAATTTTCCTCTAACTTACTTGATATAATTCCAAATATATATTATTTCAGAGCAATCTATTACTTTTTACTGTGCCTGTTATACCTTGATGACAATATACAAAGCTAAGATTTTCAAAATAATAATTTCAAGGGCCCAAAGATATTATTAAGCTGATGTGAACAGATACTACATGTGATCTTAGCCAAAAGGCCGAGAAGCGATTCAAGGGCCCAAAGATAGTCTAAAAGAGAAAGCAGATTGAGTGGCAACAAAAGTTGAAAAGGTCAATTAAGGGCAAATGAAATTGAATCTCAATATGAAGACAATTTGGCAGTCAACGGCGAGAGGAACACTTTCTCAAAAATAACCAGGGCTGGCTGCAAAATGCCAAGAATTACTGAGCACCAAGAGAAATCATCAGTCATCTTTCAGAACCCCTGAAACCAAAACTCAAGAGGTCCAATGGAGCAAGTGGCCACACTCTGAAGGAACTTAAAACCAAAGTACAGCATGAAGATTGCTAGCCTGTTGCCGATGGAAAACAGGCCACGTGTTTAGGGACCACAAGCAGAGAAAAACAGTAGTTTCAAACATGAGCGCCAACTCCTCTTCACTACGGAAATTATCATTAGCTTAATATTTGAGTGTGTCATTTTCATTTTGTCTTGAAGTAGAAATATATGCCTAAATCAGGAGTTAATAAACATTTTCCATAAAGGTCCTCATAGTAAATGCTTAGGATTCGCAAGATGTACAGTTTCCGTCAATGGTTGTGTTCTAATAAAATGTTGCTAATGGACACCAAAATTTTAAATGCAGACATTTTTTTCACATTTCATGAAATATTCTTTGGATTACTTCAACCATTTAAAAATATTAAAGATAGTCTTAGTTCACAGTCATACAAAAACTAATGATGGGCTAGATTAAACCTGTGGACTCTAGATTAGAAAGGTTATATTGATCCAGCTATAGAGTGCATCAGTCAGCTTTTGCTACATAAAAACTTCAATGGCTGAAAAAACAAATCACCATTTACTGCTTGTGGTTTTGAGGGTCAGTAATTTGGAAGAGGCTCAGGGAGATAGTTCTGATCTGGGCCCAGTTTGGCTGTTCTTCTTTTTTATTTTTTTCATAATATTTTATTGTCAAATTGTTTTCCATACTACACCCAGTGCTCTTCCCTTTAAGTGCCCTCCACCATCACCACCACCTCTTTTTCCCCCTCCCCCTTCCCCTTCAACCCTCAGTTCATTCTCAGCATTCAATAGTCTCTCAAGTTTTGCATCCCTCTCTTTAAACTATTTAAAATAAATAAATAAATAAAGGAGGCTCTTAATCCAGGGGCGGTCGTTTCAGGAAGTGTTCTTTTAATGGTGTCTCTCATTTTCTCTTGTTATGCCTCTGATTATTTTATTTCCCTACTCAGTGATATTTGGGACTCTGTATCATGTGTGCTTTGGCTTGTTTCTTGAGGTCGCCCTGAAAAGGAAAACAGACAGAGAAACACACAGGGAACAAATGCACACAAACACATAGACAAATCAAATAAACAAGCAAAACAAAAGGGGAAAGAAAAATAGAACAGAAAAGAAAAGAAAGGACAGGAAAAGAAAAAAAGATAGTGGGGGAACAGAAACAGCCAAAGATAAAGGATAGTCTGAGAACATAAAACCTGGAGACGGGAGAGATAAGAGTGAGATAAGGGAAAAGATATCTGGATGACAAGAATCGAACTAATCACATCAGGTCATAAATGTTGGTCTTTCCCAGACTCCGGGGGGGGGGGGGAGGGAGAAATGAAGGAAAAAGGAAAACAGAAAACAAGGGAAAAATTTTAAAATAAAAATAATAAGAAAAAAGATTTAAAGAATGCAGCTCTCCAGTGCCGATGAGTGTAGTTTGGTGTAGGTCAGGTCTCAGGGGTTGCTCTCTGAGGCCCCGCCTTAGTGGTTTTGGGGAGAAAGGCTGCACCCCAAGCCCCCCTCAGACCACGCGTTGCAAGCCACTCTCTTGAGTCCGATCTCCCCGTGCCACAGGTAGGCCAAATTGCTTTGGTTTTCAAAGTTCCGCCAGGTCTCTAAATTTTAGTTCATGCACTTTAATGCTGCCGTCCTAGTTAAAATGATTTCTTGCAGGCAGGTGGCTTTCTAGTCCCCACTGAGTAGGGGTCTGGGAAACCACATTTTCCCTGGCTTCACCTGGAGTTGGCGAGCTTCTGAGCCCAAGGGCGAACAAGCCCACTGAGGGAGATGAATTTCTCTCCCCTTGCCCAGTGGCTATATATGGGATGTTTGCATCTCTCCATCCCAGTTCGTGGTCTCCCCTCTCCAGAGATCACGCTATGAGTGTTTTCAGCCTCTCCTTCTCTTCCACTAGGCTCTCTGCAGCTCTACATGGCCATTCCGCGCACTGCCCCACAGGGCCGTTTGGTGTGCGACCTTCCAAGGCCCTGTGTCGCCTCTGGACACAAGGAACTTCTGGGGACTCTCTCTACCAGTTCTTCTTTGGGCCAGTGCTCTCTCCCCTCAGAGACTCGGTCCCAGTTCACACTCATTCAGGTATCCATGAGGCTGTTATCAATAAGGAGTCTGTGTGCGCACCTCCCATTCTTGGAGATCAGGGTATTGTGACTTTAATTTTTCTCAGTTTGATAGTTTCAAATCACAGAGCTCCCTAATTTGCCATCTTGCCGTTCCCCCCAGGTCAGTTCATTTATTAAACCAATTCATTTTTCTTGTAGATTCTTTAGAATTATGTATATGTGTGTATAGATACACACACATATATATCTATACACACATATACATATATATACATATATAAAAGATTATGTCATGTAAGAATGGAGGTAATTTTACATCTTTATTTCCAATTGGGAATTTTTCTTACATAATTTCTCTGACTAAAACTTTAATACAATGGTGAACAGAGTTGGTAAAAGCAGGCATGCTTTTCCTTGTTTCTCATCTTCGAAGGAAACCTTTCAGTTTTTCACAATTGAATTATAATGTTATGTGTGAGTTGTTCATTAATGCTCTTTTACAAGTTTAGGATGTTTCCTTCTAGTCCTAATCTGCTGAGTGTTTTTATCATAAAAGTATATTAGATTTTGTCAAATGCTTTTTCTGCATTGATAATGATCATCACTTTAATTTTCCTTTCTTTTATTACTGTTGTTTATTATATTAAATTTTTTATTATGGTAGAAAACCTTATATTCTTGGGGTACATCCTACTAATTATGATGTATAATTCTCTTTATATGCTGGTAGATTTGCTTTGTCAGAATTTTGGTGAAGATTTTTGCATGCATACAGTTACAATGGGTATTGGTCTATAGGTGGATAGTTGTTTTTTTATGTTTTCTTTATTTTCTTTTGTATCAGCATAATTATGGCCTCAGACAATGAGTTAGGAAGTGCTAGTGATTAGACTGGTATTCTTTTTCAAATATTTGGTAGAATTCACTAGGGAAGCCATCTGGTTCTGTGGTATTTTTTTTCCTTGCTTCTTTTATTTTTCTGTGAAGTTTTGATTCTTGATTCTCCTTACTTTCTTTTTTAAATTTTTTAAACATTTATTTATTTTAGAGAGACAGAGCATGAGTGGGGGAGGAGAAGAGGGAGAAGGAAACACAGAATTGGAAGCAGGCTTCAGGCTCTGAGCTGACAGCACAGAGCCTGATGTGGGGCTCGAACCCGCAAACTGTGAGATCATGATCTGAGCTGAAGGTGGATGCTTAACCCACTGAGGCGCCCCCTCCTTACTTTCTTTTGAGGTCAGTTAATATTTTTCTTTCTTCTTGAGTAATTTTTGATAGTTTGTAACCAATAATTTGTCTTTTAAGTTTGCATTATCTAAATGATTTGGAATTATTCATAGTATTCTTTTATAATCTTTTTCATTTATGTAAGATCTGTAATAATGCCCTCATTTTTATTTCTGATTTTAGTGATTAGAATCTTCTTTTTCTTTTTCTTGGCCAGTCTAACTTAACTTTTTATTTTATATTTAAACTAATTTTTTTATATTTTATTCAATTAATAAATTATGACATATTTAAATAGTTGATGAGGAAGAACTTACTAATGCTATTTTTCTATTTGTTTTCAGTATGTTTTATCATTTGTTTTTTGTTTCACAATTTCTTTCAACCTGCTTCTATTTGATTTGTATTCTAGTTTACTATTTTGATTGCTTTCACGTTTTTTGTTCTCTATTTTTTTCTTAGTAGATACCCTGGGGCTTACAGTTAACATATTAACTTTATGACATTGAAGTTTAAATATCAGTTTAGCTTTAATGGTATACAATAACTTGGCCAATTTATGTCTCTATCTCCTCATTTTCTATGTTTCTTTACAGATTAAATCGTTGTACACCATGTGTCATAGTATAGATTTATAATTGTTTTATTCATCTGTTTCTTATATAGAAAAATAAGAGATTTAAACCAATAATGCTGTAATACTGGTTTTTATATATACCTATGTAGTTACATTTAACATTGTTTTTTTTTTCCTTGGTATAACTTTTAATTCCCGTATAGTGCCTTTTCTTTTCAGCTCTAAGGACTACGTAGGGGGAAGGAGCCAAGATGGCTGAGAGGAAGGGAGGTCTGTAAACTTCGTCTGCCCCATCTATCAAACTGAGAAGGACATTACTCTCATCTGCAAGAGTGGAAGGAGAAAATACGGACTCCAGAAAGAAGACAGCCACAAAGATACCTGAGTGAGTGAGTGCGAACTAGGGAGATTGGAAAATGGGCCAGCCCGAGATGGGCAGAGGAACTGGGAGCCCCAGCCCAACACGGGGCAAGTGGGTGGAGCCAGAGACACAAAAGGAAGAGACAGAGAAACTGAACACGCTCATAGTACTGTCTCTGGGGAAGAGATAAAGAATGTTTAACCGTGCTTGGAGAGAGAAACTCTCACTCCATATAACACTGCTGGGCAGCAAGAATTCCGAACCCAGGTGGCACAAGGGAAAGAACAGCTTCCAACCCTGTGCCATCCTGGCAGGAAGTTGGCGGCCGTGGTGGCGGCCCCAGGCGAGCTCACTTCGACCTCGGCTGCGGGAGTGGGAGCATGCACCTCATTTCCATGGCGCATCACACCTCCAGCATTGGCCACGTGAATCCTAAATCCCGGGTGCCAACAGGGAAAAAATAACCCCCACCCCAACACGATCCCGGCAGGGAATTGGCGGCCATGGAGGCCTGGGCTCGCGTGCTTCAACTACAGGAGCTTGCAGCTCATTTCAGGCAGCACTGAGTGCTTCTGGAGGCAGTAGCAGCACAATACCCAGCCTGCACCAAGAGAAACTCATCCCTCCCCCAATGCAATTGCGATCCTAACTAGGGGCTGGGAGTCTGCAGCAGTATCTGTGAGGGGGTCCACTTCACTTCCTGCTGTGCACCTCATCTCAGGCAGCACACCTCACCTCAGGCAGCACACCTCACCTCAGGCAGGGGCAGCACAAATCCCAGCCTGAGCCGAAAGAAACTGATCCCTCTCTCTAAGAAGACAGCCGCCAAAACATGTACATCTCATCTGTGGTAGCACAGAAGTGCATGGACTAGGACTTTGACCTGAGGCAGGCCTGGAAAATAAAACTTGGCTCAGCTGTGGCACAAGGAGATCAGAATCATTAGAGTGGCCTAAAGTGCCTAGATTCTACTCTCTGCAGCCACCAAGGTGGAGCCTCTGAGAGCAGCCTTCAAGACTGACCACACCAAACCACTCCTATCTGCAAGGAAGAGCTGCTGCTTTTTTTTCCTTCCTTTTTCTTTCTTTTTTTTTTGAACTTACTTTTTATTATTATTATTACCTTTTTTACTTAAAAATTTTTTTTAAATTTTTACTCCTTATTTTCCTTCTTTTTTTTTTTCTTTCTTGCAATCCAGATATATTCTCCTGTATCTCAATCTTATCTCTCCCCTCAACTGGTCATACACTTTTAGATTGTCCATTGTCCTTGTTGTCTCTGACCCCCCTTTATTATTTTTTTTCTTCTCTTCTTTTCATCTCTTTCCTCTCCATTTTCTTTCTTTCCTTTCCCTCCTAAATTTGTTTGTTTGATTTGTCTGTGCGTTTGTGTGCTTCTGTTCCCTCTGTGTTTGTCTGTCTGTTTTCCTTCTTAGGGCTACACCAAGAAACAAGCCAAAGTGTGCATGTCAGCGAGTCCCAAATATCGTTGAGTAGGAAAATAAAATATCCAAAGGCACAACAAGACAAACAGAGAGACATCATTAAAAGAATATTTCCTGAAACAACAGGCCCTGGACAGTCAATAAGCCTCCTTTACCAGAGAAATATTAACAGGTGCACAGTGCACTGTGAGCTTTTTAAGCTGACAAGAGATAGAAAACTAGCAAAAATAATGAAATGAAGGAACTCTCCCTTGGAGAACCTCCAGGAAGAAGTCACAGCCACAGAACTGTTCAAGGCAGATCTAGACAACATACTGGATCAAGAATTTAAAAAACTCATCATAAAATTAATCATGGGGTTCAAAAAAGCATTAAAGAATCAACTGAGAAAATTACTAGGCACTTTGAAAATAGGTGTGATGAGTTAAAAAAAGGCTATAAATGAGGTGAGTAACAAAATGGAGGTAGCACCCTCAAGGATTGATGAGGCAGCGAGAAAAATAGGTGAATTAGAAGATATAGTACAGCAAAAGAGGAAGCTGAAAAAAATAGAGAGAAATTGATCCAGGAGCAGGAAAGGAGATTTCAAGATCTGAGTGATACAATCAAATGGAACAACATACATATCATAGGAATTCCTGAAGAAGAATACAGAGAGAAAGGGCCTGAAGAGATACTAGACCAAATTATAACTGAGAATTTCCCAAATCTGGGAAAAGAAATAGACATTCAAATTCAAGAGGCACAAAGAACCCCTTTAAGACGTCATTTGAATCGATCTTCGGCACGACATACCATAGTGAAACTGGCAAAATATAAAGAAAAAGAGAGAATTCTGAAAGCAGCTAGGGAGTAAAGGGCCCTCACATACAAAGGGAAACCTATCAGAGTGGTTACGGACCTATCAAATGAACCTTGGCAGGCCAGGAAGGAATGGCAGGAAATCTTCAATGTGATGAACAGAAAAAACATGCAGCCAAGAATCTTTTATCCAGCAGCCTGTCATTCAAAATACGAGAGATAAAAGTGTTACCAAATAAATAAAAATTGAGAGAATTCATGACCACAACACCAGCCCTACAAGAAATCTTAAGAGGGACTCTATGAGGGAAATGTTGCAAAAACACACAATGTGCCAGAGACACCACTATAAACATGAATTCTATGGAGAACACAATAACTCCAAAGCCACATTTTTCAATAATAACACTGAATGAAAATGGACTGAATGCTCCAAGCAGAGGACACAGAGTAGCAGAATGGATAAAAAAACAAAACCCATCTATTTGCAGTTTACAAGAGACTCACTTTTGACCTGAAGGTACCTTCAGGTTGAAAGTAAAGGGATGGAGAAATATCTATCATGTGACTGGAAGTCAAAAGAAAGGCGGAGTAGCCATACTTATATCAGACAAACAGGACATTAAAGTAAAGGTGGTAACAAATGATGAAGAAGGACATTATATAATTATTACAGGGTCTCTCCAACAGGAAGAGCTAACAATTATAAATATCTATGTGCCAAATTCGGGAGCGCCCAAATACATAAAACAACTAATCACAGACAGAAACAGTCTTATTGATAAGAATGTGCTAATTGCAAGGGACTTTAATACTCCACTGACAGCAATGGATAGATCAACCAGACAGAAAATCACTAAAGAAGCAAGGGACCTGAACGACACATTGGAACAGATGGAATTGATATATTTAGAACTCTGCATCCTGAAGATCGGAAATTCACCTTCTTTTCAAGTGCGTATGGCACATTCTCCAAGACTGATCACATAATGGGGCATAAAGCAGCCTTCCATAAGTATAAATGAATAGAGATCATATGCACACTTTCATTCACAATGATATAAAACTTGAAATTAACCACAGGAAAAAGTCTGGAAAACTTCCAAAAATGTGGAGGGTAAAATCCACCCTACAAAAGAATGATTGGGCTAATCAGACAATCAGAGTAGAAATTAAAAAATATATGTAAACCAATGAAAATGAAAATACAACAATCCAAAATCTCTGGGATGCAGCAAAGGCAGTCCTAAGAGGAAAGTATACTGCAATCTAGGCCAATTTCAAGAAATTAGAAAAAGCGCAAATTCAAAATCTAACAGAGCACCTACTGGAACTAGAAGGGAAGCAGCAAGAGCACCACAAACCCAGCAGAAGAAAAGAAATCATAAAGATCAAGACAGAAATAAACAATATAGAATCCAAAAGAACAGTCGAGCAGATCAATGAAACCAAGAGTTGGTTCTTTGAAAAAATAAACAAAGTCGATAAACCTCTAGCCAGACTCCTCAGAAAAAAAAGAGAGAGCACCCAGATAGACAAAATCATGAATGAAAAAGGATCTATCACAACCAATCCCTTAGAAATACAAGCAATCATCAGAGATTACTATGAAAAATTATATGCCAAAAAACTGGACAACCTAGAATAAATGGACAAATTCCTGAATGCACATGCACTGCCAAAATTCAAACGGGAGGACACAGAAAGCATGAATACACTGAGAACCAGTGAAGAAATTGAATCCGTTATCAAAAAACTCCCAACAAATAAGAACCCAGGGACAGATGGCTGCACAGGGGAATTCTACCAGACATTTAAAGCAGAGCTCATACCCATTCTTCTCAAACTATTCCAAAAAATAGAAATAGAAGGAAAACTTCCAAACTCATTCTACAAAGCCAGCATCACAATGATACCCAAACCAGACAGAGACCCAGCAGAAAAACAAAAGTACAGACCAATATCCTAAATGAATAGACATGCAAAAATACTCAACAAGATACTAGCAAATCGAATTCAACAGCATATAAAAAGAATTATCCATCACGATGAAGGGGGATTCATTCCTGGGTTATAAGGCTGGTTCAATATCCTCAAATCCATCAATGTGATCCATCAAATTAACAAAAGAAAGGATAAAAAGCATATGATCCTGTCGATAGATGTAGAAAAAGCATTTGACAAAATACAGCACCCTTTCTTTATAAACACACTTGAGAAAGGCAGAATAGAAGGAATTTCCCTAAATATTATAAAAAGCAGTTTATGAAAATCTTACAGCTAATATCATTCTCAATGAGGAAAAACTGAGAGTTTCCCCCTGAGATCAGGAACACGACAGGGGTGTCCACTCTCACCACTGTTGGTTAACATACTGCTGGAAGTCCTAGCATCAGCAATCAGACAACAAAAGGAAATAAAAGGCAGCAAAATTGGCAAAGAAGAAGTCAAACTTTCACTTTTCACAGATGACATGATACTCTACATGGAAAACCCGGCAGACTCTACCAGAGGCCTTCTAGAACTGATCCATGAATTCAGTAAAGTTGCAGGGTACAAAATAATGTACAGAAATCAGTTGCATTCCTATACTCCAAAAATGAAGCTGCGGAAAGAGAAATCAAGAAACTGATTTCATTCACGATTGTACGAAAAACCATAAAATACCTGGGAGTAAACCTAACCAACGATGTAAAAGACCTATATGATGAAAACTATAGAAAACTTATGAAAGATATTGAAGAAGACACCAAGAAATGGAAAAATATTCCTTATTCATGGATCGGATGAATAAACATTGTGAAAATGTCATTACTACCCAAAGCAATCTACACATTGAATGCAATCCCCATCAAAATTGCACCAACATTCTTCTTAAAGCTTGAACAAACTATCCTCAAATTCGTATGGAGCCACAAAAGACCCCAAATAGCCAAAGTCATATTGAAGAAGAAAACCAAAACGGGAGGCATCACAATCCCAGACTTTCACCTCTACTACAAAGCTGTCATCATTAAGACAGTATGGTATTGGCACAAAAACAGACACATAAATCAATGGAATAGAATAGAGAACCCAGAACTGGGCCCACAAATGTATGGCCAATTAGTTTTTGACAAAATAGGAAAGAGTGTGCGATGGAAAAAAAGACTGTCTCTTTAGCAGGTGGTGCTGGGAGAACTGGACAGCAACATGTAGAAGAATGAAACTAGACCACTCTCTTACATCATACACAAAAATTAACTCAAAATGACTGAAAGACCTGAATGTGAGACAGGAAACCATCAGAACCCTCGAGGAGAAAGTATGAAACAACCTCCTTGACCTCATCCGCAGCAATTTCCTACTCAACACATCCCCAAAGGCAAATGAAAGCAAAACTGAACCCTTGGGACCTCATCAAGAATAAAAGCTTCTGCACTGCAAAGGAAACAATCAAAAAAACAAATAGGCAACCGACAGAATGGGAAAAGATAGTTGCAAATGACATATCAGATATAGGGCTAGTATCCAAAATCTACAAGGAACTCACCAAACTCCACACCCAAAAAACAAATAGCCCCGTGAAGAAATGGGCAGAGGACATGAACAGACACTTCTCCAAAGAGGACATCCAGATGGCCCACAGGCACCTGAAACGATGCTCAATATCACTCATCATCAGGGAAACACAAATCAAAACCACCCTGAGATACCACCTCACGCCAGTCATAGTGGGTAAAATGAACAAATCAAGAGACTATAGATGCTGGTGCGGGTGTGGAGAGACGGGCACCCTCCCACACTGTTGGTGGGAATGTCAACTGGGGCAGCTACTCTGGAAACCAGTGTGGAGGTTCCTCAAAAAACTATCTATAGAACTCCCCTATGACCCAGCAATAGCCCTGCTAGGGATTTACCCAAGGGTACAGAAGTGCTGATGCATAGGAGCACATGTACCCCAATGTTCATAGCAGCACTGTCAACAATAGCCAAAACATGGAAAGAGCCTAAATATCCATCACCTGATAAGTGGATCAAGAAGAAGTGGTGTATATATATATACAATGGAGTATTACATGGCAATGAGAAAGAATGAAATATGGCCATTTGTAGGAAAGTGGATGGACCTTGAAGGTGTCATGCTAAGCGAAATAAGTCAGGCAGAACAGGCCAGATACCATATGTTTGCACTCATAGGTCTAATAGGAGAACAGGAGAAAACTAATGGAGGACATAGGGAGGGGAAGAGGGAAAGAGAGTTGGGGAGAGAGAAGGATGCAAAACTTGAGAGACTATTGAATGCTGAAAAGGAACTGAGGGTTGAAGGGAGAAGGGGGAAAAGTGATGGTGGTGATGGAGGAGGGCACTTGTGGGGAAGAGCACTGGGTGTTGTATGGAAACTTACTTAACAAGAAACTTCTTTAAAAAAAAAAGGACTCCCTTTACAATTTATTACAGGACTTGTTTACTTGTTACAAATTCTCTTGGCTTTTATTTATCTTGGAATATATTTATTTGTTTTTTTATTTCATTACGTTTTTAATTGTAATTCTAGTATAGTTAACATTAATATAGTTCTATTTATTATATTAAATTAATATATTTATATTAATTTCAGTGGTGCCATATAGTGATTCAACAATTCATCATTAACTCAGAATAATTCATCAGTACCCAGTGTTCATTATAAGAAGAATACTCTTAATCCCCTTTACTTATTTCACTAATCCTTCCTACCACTTCCATTCTGTTATGCTTTATTTTAAACAAGTGCCCTCAGTTAAAGTTATTATTTTTTTTCAGCAAGAACACATTTTACTTGAAGCATACTTCATAATACATGGTTCTAGAAGACATCTATGAAACATACTATCCAAGAAAAATAGAATGCATATTTTCTTCAAGTATATACAGAAGAAGCCCCTGGTAAAATCACATAAAGAGACATTACAAATATTACAAGTTTAAGAAGACTGAAATCATACCAAGTATATTCTCCAATCACAATGGTACAAAACTGAAGATGAACAATAAAACAAAGCTACAATGTAAATCTCCAATGTAAAAAATAAATATTAAATATGTAAATATATATATATTTTGGCTTCAGAGTGCTTGCTTTATTTAAAAAAGAGAAGATCAAGAGGGTTGCAGGATTTTTTTTTCTTACAACAAGTACATCATGTGTCTCAATCTCTTTTTCCTTTTCCTTTAGTGCAACACAGCTCAGCAGCCTCACTGAAAGGTCTGGCTTCAAAAGATACTCCTGAAACCTCACTACAGCAGCACATTAGGGGTCCCATTTGGGGTGGCTCCTTTTTTCTTCTGCAGCTGATTCTGAACTTTTCCTGATTTCACCATCTTCATTCTCACCTCAAAAACTTCATGGATGACTTTCTGGAAGCAATGAAAATTATAGTCAATAAGCCCTTTTCTTTCAAAGCTTTCTTCTCTGACAAAGCAAACAAGAGCCAAGAACTTTGTCACCTCCTTTAAATAAAGAACTGTTGTGTTATTCAGCTTTATAATGGCTGTTGATTTCTTCTTTAGGGGATTCCTGCTCCATCTTGTTTGAGACCATAAACACAAGAGATGTCAATAACCACATCGATCATATCACAGCAGAGTTCATAGGTTTGCATATCCACTGGGGTACTATCAGTTGCAATATAAATTTTACTGACCACGTCAAAGAGAAATGCCTTTTCAATTCCAGAATTTGAGATAAAGATGTTTAGCAAATTTTCCAGGGTGGGGAGTTGTGAAATCAGTTACTGAACCACTTTGCTAAAAGCTTCAAATATTGAATGATCATATATGCTTGTCAAATAGAAGCTGAGGTGAATTTTTTAAAATCCAGCATCTGCAAGGTCATCGTTTGCCCTCTGGTGAATGAATATCTTTTTTGGTTTCAATTTTGTGGTCATCTGACAGACTGCCCACTTTATGAATGAACACCTCAAAGTTGATAATGGTGTTCATTTTGTGGGCCCTTGTCACGGTGAGGTGGAGCCTCACCAAGGCTTCCATGTAATTGTCCTGGGAGTCTATGACAAATGTCAGCGATCCTGTTCCCCAGAAGATCATCTCATAGTCAAATGTAGGGTCAAAAAAGTCAATCTGTCCTGGAAAGTCCCAGATCGGAAAATTAACAAAGGAGCTATTGGAAACATCTTCCTGGCAGATCTTTTTTGTGCTCTCCAAGAAGAGAGTTTCATTGGGAGACATTTTGTGAAAGACAACTTTCTGAATAGATGACTTGTAGCTTCTCCTCAGGCCCATGAGCAGGATTCTCCACTTCACCTCGGTGCTGAAGGGATCATTGAAGTCCAGAACTGCTCCTCCACCCCACTGTTGGGATCAGAGTCAGAGGAGTCAGGCCCATCCCCGTAGTCCGCTAGCCCCACCAGCTCATCCTCCTCATCGTTGGTCTTTGTCCTCTTCCTCCGGCTGCGGCTTCCCTAGCACCTGGCCTATCGCTTGCAAGGCTGGCCGTCTCGAGGGCGGAGGGGGCCCCTGTTGGGGGCCAAACCTCCTCGCCTGCCGCTCGCAACCTCTTTTTTTTTTTTTGAAGGTTAAGTAACAACTATTTAATCACCTAATTTCACAGCTATCTGAAGTGGCAATCGTTATATAGCAGCTTATCTATGATACATTCAAGATAAATGATACAATTTGTTACTTGCTCATAAGCTAAAACACAGCCTGCTTAATACCTTTCTGAATTGGGGTTTTGTCTGGAGGGTGCGGGAACCCACAGAGGCAGGGCCGCGCCTCCCCCCCCCCAGCTCATGGTGGTCAGCATCCAGGTCTGGGTCTAGCAGTCCCCACCATGCCCGGAACCCCCTTCCATACCCCTCCCGTCTGCCGGCCATGGAGGAGTCACTCTAATATGTAAATATTAAACAACACCCAATGCACAAGCAATGGGCCAAATAAGAAATCAAATGGCAAATCAAAACGTGTGTCAAAACAACAACAAAAAAGAACACACAATATTCCAAAATTTATGGGATGAAGCAAAGCAGATACTAGAATGAAATTTATTCTATAACTGTGTTTATTAAGAAAGAAATGTTTGGGGTACCTGGGTGGTTCATTCAGCTAGATGTCCAACTCTTGATTTTGATTCAGGTCATGATTTCATGGTTCATGAGTTCAAGTACCAGACTGAACTCTGTGCTGACAGTGCAGAGCCTGATTGGGACTCTCTCTTTCTCTCTCTCTTTCTCTCTCTACCCCTTTCCCACGTGCTCTCTCTCTCTCTCAAAATAAGTAATAAACTCAAGAAAAAGAAAAAAATTTAAAAAAGTTAAAATAAACATTATACCATAAGGAACTAGGAAAAGAAGAATCTTAGCTGAAATTTAGTAGAGAAAGGAAACAGAAAAATCAGAATTAAACAAGATAGAGATCAGAATAAATAATAACATAACATTGAAAGTAATGACCAGTGTTTCCAAACAACTAAAATTGCCATTACTTTAACTACAATATCTATGAAAGAAAAAGATAAGACTCAAAAACCAAAATGATAAGTGGAAGGGGAAATAATACAACCGATAACCACAGAGATACGTAGTGTGATAGATTACTATAAATAATTATATAGTAACAAATCAGGTAACTTAAGGAAAAAACAGGTAATTCCTAAAAATGCACAAGTTGCCATGATTGAATCATGAATCTTGAATCCAAGAAATAGAAAATATTCTTAGACCAATAATAAGATTAAAGTTGTACTAGAAATAAAAAATCTCCCAGCACAGAAAAACCCAAGACCACATGGCTTAATTGGTGAATTCTACCAGACATTAAAAAAGTAATAATAATGACAATCTTTCTCAAAATCTTATGAAGAATGGAATAGAAGGAACACTATCAAAATCATTCCCTGAGGCCAGTACCATCCTGACACCAAAGCAGGATAATTTATTCATTTTTTCTTTGATTTTTGAGGGATAGTTTTGCCAGATGTAAAATTCTTGATTGACAGCTTTTTCTTTCAGCACTAAGATATGTCATCCCATTGCCTTCAATTTCCCATCGTTTCCAAAGTGAAATTATCTTCAGAATAATCTTATCAAAAATCTTATTATTAATCTTATTAAGAATCTCTTTTGAGTGATACATAATACAACTATTTCTGCTTTCAAGATTCACTATTTGTCCTTGTGTTTCAAATATTTGACTAAATGTGTCTCAGTGTAAATCCTTTTATGTTTATCTTGGAATTTTTGAGCTTCTAGGATGTGCAAATTCATTTAGTTCATTAAAATTTAGGAAGAGTTTTTGGCCACTATTTATTTAAATATTCTCAATTGCTTCTTTCCCTCCTCTCTTTCTGGGACTCCAATTTACATATATGTTGGTACATGTGATATACCACATTCTTCAGGTCTCTTAGGCTTATTTTGTTTGTTTACTTTTCATTATTATTGCTTTCTGTTCCTTCAGACTGGGTAATCTCAATTGACCTATCTTCAAATTCACTGATTCTTCTGTATACTCAAATTTTCTGAAAGTTTCCATTATTTTGTTTTCATTTTAGCAGTTTTATGTTTCAGCTTGAAAATTAAATTTGGTTCCTGTTTATTATTTCTATTTCTTTATCCATATTTTCTATTTGATGAGACAGTTTTCTTCTGTTTTTGTTTTGTTTTGTATTGTTTTTTTGCATGATTTCCTTTAGCTATTTGAGTGTGTTTATGGTAGTTGATAATAGTCTGTCTTTTAATCCAATGACTCTTTTTACAGAGACAGTTTTTGTTCATATCCTTAAAAAATTATTTTTAGAGAGAGAGTGAATGAGCAGGGGAGAGGGACAGAGAAAGAGAAGAAGAGGGAGCGAAGAAGAGGGAGAGAGGGAGAGAGTAAAGGGGAATCTTAAGCAAGTTTCACATGGAGCCTGATACAGGGCTTGATCCTACCACCCTGGAATCATGACCTGAGCCAAAATTAAGAGCCAGACAGTCAACTAAGTGAGCCACCCAAGCACGTCCACATCTTTTTATTTTATTTCCTGTGAATAGGTCTGATTTTGTATGTTTTGCAATCTTTTGTTTAAAACTAGATACTTTTAATAATGTAATGTGGCAACTCTTGGAAATCAGGATTTTCTTGACTGGGCATTTATTTGATTGTTATAGGCCTTTGATTATTTCTCAAAGCTTCTATAAAATTAATTTCGTTTATCTCTGGTTGTTTTTGGAATATTTGATGCAAATGCATGCATATTTATTATGGGGAAAAACAACATATACTTAGTAGCTTAAAATCTGTTTGCTTCACTCAATATGTGAGGGCTATTCTTCAAAGATATTCACTGAATCTAGGTCTTCTGACAAACTCTCCCTACATTGCAGCTGCTTGGACAAATTAGACTTTAAGGAAGATCATTACCCCAATAATAAGTTTTCTTAAAGTTTTTCTCACCGGCAGCTAGTATTCTACTGAATATATATCAATATCCATTCTATATCTATATCTATTTATATCATCTATATCTATAATTTTAAGTAGGCCTCACACCCAGCTTGGAGCCTGACATGGGGCTTGAGTTTATGACCTTGAGATTAGGACCTGAGCTGAGATCATGAGTCCAATACTTATCTGATTGAGCCACCCAAAACACCTCTGGATATTCCTTTTTAAAAGGAAGTCTTTAGTGACTACATTTAGGAAACACTGAAGGCATTGGGTATTCACTGTTTTGTCTACATCTCCACCATTTTCCTTCTTTGTCTTGTTCTCTGTCCTTGAAAGCTAACTCCTGAGAATTTCATCATCTGTTGTCTCTTATTCTCTGGAGAATGAGAGATACCTATAAGTTATCAGTGGGTTAATGAAAATAATTGGACATTTGAGCTGAGTCTTGAAATCTTTGGAGTTTGCCTCTCAGAAAGGAAGAAAACATTATGAACTCTTCTTGCCTCTTTAGCTTTTAGGGTAAAAATGGCTTGTGGCCATTGGATGACTATAATCCCTTGTTGTTCAGCTACCTCTGACCAGGGCTCTATAAGATTTTACTACTTGATTAAAATATCTTTATTTGAACTACTTGAGGGTAATTTGTTTTCTTTTAATATACTGACTGAATTAAACAAATTTATGTTTATTTTCTGGAGAAATTTGCAGAGGTTTTAATATGCTAATTACATTGTCAATCTCTTAATGGGAGTTATTAGCCAGCAGCATTTCCCAAAAGTATTTGACTATGGAGCCCTTTTAGAAAGATAGTAACAATTACTTGTTGATTCACTTATTTATGTAGACTAGCTTTAACTTTCAGGCTAGAATTCAAAACAACTAACTTTGAGAATCTGCTTAATAATAACAAATTTGCTATTTATCAAGTGTCCTACTTATATCACTGCATGAAAGTACTCTTATTGTACCCAGATTTTAATATCGCCCCCAAAAACCAGAGACTGCCAGGGAGGCCGAATCACACATGCAAAAGCAAAGGGCTTTATTACTAATTTAGGCTTGGCCAGCCTAAACTCGGGCTCACAGACTTCAACAGCACAGTGGATCCACGTGGAGCGAGCCCCGAACATGGCGGGGCAGGGCCTTTTATGAGTTTGGGAAGGGGGAGTTACAGGAAATTGTGACACAGGTAAAGGGGTCCATTCATAGCATCACATCATTGACAGTAACTTTAACCAATTACAGAGTGGACCCAAGACCCTCATGTAGGGCATGACTAGTCTTAACCTCCATCTTTAGGCCTGCCCTTAGAAATATTAAAGGTGTTAGCTGGTCTTTCCTGATTGGGTGTTACAAGGGTGGTCTGAGAAGCTGACACTTAGGCCTCCAAGGTCAGAGTCAGTTTGATTCAGACCTGTCCTTACACTCTTCATAACTTATCTCACAAAATCATCATCAAAAGCCCTACTATGTGTATTCTGTTATTATAGTACTACTATTTCTATTTCCCATTTTTAAAGTTTATTTACTTATTTTGAAATGGGGGAACAGAGAGAGAGAGGGAATCCAAAGCAGGCTTCACACTGTCAGCATGGAGCCTGACATGAGGCTTGAACTCACTAATGGTGAGATCATGACCTGAGCCAAAAGTATGAGTTGAATGCTTAACTGATTGAACCATCCAGGCACCTCTACTATTTCCCATTTTTAAATGAAGAAGACAAATTAAAAAAATTAAACGCTATCTAGCTTATAACTGGTGAAATAATAAATTCCAGGTTGTTTTTATTCTAAAGACCTTGTCTTCAAACTTCGAAGGCCTCACTTGAAGTGTGAAGGCTTGAAAATGGAGATTTCCAGTTAGCAAAAGGACAGTTTGGTCAATGTTATCCAACTATCTGGCTCAATAGATTGCTATATACTCCTTAGTAAATAACTCCCAGTCACTGTTGATGCACCAAGTGAGTATTTTTGTAAATCCCAGAGAATTAATGTAATTGTAGGCACCAAATTTACTACCTGGGAATGTGGCATTCCATTCAGATTTTTTTTGTCTCATTAAATTGAAGATTGGTTTTTCTTAATGACTGGAATATTGAGATCAGGGACCATATCTTATTTTTCAACTTGTATTTCCAATGTCTAGCATACCTATCACATGGTATATACATTCAATAAAATGTTGCCTATTATGATTTGTCATACAACACTTTCCCTTTGAATTTCAATGATGGAGAATTTTCCATGAGCCTCATCTTATATTTAGAATCTTATGTTCCATATTAATTTTATCATATATCTAACCCCCTCTTAATATTTTACTTTCACTTAACGCTCAATCAACTTTAAAACTTTAGAGATAATAAATTCTCCTTGGAAAGACTTAACTGTTTTAGTCTTGGTTCAGGTCATGTTAAAAAAAAAAGTGGAATTACTATTCTAACACCTGATAGACTACAGACTGAGCAGACTGATTTTGGATACAAATTAGCACACTCTAAATGGATGTATGTATGTGTGTGTAGCAGGAGTGTGGTATAATGTGTATGTGTTATATGTATATGTGCTTGTAGCTATCATTCATTCCCAGAGTGAAAATTGTTTCAAGGGAGGTAAAATAAGCAATTATATTAAGCAACTTTAATTGTGAATGAATTTTTTTAACTTTACAAAAATTTGTTTTGAGTCATAACTGATATAATATTATATTAACTTTATGTGTACAATATAATGATATGATATTTGCACAGAATTCAAAATGATCACCACAATAAGTTCAGTTAAGATCCACAACCATACATAGTAATTACTTCTTTTGTTATGATAAGAACTTTCAAGATCCACTTTCATTGCTACTTGGAAATATAAAGCACAATATTATTAATTATAGTTGCCATTACATTACATCACCATGACTTACTCGTTTAGTAAGAGATACTTTTAATGTGAAGTAAAAAAGGCAAGTCTTACTTTACCATGTTGGAAAAGATACAAGCAGAAATAATTAAATGAGTTGAGGCATGTTGGGATGAATTATGAATTAATTTCTTATTTGGACAAAAAAATGAACTGATAGGTTCATTATAGAACTGAAGCTATAATTTAAATGACTACAATTAAAACTATTTGTATTGTGTAAATTTCTTATTAATGGTTGATTATAATACTATAAAAACTTACCTATATAAAGTTTACATGACTAAGCATACTATTATTTGTCTAATATTTCTCCTCTCCCACATCATTACATTTTACCTGTTTAAATGGTCATAATAAAATGGAAAAAGATAATATACAGAATTATTATAAGACTTTTTAAAGACATACAAATCATATATCTGAACATAATTTTTATGAGACCCAAATAAGCTGTGTATGCTTTCATTGGCCTATTTCCTTTTAATTCACCTGAAGACTGTCCAGATGTTAGTCTTGGAAAACCAAGGTATTCACAAAATAGTGTGAGTGTTCATGGTTAATGTGAAACACAACCACAGTGTCTACATGGAGGAAAATTTAACATTATCTTAAGGAAACTTAATTATCAGGGCCTCTCACTTACAAGGACCCTTTTACAAGGCCCTATGCTTTAGTTGTACTTATATACTTATATATTTTTCTTAAAAGGTATCTTCCAATTGTACTCAAAATATGTATTTTGTAGGAATGAACAACTTTTTAATGAACAACTTTATTCTTACCCAGACCATTTGTGTTCAGTTATTTTGCTGCAGAAGTTCATGCACATAAAAGCTTGACTGCATTAAAAAGGTAATAATTAATTTTAATCGTACCACCTAGATTTTTTTACATAATTCTATATTCACTGAATATTCACAGAAATTTAAAAAGAATAAATTCTTCTGATTATCTTTATTTTAAGCTCTTGTTTCTGTGGATGATAATCTTTTAAATTATTTTTTTGATTTTTTCTATACCTGGTTAATATGAGTTATAATTTAGTTCATTTTCCTGCACATCGACTTATGTCTTGTCATTTACTAATTAAATTCAAATTTTATTTATTTATTTATTTTTTATTTACACTTTATTGTCAAGTTGGTTTCTTTCTTTTTTTTTAATAGTTTATTGTCAAATTGTTTTCCATATAACACCCAGTGCTTCTCCCCACCAGTATCCCCCACCATGACCATCCCCCCCTCCCTCCCTCCTCCTCCCCCTTCAGTTCATAGTTCCTTTTCAGTATTCAGTAGTCTCCCTTGATCTGTGCCCCTCACTCTCCCCCACTCTCTTTCCCCCTTTTTCTCCCCATGGTCCCCTGCCAGGTCTCTCCTGTTAGACCTATGAATGCAAACATATGATACCTATCCTTCTCTGCCTGACTTATTTCACTTAGCATGACACCCTCAAGAAACTCCAGGAAGAAATCACAGCTACAGAACTGTCAAGTTGGTTTCCATATAACGCCCAGTGCTCTTCCGCACAAGCGTCTTCCCCATGACCATCACACCCCTTTTTAAAAAATGTTAATATTATAAATAGGAAGTCAGTATAATTTACACCAATAGAAAATAATATTAAAAATAAATTCAGGAAAATAAAAATATTAAAATTAACTTTTTCTAGATACTGGAGACTGCTTAAAGCTCTGATCCTGATGTCTGTTCTATGAGAAACGGGATAATTATCAAATGTTACAGAAACACTAATGACTAAAACCAGAGAATTTACCTTCAATATAATCAGAAATACTAAAATAAAATTGGGGAGGAAATGCTTTCCTAGTTTTATGATTCAAGATACTTAATACTGAGCTTAATCAAACATTACTATTTCACATTTTAGTAACCCCTTTTATATCTTTTTCTATAACTTGTGTCTAGTTGAGAGTAGAATCTCTACATCTTATGGAACAGTGCCAACTCAAAGGATTATTAGAAGATTCCTTTTGTCCCCTGGGACCAGAGCACAGTACAATTGGGATTAGGAATATTTTTTATTATTACCAAAAAAGCATGGGCAGGATTACACAAACCTCATCTTGCCTAACATTGTAGTATTAGGCTCAGTATGTTGTCAGTTGTAATGCACTGAGAGTTTAAGGTCATAAATACTATTACAAATGACTAATAAAAAACTATAATAATTAACTAATAAAATAAAAAATAAATAACTAATAAAAAACTAGAAATAAGCACTGTTGATAGAACCCGTTTCTTAGAAGACTTATTCTTGTTAAGTCAAAGTCTGACTGGTGGAATTTTCTGTTGGGAATTTTATCTGCAAAAAATAAAAATAATAGTTATCTCCATAAAGACATAATCAATAATTGCCCAAAGATCTTTCCATTTCTTTCATCATCAATATTTAAAAAAGTATCAACATCAAAATGCCTCAAAATTAATGCATTATAAATATTTCTCCTGATTCATTACAATAATAAAAATGTCAATAACTTCAATTTATCATTTTCCTAGTATATGCCAGAGACTTTTCATACATCATTTTATTTGCTTCATGTAACAACTTTATCTGAAAAGTTGAAGAATAATTGAATAGGTATAATCAAATGTTATAATTTTGTGATTCAATGTTATAATAATTATAAGGTGGTTGGTATTCTCTTCATCCCACCTTTACTGAAAAAAACCATGAAACTCCATATCTAGGCTCTTCCAACTGTAAAATATTTGTTACTTGAGTTTTGGAATCAGCCACAGCTGGATTCAAATTTCAGTGCCAGCACTTTCTGCAAGTAAATTAAGTTCTGTAAATTTAAATTTTATTCTTAGTAAAATGCTCTTTACAAAGGCTGTTGTGGGCTTAATTGAAATTGTGTACCTATAAGAACAAACTGATGGTTGTCAGAGGGAAGAGGAATAGGTGGATCTGCAGAATGGGTGAAGGAAAGTGGGAGATATAGACTTCCATCTGGGGAATGAATTAGCCACACAAATAAAGACACAGCATAGGGAATATAATCAATATTATTGTAATAACATTTTATGGTGACAGAAGGTAAACACATTTGTGATGAGCATAGCATAATATATAAAGATGTTGAATCACTGTCGTATACCTGAAACTAATGTAACATGTTTCAGCTATTCTCAAGTTAATTTTTAAAAAGTCTTAATGCCAATGACATAGGAACTTAAAATTCTGTTCATGTTAATTGAACTGAAGGTGTTTTGCTTTAAATACAGAATATGATGAAAGGAATTATCATTTGTTCTGAATGTCAAATATTATTTTTGCCTCAGATAGATTTTCAATAATTTTTTCTCCAAAAAATTAAAAACTTTTGAAAAATATCATGGAATTTTCACGAAAAAACTTTTCCTATGTTTATTGTATACAGAAATGATTCAATAAAATTTCTTTGTTAAAAAAAGAAATTGTGTACCTGTAAAATAGTAAATGGGCATTAAATGTTCGTGGCTTTCCTCTTTACCTCTGCCATTCTTAGGTGACTCTTCAGTGCAATAAAACCAACTCAAATTCCATTCACATGATTTTGAGAAATGCCTTGGACTAAGAATATGGATGTTTATAGCACTTAAAACTACATCCCTGAAACTGAAAATTTATAGTGCCTCTGAAATGTGTCTGGCTATGAATCATGACTTACCAACTAATCTACAAGCTCTTAGAGGGCAGGAATCTTGTCTTTTGCTTCTTTGAATTCTACCTGAAGCTTGATACAAAATTGGAATTATAACATAATAGTTAAAGGTCTATAAAGGGTGCTGCTAATATCGTTACTGACTGCATGATCTTACGTAAATCACAACATTTCTGAGTCTGTTACCTTTTTTAAATATGGAGATGATGACATAACACTTACCTCATGGACTGAATGACAGAATGCATATAAAGTATCAAGCACAATGACTAAAACATAGTAACTGATCAAAAATGGAGCTAATATTACTAGTATTAGTATAAAGTTCAGTTATCAATGGAGATATGATTGATTAAGCTAATCTGAACAATTTAAGTTATTAACAATAGTCCTAAATTAATCTGAATAATTTAAGATAATAATAGTCCTATGAATGATTTCAGGTAGAGATTCCTTATATTTTGTGTTCTGGCATTATTATTACTGTGATCATTAATAATCATTGTCAAAATGACAGCCAATCCCTGAACATAGGCAAGCATAGAAATATACTTAGCATCATTTCAAAACTCAGCTTCAGGATGACTTGCATTCTGCATTTCTTATACTAAGTCAGAGGCACTATATGGAAGAAGTTCTGAATCAATTATCTTATTTGTTTCAGTTTACAGTCTCATTACTTTGCTGAGAAATGAACTTTGGTTGCTATTCATAAACCACTGGCAAAAACAGGATATAACATCACTTCCTTGGGTTTAAAACAAAAATCCCCTACAAAGGTTACTATCACAGTCAAAGTAATATGTAAGATCTGATATTTAAAACCCATTAGTATTTATCTGTTAATGAATAAAAGTATAGATTTGGGAATTTACTTGGCAACAAATTTACCAGAAGGGCATGGAATCATGAGGAGATCATCCAGATCTCTCCAGTCTATCTTATTGAGCCTACCTGCCTTATTGAAAGTTGGACTTAACTCCACTTCTGACAAAGACAGAACAAGGAGGGCAAACAAACAAAAATCCCTGCTATACACATCAAAGCTTAAGATGTGCAAGTTGGCATGCAGACCACTGTAAGAAACACATACCATGTTATTTGGGGCCTGTAACCTCACTAAATTAGTTTCCTCCTTTTCTTTACTCATTTCTAAGACAACAATAATTTGTTCAGTCATTTAGTTAATCAATAGGTTCTAAATGAGTTTATTATAAATTATGTTCTCCAAGAGTTTACTTACCATTTAATTAAGATGGGGGTATACCCAGAAAAAAAAAGTGAATACCAAGATCGTTGTAAATGAGGATAATATAATCCTAAAGCTTAGGAGATTGATAAATGTTGAAAATTTGCAAAGGCCTTTGAATGATAAAAGACAGTTCTGATTTAGATGTGTAGAAAGGCATATATTTTTCCATTTTGCAGACTATTTTGGTGTTTCTATTAGGATTAGTTTATCAATGCCGTTAGCATATATGGCTGGGTTTTTTTTTCCACCCATGTCTCTTCACTTGTATCTACTCCATGAATCTAAAGAAATAAGCTTAATAGATAAAAAAAATCTGTTATTTTCTAAGCCAAAAATGTTTGTGACTTAAAGCTATGTTGAACTATAACTCCAAACACACACAAAATTAAACAAATAAATATTGACAACTTTCACCAAAGCAATCAGTTTAACTTAGTTTTTAAAATAATAGTTTATTGATTGGTTTCCATATAACACTCAGTGCTTCTCCCCACAAGTGCCCCCCCTCCATGACTATCACCCCCTTCCCCTGTCCCCCTCCCCCTTCAGCCCCGGTTCATTTTCAGTGTCATCATCAAGACAGTATGGTATTGGCACAATAACTTATGTTTTAATTTTTGACATAGAACCCTTGAATATGTCCTCCATAGCATTCATCACCACCTACATTTTGTCAGTCTTTTCCTCAAGCACAGCCTGGCATCCCACTAAATAATCTTCAGATTTGGTAGACAGTTTAAACACAGAGCAGTGGTCTCTTTACTTTTAAAATTAGCAAGAAATTAAGTACTCAAAGGGATGATTGCATTTCGAGAAGCTTCAGGCTTCAAACTTTGTTTCTCAGAGAGAGGTCCAAGCCTGCAATTAGAAAACTCTGAGCAATCCACCAACTGAGCTAAGAGAATATGAGAATTCAAGCCAGAATATGCAGCCCAGTAAGTTCCTTAACTATCAATTTAAAACTTGAAATTCCAAAGTTTCAAATTAAGTATCTCAAAGGGAAATTTTACGTCTGAGTAATAAAGACAAACCAAGTAAGTTCCATGATAATAAACTTTCTGTAAATTCCTGAAAATTAAGAAATCAAAGGAAACATATCCTAATGCTTAGGGTAACCTTCACAGGAATTCTGTTTTCCCCAATGAGCCATCATAAGACCAAAGGGAATTTCAGGGGAAAAAAAATAAAACATTTGGGCCATTTCTTTGAACTCCTTCTCCCTAAAAGTTTTTAAAAATTAAAAAATAAAAAACCCAGAAAAATAAGCATTTTCATTAACTTTACTTTTGTCTGAGTGCAAAAAGCCTGACATTTGATGTATGTTAACTTCTTAGTCACTACAAGTCTGATTTTAGAAGGCTATGCCTGTATCTTTGGTCTGGCCAATGCCAGTGAAAATCATGCAATATACGTTTCCCCCAATTTTTAGCTTTTTATTCTTTCTCCCCTCTTCTTATTAAGCTACTCTTTCCCTCCTGTCCTGATTTAACTTCCACTCTTTCCCCTGAGATGGTAAGAATAGCTTGCCCTTCAAATAGTATGTCATTTCAATACACTCAATAATCTCTATTTAATATCTATTATATGAAAGTTTTCTTGTTTCACTTTAACTTGATTAAGGCTTTAAATAAAGGCACAGATGTGTGTGTGTGTGTGTGTGTGTGTGTGTGTGTGTGTGGTGTGTATGCACACAAGCACACATGTGGGCAAGCATATACAGAGAAAATTTTATTTGTGGATATTTTAAGTACATAAGGAAAGTAGAAGAGATATTTATTGTGGGACCTTTTTGGGGAATCTAGTCACATACCTTGTTGGTTCTAAAAGAGGTATACATTAGGAAGATTTAAAATTCAATATTTGTGTTTCTTAAAATCAAAGTTCTCCTCTCATCGTCCAACATGGAGATATGTTGAGATCCCAGTATAAGCCCTTTGTACTGATAAATTAGCTGGCTTTTCCAGATGAAAGCAACTTTTCTCCATCATTCCAATTGATAATGACTTGAGGTGACCAGAGTTATGCTACATATACGATAAACGTCAAGACAATCCATTTAAAATATTTTATAGAACAATAGAAAATTTATTTATTTACCATTTAAAAGCATGTTGAAAGCATTTGCTATATCTAAGGTACATTTTTAACATTTCATTCACATCATTAACTAAGATAAGCACCTGCAAACTATGAAGTGAGTGGAGCAAGTATTGTTATTTTCACTTGACAGATAAGAAAAACAGTCCAGAGAATCACTCATTATTTTTTAATTCTAGTAATTAAGTAATATTTCTGGGCTTTGCGACCGCTGCCCTACGTCCCCGGACCCTGTTTCCCCGGCCTGCTCCTGGCACCATCTCGGTGTCCGGTCCCTGGGTGGCGCCCTTCGAGGCTGCTGCTCTATGCCGGCTCCGCCAAGGCCAGCCTCATGAAGGTCCCCGCACCCCAGAAGTGCAGCGGGATCACTGGCTTGGACGTTGTAGCAGACTCGTCCATTCTGGGATCCAGCACTCCGGCCTCCCTTTCCATTTGGGGCCAGCATTCCCGGCTCTGGCTCCGAGCCTGAGGCGCTTGAGAAGGAGTTGTGGGAGGAGATATGGGTAAAGACGGACCCAAACGGCAAGGCAAATGGTCTCGCAGCCTCACAGATGTCGTCAACCCTCCGGAAATCGTTTTAGTCTAATGGCGGGAAGAGATCCCAGAAAGGGCTGCACCTTTGGAAACTGGAATACGGGATGCCTGCTCCAGCGTGACCGCCCTTGCCAGCTCCGGGAAGCCCTCCTTCTGCCAGAGTGAACACTGAGGCGATTTCCCTCTTCCAGGTTTCCCTGCTTGAGGCCCTTCCATTTTGTTTGAGGCCCTTCCTTGTGCTAAGGTTTACATTCAGGTCTCTGTCAGCTGAATCCCTGTTAGCACTCATTGGTCTGCCACCTCCTTCTCTGGAGTACAGGTTCCCTCTTCTCTCTCACCAAGAGGGTGCTCCTCCTCAAGAGCTGGGCCGTCCTCTTCCAATGGAATGCCATCCTTGGAAGCTAGAAGTTCCAGCTCACCAAAGTAGTTGAGATAATGACTTTCACAGAAGTGTGGGCTCCTTGAAGCCATGAGTGAAGAACTCCTCTTAAAGACCATTCTTACAGAGCAAGAATCAGTTGTGATACAAAGAAGCTTGACTTCCCTGCTGGGGAGAGAGGCCACATTGAAGAGAGCCAGCCCCTGGAGGATGTGACAATGAAGGGAGAGAGAGGAGTACAACTTCCCCTCAGCCACCCCAGGGCTTCCAAACTCTTCAAAAAGATAGGATGGAGGAACTATCATAATAATACTGGCCATTATTATGTGTAACAGGTCATCAGAGTAAGAGCTGAGTCTACAGGTTGCATATTAAAGGCCTTCCTGTCACTCATTTCCACCCTCATCCATTGAGGCACAGGAGGGAAGCCACTGCAAAGAAATCCCTGGGCCAACCTTTGGCAGACAGAGCCTCCCCAGGAAGGCAGGGAGAGTGGGAAGGCAAAGGAAGGGAATGGATATTTACTGAGAAGAGCATCTGTTTTGGACATCATGTTTACATCTATCAACTCATTTATTCCTCCCCCAAAACACTATGTTGCAGATGAGAAAATAGACTCAAAGAGGTTGTGAAATGTGAGGGGTATAAAACTAGTGCAAGGCAAAAAGCTGAGTTTGAACTGATATCTGTCAGCCTTCCTCTAAAGTCTGGGCTTTTCCAGGCAACTTTCCTGGCCTCCAGCCCTCAAATACCTCCCTAACTGTCATCTGAGAGCCCCAGAGTTTTTCATCATTAAAGACTCATCTATTGGCCATTATCTAAAGCTCTCTTTTGGAAGTCAGTGTATGATGATTGAAGTCAATATACTGGAAACAGAAACTTGACATTGTGAAGGCAACTACTGCAAGACCTAAAAAGAAATATATAAACAAGATCCCATATTGAACTTGAGTTGGAAGAGACAAGTCTAGTCTCAATGGAAGTAAACCGCCACTCCATCACCCCCAGATTGACTCCAGCTGTTGCCACCACCCCTTGGAAGAGGGCCATGATCCAAAGGAAAAAGAGGAGTTGAGAAAACTTTTTATTGTTGGTTTGAGCTTTGAAACTACAGATAGTTTATGAGAATGTTTTGAAAAATGAGGCACACTTACATTTTGTGTGGTGTTGAGAAACCCCCAAATAAAACGTTTCAGGGGTTTTGGTTTTGTGACTTACTCTTGTGTGTAAGAGGTGGGTGCAGCAGTGTGTGCTCCACCACACAAGGTTGCTGGGCATGTAGTGAAACCAAAGAAAGCTGTTTCTAGAGAGGATTCTGGTGTCCAACTAATTGTGAAGAAAATTTTTGTTCATGGTATTAAAAAGGATACAGAAGAATATAATTTGAGAAACCACTTTGAAAAGCATGGCAAGATGAAAATCATAGAAGTTACGGAGGACAGGCAGAAAGGAAAAAAGAGGATTTGCTTTTGTAACTTTTGATGATCATGATACAGTTGATAAAGTTGTTGTTTAGAAACACCACACTATTAATGGGCGTAATTGTGAAGTGGAAAGGGCCCTTTCTAAATAAGAAATGCAGGGGATGTCTGGGTGGCTTAGTTGGTTAAGCGTCTGACTTCAGCTCAGGTCATGATCTCACCGCTCATGGGTTCGAGCCCCGCATGGGGCTCTGTGCTGACAGCTCAGAGCCTGGAGCCTGCTGTGTCTCCCTCTCTCTCCATCCCCACTCGAACTCTATCTCTCTCCCAATAATGAATAAATGTTAAAAAAAAATTTTTAAATAAACAAGAAATGCAGTCTGCTTGATCTCAAAGAGGTCATGGATGTGGATTTGGCAACTTTATGCATTATGGAGAAAACTTTGGAGTTGGTGGTAACTTTGGCCCTGGTGGCAACTTTGGTGGAAGAGGAGGCTGTGGTGGTTGAGGTGGTGACAGCAGAGATAGTTATGGAGGTGATGATGGCAACTATGGTGGTGGCCCTGCTTATAGTAGTAGGCTACAATGGTGGTGACCAAGATATGGAAACAAAGACGGTGGATATGGTGGATATGGAGGATATGATGATTACAATGAAGGAGGAAATTTTGGAAGTGGTAACTGTGGTGATTGGTGGTGGGAACTATAATGATTTTGGAAATTATAGTGGACAACAGCAATCAAACTGTGGACCCATGAAAGGGGACAGTTTTGGTGGAAGACACTCGGGTGGTCCCTATGGCGGTGGTTATGGATCTGGTGGTGAAAGTGGTGGATATGGTAGCAGAAGGTTCTAAAATTTTTCACAAGAAAAGGGCTACAGTTCTTAGCAGGAGAGAGAGTGAGGAGTTGTCAGGAAAGCTGACAGGTTACCTTGAGACAGTCCCAAATGCATTAGGGGAACTGAAAAAATCTGCCACAGAAGGAATGATGCTGCATAGTCAGAAAAGTTACTGCAGCTTTTTAAAACAGGAAGCCTTTCTTGTTCAGGACTGTCATAGCCACAATTTGCAGAGTGCAGCTATTATCAATGCATTGTAGTGACAATTACCTGTATATTTCTGAGGTTTTTTTATCTGTTGTAGCTTTTTCTTTTTCTTTTTCTTTTCTTTGCCTCAGGCATATTGCCCTGTATATTGTGGTAGTAGTACCAAGAATAAAAAATTAAGGAATCTTAACTTTTCAAAAAAAAGTAATATTTCTGAAACTATTATACATAGTTCAATAGCTTAGCTTTTTACATACAATGATATGTAAGATCTCTATTAGAAATAACTGATTTTATCTTCTATAGTTTCTGCAGTTGCTCAATTTGCAAGACCTCAAAACTATATACTTTGCTTTATAGGAATGCTTACTGTACAGTTGAAGGAAGAAAGTGCTGATCTACAGGAATATGTGAAACATTCATCTTTCAAAGAGTGTAAATCCTCAAGTGGAAAGGAAGGGCCTATAATTACTTGCAAAAATGGAGATGACAGAAGCTCACAGCAGCAAGAGAAATGCAGTGTTATGAATTAAGCTTGTAATTCACATCCCTGAGGCCTAATTTGCAGAGGCTGTGGCCCAAACTCCGTGATATGAGTGGAGCATGGGGAAATGTATGATTTGCTCTCTATTTTCTGCTGGAAAAAAAATCCACTCCTCCAAGTAGGAAACCATTTCAACTCAAAGGACACAACTAGAAAAATCCTCAAAGATTTAAGAGATTTCAGAAATTTATGGTGTTGGAAGTAGCCTAAGAAATCATCCAACCTAACACCTTCGTTTTATAGAGGAAGAAATAGTCTTCCATTAATGGATTTAGGGGCAACCACATTACACACTGACTTAGTGAGAGGGCTTGGGCAAAAGCTCAACTCAACACTCCTTGTCTGTAGTTTTTTTTTCTATTTCTTTGTACTTCAGAGACAGCTGTAGTCTTGTAACAAGTTAACAGAAGTCTGAGTAGAGGCACTTTGTACTTAAAGGGAGACTCCATTATAAAAGGCTACTAATATCAGCTTTATAGATTACCTAAATTTATGCATCCATACTCTCTAGTTTCCTGGAGAGCCTGAAAAGTGAATTACAAAGGTGTTCTATGTGCAGAGGGGGTTTAGTATTGTACAGTATATAAATACATAAAGTATTTATATATAAAAATATATATATTTTATATTTATATATTTATATATACTTATATATATAACATATATATATTTTATATTTATATATTTATATATATACTTATATATATATAAAAATATATATATAAGTATATAAATACATAAGAGGAAGGAAAAAGAACTTTTTATAATAAGGGAACTGTGCACAGCTGCAAGATAATAGAAAAGTTACAAATCATGCTGGTAATTTCACAGCTTAAGGTCCAAATTTGGAAAAGCTATATCCTATCTTGGAAATAGTGAGTAGAGTATGGGAAACATGTACCCCTGTATGACTGAAGTTCCAAGGAAAAGAGGGCTAGGAGCTTGGGTTGGGGAGTACCTTCCAAAAAGCTAATAAATATCTGTTTCTGCAGTGTTTGATATTTTACCAGTCTGATAATTAATAGTGTGCGTTTTTTCTTGTAAAAGCAAGAAGCATAATGTTAAAAATATAGGTCAACAAGTAAAAGTGATTCAAACTGTATCAAGGGAAACTCGGGGCAGGTACCTCTCAATGTTCTTTTAGTACTTTTGTGAATCTTTTCTTTTATCACTCCACTCACACTCTGTAACCTCATTTTGTCTTTTCACTAGTCAGAATTCACTTACCCAGACTTCTATTCAGGCCTACCCTTCTGTAAAACCCCTAGAATCTCTAGATATTTCTAAGATCATAGCCACCAGATCTCAAATTGGAATTTTCATTCCCTTGGAGCAGTTGATCATATAATTTGTAACATGATTTGGATCACTGATCAATTCATCTATACTCCTACAGTTTCTGATATCATTTAGCTCTTAAGAGAGAAGGATTTTAAAAGAATATCTAAGTAAGAAGTTGGCAAACATTTTCTGTAAAGGCCCAGATAGTACATACTTTAAGCTTTGCTGGCCATATGATCTCTGTTGCAACTACTCAACTCTCCCTTTGAATTTAAAAACAGGAATAGACATGCATATGTTCACGAATGAATTCATACATGAATGAGCACAGCTCTATTACAATAAAACTTCATTTATGAAAACAGGCTGGTAATGGGCAGAGCTCAGTAGTTTGCAGAGCAGCAAACATTTAGGTGGTGAAAATTATAGAAAACAATGATTTAAACTATCTGAAAATTGATCTAGTAGCATATAGGAAATAGTGAAACATTTATCCAAGAAAATCTGCTAAATCTAGTAAATCTCAGCAATAGGAGTCAGAATCTGTTGCCATCCCCAACTCTGTTAAGGAAACTTTACACTGGGCACTGTATAATTGCATATTACAGAGGCAGGATGTATGTGTATCTCATGCCCTCTTCCAAATCTATGTTGCTTAAGCTCTATTCCCAGAAAACATGGATGAGAGGACTGAAAGTCCTTCCTGCCACCCAAATCCTATGGATAAGACTTTGCCTCAACAGTAAGAGACTACTGCAGCCTGATTGGCCCCACCCTAGTTTGCTCACATGGCAGAGGTTCCATTCTGGGAAAGACAAACTGAAAAAAATTCTTCTTTCCACTAAAACTCATTGGTGTTTCTCTCTCCACCAGAACTCACTGGTAGAGCAGGGATGTCACTCTACGAGAAGCAATATTCTGTCTCTTATGAAAAGGCATAGATCTTCTCAAGAAAAGAAAAAAAACCCATAAGGACAGCCCTGACTGAGGGGGTATGCTGACTTTTTGGAATACAGACTGGGGAACTCCACATCTAAGGACCTTATCAAAACAATGGAGATTTCAGTAGAGAGCAATCAAGAGAAAGTCTGTAGCTCTGATATAAACAAAGCAGCCAGGAGTTTATCGGAAATAACTAGAGAAAAACAGACGAGAAGAACCCCCTTGAGATCACACTAAAATGTAGAATTTGGGAAGGCTGTGTGCATTATTATTCATGAACAGTCATAGCAGGCTATGAGACAGGCTTAAAAACATTCTCCAAGCAACATAGAGATCAATCAGCAAAAAGTGGAAGGCTTGGAATGCCTGGATGGCTCAGTAGTTTAAACATCTGACCTTGGCTCAAGTCATGATCTTGTGGTTAGTGGGTTGGAGCCCTATACTGGGCTCTCGGCTGACAGCTCAGAGCCTGGAGCTTGCTCCAGATTCTCTGTCTCCCTCTCTCTCTCTCTCTCTCTCTCTCTCTGCCCCTCCCCCACTCACGTTCTGTCTCTCTCTCTCTAAAAATAAATAAAAGCTAAAAACTTTAATAAAAAATAAAAAGTAAATTAAAAAATAAAGTGGATGCCTCATTGGCTTGAGGTGCATAAGTACAACCTCTGACAAACACCAGCAAAGTAATAAACCATTCTAATCCCAGGTAACTCCTAAGAATCTAGACTGAAAACTAAGATCACATTTAGCTCTGGTAGTATGAAAGACTGCACACAAGGTTGCATAACCAAAGAAATAATTTCTATCAGGGTCATCCATAGAGGGATCTTCTGAGCCATTCATCCCATGATGAGATTGAAACAAAATCCAAGTTTCCCAAACTGTAAAAAGAGTGTCCAAGCCACACACACAACTAATGATAATGCAGAGGCAAGGGTAATCTAACTGGTTTAGTGATCACAACTATGAACTTTGACCAATAAGTTACTTATAATAAACAAAAAGTGAATAAGTGAAGCCAGAATAAAAGATGTTTTTAAAAAAGGAAAAATGATCTGAGAATGGGCATCAGAAGCTGTACATTGCAGAAAAATAAACTTCACAGAAGTGGTCCAGCCAAGTCACTTTATTGGACAAAATGAAGCAGACTAACACATGCATAATGACAATAGCAGAAGGAAAGAAATGGAATAAAATGACCAAATAAACATCAAAAACAAAAAGCCCTAGTAATAAAAGAGACTCAGTATCAACTTACTACAATATATCATTTGTTCAATTTTCAACAAAAATTTAAGATATGTGGAGAAAAAGGAAAATGTGACCTATACACAGGGAAAAGAACCAAGTAAAAGAAAGGACCTTTGAGAGGGTCCAGATGTTGAACTTAGCAGACAAAGATTCCAAAGCAGTTATTATAAATAAGTACAAATAATTGAAGGAAACCATGTTTAATGACTTAAATAAAGGCATGAAAGTGGCATATTATCAAGTAAATGGAAGTTCTGGAAATAAAAAATACAATAAGCAAAGTGAAAAATTCAATGGAAAAGTTCAAGAGTACAGGTAGTTTTCAGCATAAAGAATCAGCAAACTTGAAGATAGATCAATATATCTTATGCAATCTGAAGAACATAAATAAGAGTGAAGATAAACTAATAGTCTCAAAGTAAAGTAGGACAAGATGAAGCAGACTAACACATGCATAATGGTAATAGCAGAAGGAAATAAATGGAATAAAATGACAAAATTGTTTAAAGATGTGATCACAAAATTTACCAATTTGATTAAAACCACTAATCTTTACAGTTAAGAAATTTTAAAAACCTTCAAAATTGATTGATACAAAGAAGTCTACAAACAGATGTATAGTCAAAATGTTAAGAGCCAAAGATAAAGAGAAAATCATGAAAGCAGTCAGGAAAGCAATTTGTCCCTGAGCTTTTTTTGTAAGTTGTTGTTATCTGCCTTTGCAGATCCCCCAGGGCTTTTAAAAACAATGAGAGCACTGGGTGTTGTATGGAAATCAATTTGACAATAAAATATTTTAAAAAAAGAAAAAATAAAGGAGAATATATTTTAAAAAATTAAAAAAAAATTTGTTCTAACCTGGTTTTTAAGCCAAAGGTGGTTTATGGTTTGATGAAACCAAAGAAAAGATCTGGAATCAGCAATTGAGGCATAGATTTATTGGGGAAGTTACATACAAGGAGTTTATGAATAGTCAACTGGACAAAGCATCTGCTTCTGGGATCTACATAAACTAGCTTTTGTAGAGTAGCAGCTTAGCCTAGCAACTATCTGTAGCCCTTCCTCTTCTTGCACAGCCGGTGTTTTAAGGAGATCAAGGCCTGCCAACTGGACATTTTTCATTATAAAGGAGATACTCTGTGTTGGTCACACCTGAAACCCCTGACCTTGAAGGCTGAACAACACATTCTTTTACACATTCCACTTGATGAGAATATAAAGAGAGGAGGAGATTTCTACATTCTCAAGATTAACAGGGATAGTCAGGATATGCTTGCACAAACTAGCTATTCAGTACATACCATATAGGCTGCCAGAACAGAATACCACAGACTGGGTAACTTAAATAACACAAATTTATTTTCTTATACTTCCAAATGCTGGAAGGTCCCAGATCCAAGTTCTGGAAGAATTCATTTTCTGGTGAGAGCTTCCTTCTTGGTTACAGAGAGATCTTTTCTTACTGTGTCCTCACGTGGCAGAGTGAGTTAGTGTGTGTGTGTGTGTGTGTGTGTGTGTGTGTGTGTGTGGAGAGAGAGAGAGAGAGAGAGAGAGAGAGAGAGAGAGAGAGAGAGAGAGAAGCAGGTTGACAGAGAAAGGCAGAGAGAGAAAGTGAGTTCTGGTGTCTCTTCCTCTTCTGATAAGGGTACCAGCACTACTGGATTAAAGTCCCATTCTTATTAACTCACTTAATCTCACAAGCCTCTTCCCCAAATATGGTCACATTGGAAATTAAGAATTCAGCATGAATTTTGAGGACATAATTCACTCCATGGCAATCACCATCATGAATAGTCCAGCTTTTGCTTTCATACCTCCATAGGGACAAGGAACTCATTTTCTTGCCACTGCTGTCTTAAACGTCTGACATCATTAGTTGCTTCAAAAATTTGTTTTTGTATTCAGTAAGCATAAGTCTCTTGAGAGTTTGTATCTGCTTCTTCCAGTTTTCCTTTTAGGATTGTGTTGATCACTCTGCTCATGTAAAGGGCTTGGCTCTGTAACTGTTGCATAGTAATCATTGAATAATATTGTCATTATTCTTTGTAACAGCCATTGAGTTATTTAAAGAAAGGTATCATGTGCTTCATTCCAAACTCTCAGATTCTCCATACTAAACATTATTAGTTATTTCAAATAGTTTATCTTTTAAATATATTTTAACATCTTAGATATTCTCTTGTCATCATATTCTCTCAAGTATAACTGTCTGAACTTCATAAATTATTTTAAAGAGTGGTTTGACTAGCTTAGAGTAGAATATAACTATCCTCACCATCATCAGAATATTTTATTTCCATTAATCCAGCCTAACATAATATTTATTTTGGTTGCTGCTGGTGATTATTGCTCATTGTTTTTCACTGAGCATGAGATAACAGATGATATTCCTCTCTTTTCTACTTGTGATGCTGCTTGGCTACAATGTTCTTGTTCTATGGCTTATGGAATTTTTTTTGATAAAAGAGTAAAGTAAGGCATTGTTTTACATTTAAAATCTATCTTGAAAGAGAGTTAAGATGTCAGAGTAGTAGGGACACTGGGCTTGCCTCATCACTTGAACAGCTACAATAACATAAAATCACTTTGAACACCTAGGAAATCTATCTGAGGATTAAGAGAACAATCTTCACAATTAGAACAAGAAAATGTAGCACATATGAGGTGCAGAGATGTGAATTGAGGGAGAGCAAAAGCACAATGCCATGGTGAGGAGGGAGCCCTTTTCACAGAGAAAGGAGGCAGGGGAGAGAGAGTAGCATGCTGGGCTTATACATGAAAAACCTTTTCCCCAAACCATTGACTAGGGCATCAAGAAGAATTGACTATTGCAAATTTTTACAAGCAGTGGAGTTCAAATTCTGATGTTTTACAAGTACATGTCATTCACCAGAGTTGAGCTGGACAGGCAGCAGTGCTTCTAGGGAGGAGGATGGAGGCCTGGGAGAGACAGCATGGTATAGGGATCCCTTGGCTCACACTGGGAGAGAATGTTCCCTTTCTTGAGTACATTGTATGGAAGGTATATTGTATTTCCAAGGACAAAAGATCTGGCATGTACCAACTGAGTAGCTGTTTAACAGCAAGGGGCAGCAAGGCTCACAGAGGGCAGATAACCTGGTCACTGTTTTTCTCTGCACTTCACCATAAAGTCCAAGCACCTGCACCCCCATGCAACAGCTTTTCTAGGACAAAACAGAATCAGACACAGCATGGCAAGGTTCTCCTCTGGAGGAGGGGAGTGGGTATGTGCTGTGCTGGGTCCTTTAAGATTTTGAGTTCTGAATCTGAGCCACATGCCAGACATAATACACAGGAAAACTGTGGCACTGACAGTGCTGGTAGCCTGGGCACAGACAGCTTGAGATTAGGGATCTGACCAAAGCCTTTCTGTGAGGGGTTCCTGAATAGTAATTAGTGTGAACATCCTTCTATGAGAATGAGAGAGCAGGGTGACACCATCTCCCCACCAGGAGAGTTGGACATCAGTGAGCAACACAGCGCCCCCAGTGGAGGCTGGAGCCACTTACATCAGGCCCTGTACTCCCGTGCCCCACTGGTGCTTCTTTACTAGGACAGGTCTGACTGACTGTCCCAGCCCAGGGGGCCTCTCTCTCGGAACCAGCATCAGCCCCCTGCTTGTACCAACTCTACTGAGCATAAAGTACTCCAAACCATCAGCTTCAATTCTGGTAGAAATAAGACCAGGAGCATTTTTTCTTTCCCCCTTTGGAATCAGGTTTATAAATTTTTTGTCTATGTTTTGTTGCCATTGTTGTTTGTGTTCATTTTTTTTTGGATTAGGCTTTCCCCCCCTTAATCAGCCTTATTTTAATTAAAAAATCAAAGGACACATGGTTAAGGGTCCAAACACTCCCTACAACAAGCAAAGAAGAACTCTGCAGAGGACCAACCTGTGGAAAAGAGCAGCCAGAAAAACAATAGCACAGTACACATATCATACACCAGAAACACTTCCTGAAGCATCGGGCCTGAAGAGTGTATGACCGCTTCTGAATATAGCATTAATCTAAGGGACAAGAAACATAACAAGCTTTCATAACAGGCAAATGACAGAAACCTACACAAAATTATAAGATGGAGGAATTCTGCCCCCAAAAATGATCAAGAAGAAATCACAAGAAGGGATTTACTTAAAACACAGATAAGCAATATATATAGACAAGAATTTAGAACAAAAATAATAAAAATATTATCAGAGCTGAAAGGAAGCATAGAAAACACCAGAAAACCCTGGCTGCAGAGATAAAACCTAAAAACTAGTCCAGATGAAATACAATATGCTATAACTGAGATGAAAAATTGAGTGGTGCGATCACAAAAAGGATGGAACAAATAGCTGATATAGAAGATAAAATTATGGAAAATAATAAAGCTGAAAAAAGGGGAAAAAGTTAGTGAATCATGAATATTGACTTAGGGAACTCAGCAATCCCATAAAGTGCAATGATATTTGGATCATACAAATCCCAGTAGAAGAAGATCAGAGAAAAGGGGCAGAAGGTTTATTTGAACAAATTATAGTTTAGAACTTCCTTAATCTTGGGAAGGAACAGGCATTCAAATCCAAGAGGCACAGAGAACTCTCTTGCAATCAACAAAAACGAGTCACCACAAAGACAGAGTAAAACTTGCAAAACACAAAGATAAAGAGCGACTTCTGAAAGCAGCTAGGGACAAAGGTCCTTAAACTACAAAGTTAGACATTTAAGAGTAGTAAAAATCCTGTTCAATAAAATTGAGCAGTCTAGAAGGGAGTGGTAGAAAATATTCAATGAATTAAATAGGAAAAAAATGCAGCCAAGAATCCTTTATACAGCAATAGAAGGAGGGATAAAGAACTTCCCAGATAAACAAAAACTAAAGGAGTTTGTGACCAGTAAACCAGTCCTGAAAAAAATATATTAAAAGAGAATCTCTTAGTGGGGAAAAAGACCAAAAGTAACAAAGACTAGAAAGGAACAGAGAACATCACCAGAAACACCAAATTTACAGGTAACACTGAATTCATATCTTTCAGTAATCACTCTGAATGTAAAACGACCAATTGCTCAAATCAAAAAACACAAGGTATCAGAAAGGGTTAAAAAAAATAAAGCCTGCCTGCACTGTTGGTGGGAATGTAAACTGGTGCAGCCGCTCTGGAAAGCAGTCTGGAGGTTCCTCAAAAAACTATCCATAGAATTCCCCTATGATCCAGCAATAGCACTGCTGGGGATCTACCCAAGGGATACAGAAGTGCTGATGCATAGGGGCACATGTACCTCAATGTTCATAGCGGCACTGTCAACAATAGCCAAATCATGGAGAAAGCCTAAATGTCCATCACCTGATGAATGGATAAAGAAGATGCGTCATATATACACAGTGGAGTGTTACATGGCAATGAGGAAGAATGAAATCTGGCCATTTGTAGCCAAGTGGATGGACCTCGAGGGTGTCATGCTGAGTGAAATAAGTCAGGCAGAGAAGGATAGATACCGTATGTTTGCACTCATGGGTCTAACAGGAGAAACCTAACAGAGGACCATAGGAAGGGGAAGGGGGAAAGAGAGTTGGGGAGAGAGAGGGACACAAAACCTAAGAGACTATTGAATACTGAAAACCAAGGGTTGAAGGGGGAGGGAGAGGGGGAAGAGAGGTGTTGGTAATGGAGGAGGGCACTTGTGGGGAAGAGCACTGGATGCTATATGGAAACCAATTTGATAATAAATGATTTTTTAAAAAATAAAAAAAATAAAACATTATTAACTTTGATTTAATAAATGCTAAATGAATTATACCTTCAAAAAATAAAGCAAGATCCATCAATATGCTACTTACAAGACACCAATTTTATTTTTATTTATTTCTTAATGTTTATTTTATTTTTGTGAGAGAGAGACAGAGCAAAAGCAGGGAAGGAGCAGAGAGAGAGGGAGACACAGAATCCGAAGCAGGCTCCAGGCTCTGAGCTGCCAGCACAGAGCTCGATGTGGGCCTCAAACTCATGAACGGCGAGATCATGACCTGAGCCGAAGTTAAACACTCAACTGACTGAGCGCCTAAGGCGCCCCAAGAGACTCAGTTTAGACACAAAGATATGCAGATTATGGTTTGCCTCCCTCCCTCTCATTAGCTATTTTTTAAGATTTTAAACCAAGAACTGTAATAAGAGATGAATAAGAACACTATATCATAATAAAGAGGTCTATCCAACAAAAAGATCTAACAATTGTAAATATTTATGCATTCATCTTGGTAAAACCAAATATCTTAATCAATTAATAATAAACTTAAAGAAAATCATTGATAATAATACAACAGTAGGGAACATTAACACTCCACTTACAACAATACACAGATAACCTAACCAGAAAATCAAAAAAGAGCAATGGGTTTGAATGACACATTGGACCAGATGGACTTAATACATATATGCATAACATTTTATCCTAAAGCAACAGAATACACATTCTTTTCAAGTGCACATAGAAAATTCTCCAGAATAGATCACATGGGGTTCAAAATTTGTCCTCAAAAAATATGGAGCACATGCCATACATATTTTCCAAACACAATGCTGTGCAACTTGAAGTCAGCTACAGGAAAAATTTTGGAAAGACAAAAATACCTGGAGATTAAGGAACATCCTACCTAGGATGGATGGAGTAACCAAGAAATTTAAGGACAAATTAAAAAAGACATGAAAATAAATAAAATGAAAACAGGACAGTCAAAAACCTATGGGATGCAGCAAAAGTGGCAATAAGAGGAACATATATATAAATACAGGCATATCTCAAGAAGCAAGAAATGTCTCAAATACCCAAATACTCAAGATATAGAAAAAGAGCAGCAAATAAGCCTAAAACCTGCACAAGAAGGGAAATAATAAAGATCAGAGAAGAAAAAATAAGCATATAGAAATTAAAGAAAATAGTAGTTCTTTCAAAGAATTAACAAAATTGATAACCCTGTAGCCATAATTATCAAAAAGAAAATATAAAATACCCAAATAAAAAGACAAATGAAAAGGAGATTAAAACCAATACCTTTGCAACAGAAATGCAAACAATTATAGGAGAGTATTAAGAACAATTATATGCTAACAAATTGGGTAATCTGAAAGAAAGGGATAAATTCCTAGAAACTCATAAACTACCAAAACTGAAACAGAAGGAAATATAAAATTTTAACAGACCTGTAATGAACAAAGAAATTGAATCATTAATTAAAAATCTCCCAATACAATGCAGTCTGGTGCCACCAATCTCGAAAACAGTATGGAAATTTCTCAGAGAGTTAAATACAGAACTACCCTACAACCCAGCAATTGCACTACTAGGTCTTTAAACAAAGAATACCAAAATATTGATTCAAAGGAGCATATGCACCCCAATGTTTATATCAGTACTACCGACAATGGCCAAATTATGAAAAGAACCCAAATATGCATCGACAGTTGAATGGATAATGAAGAAGTATAAATAGAAATTGTATATTTATACAATGGAATATTACTAAACCATGAAAAAGAATGAAATCTTTCCATTTGCAGGGACATAGATGGAACTAGAGTGTATTATGGTAAGTGAAATGAATCAGTCATAGACAAATACCATATGATTTAATTCATATGTCAACTTTAAGAAACAAAACAGAGGATCATAGGGAAGGAAGGGAAAGAAAAAAATAAGATAAAAGCAGAGAGGGAGACAAACCATAAGAGACTCTTAGCTATAGAGAGCAAAATGAGGGTTGCTGGAAAAGAGGTGGGTGGTGGGATGGGCTAAATGGTTTATGAGCACTAAGGAGAGCACCTGTGATAAGCACTTGTTGTAATAGGTAAATGATGAGTTATTAAGTTATACTCCAGAAACCACACATACACTATATGTTAACTAAGTTCAATTTAAATAGAATCTTGGAAGGAAAATAAATAACTAAAAATGCTTTCTTTAAAAAAAATCTCCCAGCAAACAAGAGTCCAGGCATGGCCAAATGGCTCTTCAGGCAAATTGTAACTTTTTTTTTTTTTTTTAGTTTTTTAAAATAGTTTATTGTCAAATTGGTTTCCATATAACACCCAGTGCTTCTCCCCACAAGTGCCCCCCACCATGACCATCATCCCCTCCCTCCCTCCCCATCCCACGTCAGTCCATGGTTCGTTTTCAGTATTCAGTAGTCTCCCTTGATCTGTGTCCCTCAGTCTCCCCCGCTTTCTTTCCCCCTTCCTCTTTCCATGGTCCCCTGCCAGGTCTCTCCTGTTAGACCTATGAATGCAAACTTATGGTATCTATCCTTCTCTGCATGACTTACTTCGCTTAGCATGACACCCTCAAGGTCCATCCACTTGGCTACAAATGGCCATATTTCATTCTTCCTCATTGCCATATAGTACTCCATTGTATATATATACCATATCTTCTTGATCCATTCATCAGGTGATGGACATTTAGGCTCTTTCCATTATGTGGCTATGTGCCGCTATGAACATTGGGGTACATGTGCTCCCATGCATCAGCACTTCTGTATCCCCTGGGTAAATCTCTAGCAGTGCTATTGCTGGGTCATAGGGGAGTTCTATGGATAGTGTTTTGAGGAGCCTTCACACTGTTTTCCAGAGCGGTTGCACCAGTTTACATTCCCACCAACAGTGTCGGGGCTGTCCATTTATCCACATCCTCGCCAGCATCTATAGTCTCTTGGTTTGTTCATTTTAGCCACTCTGACCGGCATGAGATTGAATTTCACTGTGGGTTTGATTTGTATTTTCCTAATGATGAGTGACGCTGAGCATCCTTTCATGTGTCTACTGGCCATCTGGATGTCCTCTTTGGAGAAGTGTCTATTCAGGTCTTCTGCCCATTTCTTCACTGGATCATTCATTTTTCGTGTATGGAGTTTAGTGAGCTCCTTGTATATTTTGGATATTAGCCCTTTATCTGATATGCCATTTGCCACTAACTTTTCCCATTCTGTCGGTTGCCTGTTAGTTTTTTTTTTTTTTGATTGTTTTCTTTGCCTTGCAGAAGCTTTTTATATTAATGAGGTCCCAACAGTTCATTTTTGTTCTTGATTCCCTTGCCTCTGCAGATGTGTCGAAGAAGAAATTTCTGCGATTGAGGTCTAGGAGGTAATTTCCTGCTTTTTCCTCAAGGGTTTTTATGGTTTCCTGTCTCACATTCAGATCCTTTATCCATTTTGAGTTTATTTTTGTGAATGGTGTCAGAAAGTGGTCTAGTTTCATTCTTCTACATGTTGCTGTCCAGCTCTCCCAACACCACCTGTTGAAGAGGTTGTCTTTTTTCCACTAGACACTCTTTCCTGCTTTGTCAAGGATCAAATGCCCATATACTTGTGGGTCAGTTCTGGGTTCTCTATTCTATTCCATTGGTCCATGTGTCTGTTTTTGTGCCAGTACCATACTGTCTTGATGATGACAGCTTTGTAGTAGAGGCTAAAGTCTGGGATTGTGATGCCTCCCGTTTCGGTTTTCTTCTTCAATATGACTTTGGCTATTTGGGGTCTTTTGTGGTTCCATATGAATTTTAAGATAGTTTGTTCTAGCTTTGAGACGAATGCTGGTGCAACTTTGATGGGGATTGCATTGAATGTGTAAATTGCTTTGGGTAATAATGACATTTTAACAATGTTTATTCTTCCAATCCATGAGCACAGAATAGTTTTCCATTTCTTTGTGTCTTCTTCAATTTCCTTCATAAGTCTTCTATAGTTTTCATCATATAGGTCTTTTACATCTTTGGTTAGGTTTCTTCCTATGTATTTTATGGTTTTTCGTGCAATTGTGAATGGGATCTGTTTCTTGCTTTCTCTTTCTGTTGCTTCATTTTTGGTGTATAAGAATGCAACTTATTTCTGTACATTGACTTTGTACCCTGCAACATTACCAAGTTCATTGATCAGTTCTAGAAGGTTTCTGGTAAAGTCGATCAGGTTTTCCATGTAGAGTATCATGTCGTCTGCGAAAAGGGAAAGTTTGACTTCTTCTTTGCTGATTCTGACGCCTTTTATTTCGTTTTGTTGTCTGATTGCTGATGCTAGGACTTCCAACACTGTTAAACAACAATGGTGAGAGTGGACATCCCTGTCTTTTCCCTGATTTCAGGGGGAAAGCTCTCACTTTTTCCCCATTGAGGATAACATTGGCTGTGGGACTTACTAAATGGCTTTTATGATGTTTAGGTAAGCTCCTTCTATCCCAACTTTCTCGAGGGTTTTCATTAACAAGAGATGTTGTATTTTGTCAAATGCTTTTTCAGCCTCTATTGACAGGATCATATGATTTTTTTTCTTTTGTTTTGTTGATGTGGTGTATCACATTAATGGATTTGCAAATATTGAACCAGGCTTGTAACCCAGGAATAAATCCCACTTGATCATAATGGATAATACTTTTTATATGTTGTTGAATTCGATTTGCTAGTATCTTGTTGAGTATTTTTTCATCTGTATTCATTAAGGATATTGGCCTGTAGTTCGCTTTTTTCATTGGGTCTCTGCCTGGCTTAGGAATCAGAGTGATATGTACTTCATAGATTGAGTTTGGTAGTCTTTTTTCCATATCTATTTTTTGGAAAAGATTGCGAAGGATCGGCGTTAACGCTGCTTTAAACATCTGGTTGAATTCCCCTGGGAATCCATCTGGCCCTGGGCTTTTATTCATTGGGAGATTTTTGATAACTGATTTGATCTCTTCACTGGTTATGGGTCTGTTCAGATTTTCTATCTCTTCCCGTTTGAATTTTGGTAGTGCATGTGTGTTTAGAAATTTGTCCATTTCTTCTAGATTGTCCAGTTTGTTGGCATATAATTTTTCATAGTAATCTCTGATGATTGCTTGTGTTTCTGAGTGATCTGTTGTAATATATCCATTTTACTTCATGATTTTGTCTATTTGCATGTTTTCTCTTTTCTTTCTGAGGAGCCTAGCTAGAGGTTTGTCAATTTTGTTTATTTTTTCAAAAAAACCAACTCTTGGTTTCATTGATCTGTTCAATTGTTTTTGTGGATTCTATCTTACTTATTTCTGCTCTGATCTTTATTATTTCTTTTGCTGGGTTTGGGGTGTTCTTGCTGCTCCCTTTCTAGTTTCCTTAGGTGCTCTGTAGGTTTTGATTTTGTGCTTTCTCTGATTTGTTGAGATAGGCCTGTATTGCAATGAACTTTCCTCTTTAGAGTTTGAATTGTTGTATTCTCATTTTCACTCGTCTCCATATATTTTTTAATTTCCTCTCTAATTGTCTGATTGGCCCAATCATCCTTTAGTAAGGTACTTTGTAACCTCCACATTTTTGGAGGTTTTCCAGACTTCGTCCTGTGGTTGATTTCGAGTTTCACAGCATTGTGATCTGAAAGTGTGCATGGTATGATCTCAATTCTTTTGTATTTACAGAGGGCTGTTTTATGACCCACTATGTGATCAATCTTAAAGAATGTGCCATGTGTGCTCTAGAAGAAAGTGAATTCCCTAGTGTCAGGATGCAGAGTTCTAAATACATCTATCAATTCCATCTGCTCCAGTGTGCCATTCAGGTCTATTGTTTCTTTAGTGATTTTTTTGTCTGGCTGACCATTCCATTGTTGTAAGTGGGGTATTAAAGTCCCCTGCAATTAGCATATTCTTATCAATAAGATTGCTTTTGTTTGTAGTTAATTGTTTTATGTATCTAGGAGCTCCCAAATTCGGCGCATTGATGTTTATAATTGTTAGCTCTTCTTCATGTAGAGTCCCTGTAATTTTTATATAGTGTCCTTCTTCATCTTTTGTTACTGCCTTTATTTTAATGTCCAGTTTGTCAGATATAAGTATGGCTACTCCAGCTTTCTTTTGGCTTCCAGTCGCATGGTAGATATTTCTCCATCCCCTTCCTTTCAATCTGAAGGTGTCTTCAGGTCTAAGGTGAGTCTCTTGTAGACAGCAAATAGATGGCTTTTGGTTTTTGATCCATTCTGCTACCCTGTGTCATTTTACTGGAGCATTCGGTCCTTTGACATTCAGTGTTATTATTGAAAAATATGGGTTTAGATTCATTGTGTTCCCTGTAGAGTGCATGTTTGTAGTGATGTCTCTGGTACCTGTATTCCTTGCTACGTTTCCTTCATAGAATTCCTCTTAAGATTTCTTGTAGGGCTGGTTTGGTGGTGATGAATTCTCTCAACTTTTGTTTATTTGGGAAAGCCTTTATCTCTCCTTCTATTTTGAATGACAGGCTCGCTGGATAAGGAATTCATGGCTGCATATTCTTCCTGTTCATCACATTGAAGATTTTCTTTCATTCCTTTCTGGCCTGCCATGTTTCAGTAGATAAGTCTGTAACCACTCTGATAGGTTTCCCTTTGTATGTCAAGGCCCTTTTCCCCCTAGCTGCTTTCAAAAGTCTCTCTTTGTCTTTATATTTTGCCATTTTCACTATGATATGTCCTGCTGAAGGTCGGTTTACGTTACGTCTTAGGGGAGTTCAGTATATCTCCTGAATTTCAATGTCTTTCTCTTTCCCCAGATTGGGGAAACTTTCCTATATAATTGTTCTAGTATGCCTTCAAGCACTCTGTCTTTGTCTTCCTCTTCAGGACCTCCTATGATACGGACATTGTTCCGTTTGATTGTATCACTCAGGTCGCTGATTATCCTTTCATGCTCCTGAATCATTTTCTCTCTCTTTTTCTCAGCCTCCTCTTTTGCTATAACTGTGTCTTCTGATTCACTTATTCTCCTCTCTGCTTCCTCATTACGTGCATTGGCAGCCTCCATCTTATGATTCATCTCATTTAGAGCCTATTCTAACTTGTCAGAGCTATTTTGAAGGTTCCTAGTCTTTGTATCAATATCTTCTCTGATAACTTCCATGTTTTTTTCAAGCCCAGCAATTAATTTTATGACAATTGTTCTAAATTCTTGTTGTTATGTTGCTTATGTCTGTTTTGAGCAGTTCTGTAGCTGTGATTTCTTCCTGGAGTTTCTTTGGAGAAGAGTTCTTTCGTTTCGTCATTTTGGCTAGCTTTCTGTCTCTTGTCAGTTTTAAAAGCTCGTTCTGCACAGTGCATTTATTAGTATTCCTCTATAGAAGGAGGCTCTTGGAGCGTCTAGGGTCTGTCGTTTCAGTAGATGTTCTTTTAATGGTGTCTCTTGTTATGCCTCTGATTAATTTATTTCTCTACTCAGTGTTATTTGGGATTTTTTACTATGTGTGATTTGGGTTGTTTCTTGAGGTAGCCCTGAAAAGGAAAACAGATAGACAAACACACAGAGAACACAAGCACACAAATGTACTGATAAGGAAGCAAACCTAAGGGGGAAAGAAAAAAAGGAACATGAAAGAAAAGAGAGGAGGGAAAAAAAAGAAAAAGAAGAGAAAAAATAAAAGGAGAAAGAAAAAAAGGAGTTGGGGATTGGGGGGGATTTGGGGGGACAGCAGCAGTCAGAGATAAAGTACAGTCTGAGGGCTTAAAACCTGTATTGGGGGTTTGGGGAGATAAGGATGGAATAAAGGAAAAACTCTCTGGATGGTAAGAGTTGATCTAAGTACAGAAGTGCCTAATTGTTGGTCTCTCCCAGATTCCAGGGGGAAAGGGAGAAAAGAAGGAAATTGGAAGATAGTAAAGAGAAGACAGGGGACAGTTAAAAATTTAAAATATTAAGAAAAAACTAATTAAAGGGAATAAACAAAAGCACAGCAGCTCTCCAGCACGGATGGGCGTGGCTTGGTGTAGGTGGGTCGGGTCTCAGGGGCTGCTCTCTGAGGCAGAGTCTTGGTGGATGTGAGGAGAAGAATGGTGGTGTGCACCCCAAGTCGCCCTCAGACCATGCGTTCTAGCCACTCTCTGGAGTCCAACCTTCTTGTGCCTCGGGCAGATCTAATTGTTTCTGTTTTCTAAGTTCTGCCCGGTTTCTAAGTCCTTGCCCGCACACTCAATATTGCCACCACAGTTAAAATCGCCTGCAGGTGGGCGGCTTTCTGGTCGGGATAGAATACGGGGATTGTGAAGTCAGATATTTCCCCTGGCTGCACCTGAAGTCGGTGAGCTGCCTGGTCAGACTGAACACCCCCGCCAAAGGGGCAGACCTCTCTCTTGGCACTCAGGGGCCCTCAGTCCCGGGCTAAATCTCTTCTCTGCAGGGATCGCACTGCGGGGGATTCAGTCTCTACTTCTCTTCCCCTGGTCTCTGCTGCTTTGCCCAGTGGTGCTGCTCGTGGCCCTGAAGGTCCGTGTGCCTCTGGATACCCGGCATGAGTGACTGTTGGGGGATATGTGCGCCTCTGGTCTCCCTGCTGCCCTGTCTCCGCCAAGCCTCTGGGTGCTGGGCGTTTTGTCTCCAGAGTCGGCGCTCCCTCCCCTAAAGTCTCCAGTCCAGTTCGCACTAACTTAGGCAACCGTGAGACTGCTGTAGATAAGGGGTCTGTCTGCACACCTCCGTTCTTGGAGATCAGAGAGCTGTGGCTTTTTAATTCTTCTCAGTTTGATAATTGTGGGTGGACGGAGGTAATGGGGCTCCTTACTTCTCCGCCATCTTGCCACTCTCCCCCAAATTGTAACATTTAAAGAAGAGTTAATACATATTCTTCTCAAAATTTCAAAAACAGAAATGGAAGGAAAACTTCCAAACTCATTCTATGAGGTCATCATTACCTTGATTCCAAAACCAGACAAAGACTCCCCTAAAAAGGAGGACTATAGACCAATATCTCTGATGAACATCGATGCAAAAATTCTCAAGATACTAGCAAATCAAATCCAACAGTTAATTAAAAGAATTAGTCACCATGATCAAGTGGGATTTATTCCTGGGTTGCAGGGTGGTTTACTAACCACAAACCAATAAATATGATACACCACATTAATAAAAGAAAGGATAAGAACCATATGATCCTCTCAATAGATGCAGGAAAAGCATTTGAAAAAATACAGATTACTTTCCTGATAAAAAAACCTCAAGAAAGTAGGGATACAATAAACAAAACTCAACATCATACTGGAAAGACCCATGGGTAATATCATCCTCAATGGTGAAAAACTGAGAGCTTTTCCTCTATGGTCAGGAACAATAAAGGGATGTCCAATATCATCATTTTTATTTAACATAGTACTAGTAGTCCTAGCCTCAGCAAGCAGACAACAAAAAGAAATAAAATGTTTTCAAATAGGCAAGGAGAAATTCAAACGTTCACTCTTCACTGATGACTCTATTTAGAAAACCTGAAAGTTTCCAACAAAAAATTGGTAAGACTGATACATGAATTCAGCACAGATACAGGATACAGGGTATAAAATAAGTGTACAGAAATCTGTTACATTTGGATAAACCAATAATGAAGAAGCAGAAAGAGAAATCAAGGAATCAATTCCATTTGCAATTGCACTCAAAACTGTAAAATACCTAGAAGTAAACCTAACCAAAGAGTTAAAAGATCTGTACACTGAAAACTATAGAACACTAATGGAAGAAATTGAATAGCATACAAAGAAATGGAAAAGCATTTCATCCTCATTGATTGGTGGAGCAAATATTTTAAAAATGTGTGTATTACCCAAAGCACATTCAGTGCAATCCTTATTTCTAAAAATTTGTATGGAACCAGAAAATAACTTGAATACCCGAATTAATGTTAAAAATAAAAAGCAAAGTGGGAGGGATCATAATTCCAGATTTCAAGCTACATTACAGAGCTGTAATCATCAAGACAGTATGGTACTGGTACAAAAACAGACACATAGATCAAGGGAACAAAATAGAAAACCCAGAATGAACTCACATCTATGTGGTCAACTAATCTTCAACCAAGCAGAAGAAAATATGCAGTGGAAAAAAGAGTCTTTTCAACAAAAAATTTTCAGAAGACTTGATAGCGATATGCAGAGGAATGAAACTGTGCCACTTTCTTACACTATACACGAAAATAAATTTAAAATGGGTTGAAGAAATGAACAGAATTTTCTCCGAAGAAGTCTTAGAAATGCCCAACATCACTCATCATCAGGGAAATACAAATCAATACCACAAGACACCATCTCACACTTGTCAGAATGCTTCAAATTAAATTCTCAGTAAACAGCAGATGTTGGTAAAGGTGCAGAGTATGGGGAACCCTCTTACACTGTAGGTGGACATGCAAACTGGTGCAGCCACTCTTGCAAACAGTATGGAGTTTCCTCAAAAAGTTAAAAATAGAAGCACCCTACAACCCAGAATTGCACTACTAGTTATATATCCAAATGATACAAAAATAGTGACTCCAAATGGCACATGCACCATGATGTTTGTAGCAGCAATATCAACAGTAGCCAAATTATGGCAAGAGCCTAAATGTCCATTGACTGATGGTTGGATATAGAAGAAGTGGTGTGTGTGTGTGTGTACATATGTATGTGTGTGTGTATATATATATATATATATATATATATATATATATATATATATATATATATATATATATACATGTAGTGGAATACTATTCAGTCATAAAAAAGAATGAAATCTTGACATTTGTAGTGATGTGGATGGAACTAGAGTATATTATGGTGAGTGAAACACTTCAGTCAGAGAAAGAAACCTACCATTTGGATTCACCCATATGTGGAAGTTAAGAAACAAAACAGATGAACATAAGGGAAGGGAAGGAAAAAATAAAATAACATAAAAACAGAGAAGGAGGCAAACCATAAGAGACTGTTAACTATAAAGAGCAAACTGAGGGTTGCTGGAGGGGAAGTGGTGGAAGGATGGGATAAATGGGTGATGGGCATTAAGGAGATCACTTTCTGGAATGAGGATTGTTATCTGTAAGTGATGAATCATTAAATTCTACTCCTGAAACCAATACTATACTATATTTTAACTAACTTGAATTTAAATAAAAGCTTGGAGGAAAAAATTTAAAAATCCATCTTATTAAAGTAACACTATTTAAGATCCTGTTACATATACAATTATGAATATTTTAAAAAGTGTTGTCACCATTTAAAGTTTTCCAGTAGGCATGTCATACCAGCTCAAATCTTGAGTGAAAAATGAGGGATACACAGTATGTGGTGTGGTTGGGACATCATGTTTTCAGGCTTTATATGTCCACAGCTAGTTGCTTCAACAACAACTGGAGTAAAATGTAGGTCTGAAAGGATATGAGGCATCTGGTACAATCATCTACTTACCTAGCTATGTAACCTTCAGCAACCTTCTCAAGTATTTAAATACTCTGTGTTTCATTTTTCTCACATATTAAGAGTATAGTAATACCTCCTCTACCTATCTCTTAGGACTATTGGGAGTACAGATTATTAGCACATATGGAAAGCCTACATAAAAATAAAGCCAAGCCTGAGGAAATAACATATATAACATATATATTGATATGATAAAGAACATATTTCTGTTTTCATTTTTGTGAACCTATATCCATAAATGTTTGAAGTCCTGGAAATTTCAGGTACATGAGCTAACACATTTTTTTCTAAATCCAATTTTAATTGAGTTTTAGTCACTTGCACGTAGCACAGTCCTGATTAAAACATTGGGAGTCGGGCAGAAGTTAGCTTAGTTAATGTGACGATAATCCCTAAGGATTAAAATGTCTACACTTCTTTCCCTTGTCCAGGACATATGGAAGACAGAGTAAAAGGAACAGTAATGAGACCTATGAGGATGCTTCAAAACACGAGCAGATGGTTTTGAACTTGCCTAGGGCACTTGATTAATTACTCGAGAGGGAGCATGCCCTTTTGTGATGGGGAACCAGGGACTCAAGTACTCCTCACATAGTGGCAAGAGGAGCAGTTTGGTCACACTACATAACTTGTATCTTTCTGGGCTAACAGAGAATTTAGTTTATGCTATTTCTGTTGACAACATTTCAGTTGATGCTTATGAAAAGGTGGAGATGTGACTTTTGATTAATAAGTGATGACAAGCAAAACTAAAAGAGCAATTTCTCATAGATAAATGCTTGTAAGTACCTTTGGTATAACATAAGAGAGAAAGTAGGTCAATATGAAATATTTCATTTGTTGTTGAGTATAATTTTCAAAGCAAAACAACTGGGAAAATATGCTGAAAAGAAGTAGGCACATTCTAGATTGGAGATAGACACTGTGGCTCATGAAATTGTACATCCCAATTAAAAAGAAATCTAAATAGCCCATTGTGGTGTGGATATTTTGCTCTGATCGATAGTTTCAAGTTAACCTCCTGTTCCTCATTCAAAAGGAGCTTCAGAAAAACCCTTCAGATTGGAAGAGACTGATGGAACCAGTTTAGTCTAGTTCCTTAAACCAAGGAAAAATTGCTTCTTACTGATCATTTTTTATTTTCTATTGCATATGAAACTATATTTATGTAAAAAACCCACTTCTTCTTCATATGACCTAGAAAAGAAAATTATCTTTATAAATTATCAGCCCTTGCTCCTTTAAATCAGACCTGGGGTGTAGGGCAGGAAAATCAGCATACCATGGTCTCCAGCAGGGCCTATTTCCTTTGTCCCTCAAGACTACTGTTTCCTTCCAGAGTTCAGCACAGATACAGAGAATATTACCTATAAACTTATATTTTACTCTAGCTGAAACACGTCTCTTCAACAACTACACTTTTAATCCATTTTTCCTTTTTTCTTTCCCCTCAACTACAAACCTCTTTGCATTGACTCTGTACCTAGTACACAAATATCTATCCTCATTCCATTTACCCTGTTAATTTGTTTTTACTTCATTGTGCTCTCCAACCAGGGTTAGGTATTCCTGAGCTGGCAGGGTCTCATCCCTCAGTTCCTTCAAACTCCTGATATTGTCAATTCTCTATAGGAACAGGCAGAACCACAGAAAATTTCTAAAATAGGGTTGTAGATATGGATTTAGAGTGTTTTACCTTTTTGAATGTCTATCTCCTTAATCTTATTTGGCTTAAACTAAAATTCCAAAGAGTTTGCGTCATACCAAAGCACATGAAGTTAAATGGTTTAGTAGTGTCCCAAGGCTTTAACATGTCAATTTTGATTTTAAATTCTTCCTTGAGTGACCCACCAACCCTAGTCCTCTTTGCATACTGCAATTTAAAATAGTTGACTAGCCTTACTTCCATGGAAGATATCCTATGTTTGCCCATTCAATACCCATTCCAACTTCATTCTAGTTTGGCTTTTTGTACTATTAAGCTTGGAAAACTAAATTCTATGTTGCATGCATACATACGTACACAAGTATATATTTTTTAAATTAACTCTTTGGCATCTGAGATACAGGCATGTGACCCAAGTTTGGTTAAGCAGATGAAAATTTATGATACTTACAAGTAGAAGAAAGGAATATGAGTTTGGGGCCATATGGATGGGCTTGGATTTTATGAAAAGCATTATGGTAGAGGGAACCAATTCTTTTAGACAACCTGAGTAAAGACACACAGTCTCTATTGTCATAGGACTGAGTAGTGGATGATGAATATTGTCCTAGAATATCCTCATGGTGTGACTGGACATTGCTCTTGGCTGAATAGTCCCTAGCTGTGTTGTGTCTAAGCCTTTTTTGTTTGTTTGTTTGTTTGTTTCTCCTGGAGATTCAGTGATTTATCTAATAATCTTTAACAAATCACTTTCTATATAATTCAAGTAGATCCAATTTTATATTATCTATAACTACAAACTTAACCTATGTAACTTAAATTTCTTATCCCAATCACAGTGGCTTGATCCATTTGAAAATACATTGGTTGAATGATTTCAGGTTTAGAAGACTCCCTTGCACTCATTCAAAATCTCTTTCTGTATTGAGTCTACAGTGTCCATTTTCTTGAGTATATCTTATCAGGTCTTTCCCATGGGTATCAAATAATGGACACACATAAATACATTGTATTTAAATAAAGTGTTAGAAGAAAAGATTGTTTGGGACACAGTGTAAAAACCATGGAGCCAAAGTTGAGAGAATGGGTTCGTGTCTTAATTTCTTACTTCCTAACCATGAGAACATTATCCTCTCTGGGCCTTAATTTCCTTAAATGAATAAATGAGGTAAGTGATTTTTAACTTTTTTGGGGGGTCATGGACTCTAAAGAAGCTTATAAAATCTATAGAACATTTTCCAAGTAAACTATGCACACAGAATCACATACTCAAAAATTTTCATACAATTTCAGAGATTCTCTAATTATGAAATCTGTTAATTAAAATTTTCAGATATCATGGAAATAACCCTGAAATTCAACATTTCTTTCCCATTATACCCTTCTCTTCTGGCATTCCTCAGATCTAAAAGCCTATATCCATCACAATGAGCACCTTCTCTTCCACTCACAGTGACTTTCAGAAAAGAAATACCAAGTAAAATAGAGAGAGGATGAAAGATTATCTCTCATTAGAGTCAAAATATTATTTCAATGTTTATTTATTTTTAGAGAGAGAGAAGGGATGGGGAGGAGCAGAGAGAAAGGGAGACAGAGGATCTGAAGCAGGCTCCTCACTGTCAATGCAGAGGTATATTCAGGGCTTGAACCCACAAACCATAAGATCATGACCTGAGCTGAATTCGGACACCTAAGTGATTGAACCACCCAGATACACCTAGACTCAAAATAATTCACACTGAGCTCATCAATATTATATCAAAGGAAAAGTAGAAATATTTGAATTTATGTATCATATTACAATGCATCAATATGGAATCAAAGTCTGCCATTACACATTCATAAAAATTCCATACATCATCCTCAGAATAATAAGTTTTTATACAAAGATTAAAGATGTCCAATGCATGTAGTTTTTCCTCAGTGTGCTACAAAGTTTGAATATTCCCCAAGTCAAGTGCATATGTCTCTTCATCAATTTCTCCAATGACTGCAGCATTGTCACTTGTTACAATGTATAACCCTAGCACCACATATTCTGCTCTCTGTGAAGAACTGAAAACTTGTTCATAGCTTTCATCCAAAATCAAATTAATGGTCTAGTCAAAACCTTTAAACTTTCCCACAATCATTCTCCCATCAAAAGCAATAATTGCAACAGCTCAGTTTATGTAGTTCTCCAAGGCAGATGTCATGATGCTCCACATGGCTTCTCTGGGCAACACAGCAGCACAGGTGACATGTGGAACTAAAAAGGAGGGCCTGAGCTTATCTACATTATTCTATACAGGTATACTGAAATTATAATGTAATTATTTTATATTGGATGAGATTTGTAACTCTCTGGGCTTCATTTTCTTCACCTGTAAAAGGAAGAAGTTGGACAGATCGTAGTTTGTATTGATTCGGGGGATTACTATCTGAAAACTTTCATTTCCTGGGCTCTTCCTGCCAGATTGCACTTATGATAGCAGACAGTTGTGGTGGCAAACCTCATTAGTCCAGTAGTTCTTAACATTTTTTGTCCCAGCCCCTTCAAGGATCTGATTAAAATGCAAACCTCTCCCTCCCTCAAAAAAACTACTCATATGTATGCATACAGAAATTTTTATAAATGCTTTCAGAGATTCCAGGACCTTCTGAAGTTCATGCATGTCTCACCAGTAAAGATTATGGTATGGGGAGATGTCTAAAAATTCTTTTACTTCCAATACCCTGTGAGTATCTTATGTGGTCAGCCTGTTTGGCCCAAGGGAAAAATGTGTGGTGGATACTTTCCACACATTTCTCATTCCTCTCAAACTTTCCTTTCCTGTTAATTGCCCCAGATTGCCAGGATCTCCACTGAGAGTAGATTTACCTAATAAATTTAGAGTAAAGAATTTGAAACTATACATGGTATTCTTCTCAGCAGTTTGTTTTTGAAAAAGGGCACTGAATGGGGAAGAACCAAAAAGAACACATCTGAAAAACTGACTTTTCAAGAATGTGAGTGGGTTTTGGAGATTGTAATATTTATATTGAATACTGTGTTGTGTAGGATAAATGGCCTTCTAGTTTATCTATTGATAAGTGTGTTTTTTTCTATAAAGGGCTTTGTCCACAGGCGCTTAACTGAATATAGACTTTATAAAGTGATCTTTGTGGACTTCTGCTGATTCCCCTTTAACCAAGGGTCAAATACAGTAGATATTTTTACTACTAATTGTTAATTATGAAGACTTAAAATCAGTAACAATAAAAACATTCTTGCCATGAATTCTGGTCCAAGCATGCAGATTCAAAGAGCACTCCTTCACTCGATTCCCTTGAGTGCTATTTTTTCTTGGAAAATCCAATGTTTATTTATTTTTCTTTCTTTTTTTTTCTTTTATAGTTTACTGTCAAGTTGGTTTCAGGATAACACCCAGGCTCGTCTCTAGTGCCCTCCTCCATGCCCATCACTCCTCTTTCCCTTTCCCCCTCCTCCTTCAGCCCTCAGTTTGTTCTCAGTATTCAAGAATCTCTCAAGTTTTGCCTCCCTCCCTCTCCCTAACTATTTTTCTCCCTTCCCCTCCCCCATGGTCCTCTGTTATAAGGACTTATAAGTGAAAACATATGCTATCTGTCCTTCTCTGCCTGACTTATTCACTTAGCATGACACCCTTGAGTTCCATCCACATTGTTACAAAAGGCCAGATTTCATTCTTTCTCATCGCCATGTATTATTCCATTGTGTATATACACCACATCTTCTTTTTATTTTATTTTATTTTTTAAATAGTTTATGGTCGAATTGGTTTCCATTTAGCACCCAGTGCTCTTCCCCACAAGTACTCTCCTCCACTACCACCAACTCTTTTCCCCCCCCCCTCCCCCTTCAACCCTCAGTTCATTTTCAGTATTCAATAGTCTCTCAGGCTTTGCATCCCTCTCTATCCCCAACTCTCTTTCCCCTTTCCCCTACCCATGGTCCTCCATTAGGTTTCTCCTGTTCTCCTATTAGACCTATGAGTGCAAA
>NC_043717.1:57295454-57303507 GCF_006229205.1 Suricata suricatta
TATATATATATATATATATCCACACACACACACACATATATATCACATCTACTTCTTCCATTCATCACTCAATGGACACATCAGCGTTTCCATAATTGGCTACTGTACAAAATGTTATTGTAAAAATAGGGTGTGTGCATCCCTTTGAATTAGTATTTTTGAATTCTTTGGGTAAATACCTAGTAGTGGAATTGCTGGATCATAGGGTAGTTCTATTTTAAACTTTTTTTAGGTTTGCCTTTTTAAAATTTATTTGGAGAGAGAGAGAGTGGAGAGAGTTATAAGGAGGATCCCAAGCAGGCTTCAAGCTGTCAGTGTAAAGCCTGATGTGAGTGTTGATTTCACAAAGGATGAGATCATGAATTGAGCCAAATCAAGAGTCAGACACTTAACTGAGCCACACTGGTGCCCCTATATTTAACTTATTGAAGAACCTCCATATTTTTTCCAGACTGGCTGCACCACTTTACATTCCCACTAACAGTGCAAGAGGGTTCACTTTCCCTGTATCCTCTCCAACACCTCCTCTTTCTTGTGTTTTTGATGCCAGCCATTATGATAGATGTGAGGTGATATCACATTAGAGTTTTGATTCACATTTTTTTGATGACCAATGATCTTGAGCATTTTTTTACGTATTTGCTGGCCATCCATAAGTCTTCTTTGTGAAAATATCTGAACTATAGAGAACAAACTGGTGGTTACCAGAAATGAGGTAGGTGGGTAAATAGTTTAAGTAGGTGATGGTGGTTAAGGAGTTAAGAAATTCACCTGTGATGAGCACATGGTGTTGGATAGAAGTGTTGAATTACTATATTGTTCACCTTAAACTAATATTGCACTGCATGTTAACTAACTGAAATTTAAATAAAAACTCTTTTTAAAAATGCCCCTTACTATCATTGTATTACTATCAGTTCCATTATTGTTATGATCTGTTTTATGTATTTGTGTGCCTTCATGTTGGGTACATAAATATTACCAACTGTTATATATTCTTGTTAAATTATTCTTTTATTATTACATGAGGTCCTTAGTTGTCTCTTGTTACAATATTTCTTTTAAAATTTACTTTTTCTGATACAAGTATTGCTATTCCAACTTTCTTTTGACAGCCATTTGGATGATAAAATTTTCTCCATCCCTCAGTTTCAGTCTGTAGGTGTGTTTAGGTCTAAAATGAGTTTCCTATAGGCAACATATAGATTGGTCTTGTTTTGTTGTTGTTGTTTTTAGTTCATTCTGTCGCCCTATGTCTTTTGATTAAAGTGTTTAGTCCATTTAGATACAAAGTAATTGATAGATATGTATTTATTTCAATTTTATCATGTGTTTTTGGTTGTTTCTGAAGATTTTTTTCTGATACTTGTTTTTCTCATAATTTTTGGTGTTCTATAGTGATGTATAGTTTTATGTTTTTCTTTGCATTCGTATAGTGGTTTTTGATATATGATTACCATTAGGTTTGCATATAACCTCTTCTGCATATAAAAGTTTATATTGGGTAAAGGGTTGTTTAATTTTGAACCCATTTTTTACTCCTCTCATTCTGAAGTGTTAGGTATACATTGTCATATTTTTCATCCTTTTATTTTGTGAGTTACTTGAGTAATTTTTTACAGAAATATTTATTTTTATTGCCTTTGTAATTCTTCTTACTGTCTCTCCTTTCCACTCAGAGTCCCCTTTAATATTTGTTTCAGGGCCAATTTAGTGGTCACAAACTCCTTTCGTTTTTGTTTGTCTAGGAAACATCTCTCTCTTCTTCTATTCTGAATGATATCATTTATGGATAGAATATTCTTGGCTACAGATTTTTCCCAATTCGGCATGTTGAATATATCATGCCACTCCCTTCTTGCTTCCAAAGTTTCTACTGAAAAATCTTCTGATAGCCTTATGGGGTCTCCCTTGTATGTAATTGTCTTCTTTTGTCTTTTCTTTTAAAAATACTTTCTTTATCACTACATTTTCCCATTTCATTACAGTATGTCTTGGTGTGGATCTGCTTTGGCTTATTTTGTTGTGTGTTCTCTGTGCTTCATGGATCTGGATATCTGTTCTTTTCCCAATTTCAGGGTGTTTTGGCTATTATTTCTTCAAATAGTTTCTGCCTCTCTTTCTTTGCCTTCTTCTTGGATCCCTATAACATGAATGTTCTTATGCTTGATGGAGTCTCTGAGTTCTGTAAGTCTATTCTCATTCTGCATAAAACTTTTTTCTCTCTTGTTCAGTCTGATTTTTGCTCTCTTGTTCAGTCTGATTACGTTTTATTACTTTTTTTTTTTTGGTCATTAATTCTTTCCTCTGCTCCTTTTAGCCTACTGTTCATTCTAGTGAGTGTGTTTCTCATTTGTTTAGTGAACTCTTTATCTCTTCTAAATTATTCCTTATCTTTGTGTTAAGGGTCTCACTGATGCATTCTATTCTTTTCTGTAGCCCACTGAGTATTTTTATGATCATTGCCTTCAAGTCTCTATTAGGCATGTACTTATATCTGTTTTGGTAGATCTGTGGCTCTTTCCTATACTGTCTCTTTTCATTTTGTCAAAGTCTCTCTGTTTGTTTCTGTATGTTATGAAAGTTAGCTACATTTCCTGTTCTTGAGAGTAATGGCCTTATTAATAAGAGGTGGTGTAGTGTTCTACAGTATAGTGGTCTTTGTTCCCCAGGACCTGGTATTTCAGGAAGTGTCTCTAATGTGTACTGTGCGTGCTCTGCTATTTTATTCTGGCTGCTTTATACTTTGAGCCGGTTGTCTTCAGAGGCTCTCTTTTCCTGTTGTTTGCAGTGTTTGGTCCTTGGCCTGAATGTGGTGAGTTTTAAGCAGGTGTTCTCTGGTCTGCTTGTGAAATGAGACCTGTTGCCATAGCCTCTGGAACTGTGCCTTTTCAATATTTCTGGCACTTCTGGGATAGGGGTCCCACCATTCTGGACTGAAGCAAGCATGACTTGGAAGGGATGGTTGCTTCCACTGGAGTACAGGGGTGGGGGTGGGTATTGGTTTAGGCAAGTTAGATAGTGAATTTCAGGCCTGTGTCAGCTCCTGCAGGTGGCCCTGTGCTTATGATGAAGGAAGGGAAGGGAAACAGTGCCTGCAACTTCCTTTATTCTTGGAGAGGTGTCTCTGTGAACTCTGCCTCTCTGACACATGCTCTGAGATGAGCAAATAACTCCACTGTGCCCCAAATGCTCTTCCCATATCACTGTTTCTATGCTGTAAGTTCACAGACTGTTTGCCCGGTTTTCTCTCCAAGAGCAGCCCCAATGCTCTCTATGCTCTTTCAGACCCAAGCCCCATACTGACCTTTAAAACTCCAAGATTAAGACCAGCTGGTGGTCAGCTGTTATGAAATTAATCCCCTTATGCTGTCCAAACCAAATGGTATTGGGATTCCTTTCTCCATGCACTCCCCTTATGTTAGTCTGTCTCTCATCCTCCTCAACCACATGGCTCTGTCCCCAGTGCAGAGGCCACAATCCATTTCTCTTTGAAACCATGTCTGTGTATTTCCTACCTTCTTTGATGTGGCCTTTTCTCGACCGTTAGTTGTGGAGTTTGTTCTGGCAGTTTTTAGGTCAATTTATGGGGTGTTTAGGATAATTTGATAGTCATTTAGTTGTATTTATGAGAGGAGGTGAGGCTAGGTCCTCCTACTTTGCTACTATATTCCTTTTTTAAAAACATTAATTGTTTGTATTTCAAAATTACATGATTGAGAAAGGGTTTATAATTTGTCTTGGCCTGTATCTTTAATTTGACTGGACTTAAACTTTTTCTTTTTTAAGTAGATCTAAGTGAGTCAAAATGTCTATCCATTTTACATATAAAGACAGAGCCATAGTATTTAGCTTTTGAGTTTATTTGATATTTGATTTTTTCTCTATAACTAAATAAGATAAACCTTGCCACGGATGATATAATTGCAAATAAATTACCCACATCATTGATGCCATTAGACCCTTGCCAAATGGAAATGACTTTGCTGAGATTATTGTCTTAAAAGTCAAGAAATCTGGGTCTAAGACCTAGCTTTAACATTAATTCACTGTGAGACACGACATGACTCATATCCCATTCAGCTCTGACATAGTATTATTGAACATTCTGGAGCAGAATTTAACAATGTTCATATGGGAGCATAGCTTGGATTCTCATTGTGGTAAAGTTCCTTGACCTAAATAAGATAGATAAGTATAGACTAGGTCAGGAAAGTTTACCACTAGGTAATTTTTCAAAATATATAAGGATTGGGTCCTATGAGTTCTATCTGGAACAGCCAGCTGAAACGTCAAGACTGATATGTTTGTACCCAAAATTTATTTGGTGGTGACAGACAGGAGGAAAATAAAATAATAAAATGTGAACTTATACAAAGAAGCAAATTTTGTGAGTTTTTAGAAATCTGAATACTTGATCTTCTGTACTTATTGAAATTCTTCCATTCTTAAGAGATCCAGCCCACACTCTCTTCCTCCTGAAGACTTGCCTGACTTGCATCCTGAAATTCCATTTCTTATCCCATCCTTCCTCTGTAAAACATTACAGTACCAGAAATAACATTTTAGGCCCTTATGAAATGTATGTTACATTATAATTTAGGCAATTACTTAATGTCTTATATGTTACCCAGATTCTATTTTTTTGTTTATAGTTTATTGTCAAGTTGGTTTCCATATAACACCCAGTGCTCTTCCCCACAAGTGCCTTCTTCCATGACAATCACCCTTGTTCCCTTTACCCAGTCCCCCTTCAGTCCTCAGTTAGTTTTCAGTATTCAAGAGTCTCTCATGACTTGCCTCCCTCCTTCACCCTAACTCATTTTACCATGGTCCTCTGTTAGGTTTTCCCTGTTAGACCTATAAGTGAAAACATATGGTATCTGTCCTTGTTCACCTGACTTATTTCGCTTATCATGACATCCTCTAGGCCTCGTTGCTAAAAATGGCGAGATTTCAATATTTCTTATTGCCATGTAGTATTCCATTGTATATATAAACCAGATCTTCTTGATCCATTCATCAGTTGATGGACATTTAGGCTCTTTCCATGATTTGCCTATTGTTGAAAGTGCTGCTATGATCATTGGGGTACATGTTCCTCTATGCATCAGCACTTCTGTGTCACTTGGTAAATCTTTAGCAGTGCTATTACTGAGTTTATTGAGAAGACTCCATACTGTTTTCAAGAGTGGCTGCACCAGTTTACATTCCCACCAACAGTGTAGGAGGGTGCCCATCTCTCCACATCCTCAGCAGCATCTATAGCATCCTGATTTCTTCATTTTAGCCACTCTGACCGGCATGAGGTGGTATCTCAGTGTGGCTTTGACTTGTATTTCCCTGATGATGAGTGATGTTGAGTATCCTTTAATGTGTCTGTTGGCCACCAAGATGTCCTCTTTGGTGAAGTGTCTATTCATATCTTCTGGCCATTTCTTCACTGGATTATCCATTGTGAAGTTTGGTGGGTTCCTTGTAGATTTTGGATACTAGCCCTTTATTTGATATGTCATTTGTAACTATTTTTTCCTATTCTGTTGGTTGCCTATTAGTTTTATCGATTGTTTCCTTTGCAGTGCAGAAGCTTTTGATCTTCATTAGGTACCAATGGTTTATTTTTTGACTCCCTTACATTTGGGGATGTGTTGACTAGGAAATTTCTGCAGTTGAGGTCAAGAGGTCTGTTTCCTGCTTTCTCCTTTAGCGTTTTGATGGTTTTCTGACTCAATTCAGGTCCTTCATCCATTTTGAGTTTATTTTTGTGGACAGTGTAGTTTCGCATGGTCTAGTTTCATTCTTCTGCATGCTGCTGTCCAGTTTTACCAGCATCACCTACTAAAGAGGCTGTCTTTTTTCCATTGGATACTTTTTCTTTTTTTGTCAAAGATTAATTGGCCTTATACTTGTGGGTCCAGTTCTGGACTCTCTATTCTATTCCATTGGTCTATGTGTCTGTTTTTGTGCCAATACCATACTGTCTTGACGATGACAGCTTTGTAGTAAAGGCTAAAATGTATGATTGTGATGCCTCCTGTTTTGGTTTTCTTCTTAAGTATTACTTTGGCTATTTGGGGTCTTTTGTGGTTCCATACGAATTTTAGGATAGTTTGTTTTGGCTTTGAGAAGAACGTAGGTGCAATTTTGATGGAGATTACATTGAATATGTAGATTGTTTTAGGTAATAATGACATTTTAACAATGTTTATTCTTCCGATCCATAAGCATGGAATCTTTTTCCATTTCTTGGTGTCTTCTTCAATTTCTTTCATAAGCTTTCTATAGTTTTCATCATATAGGTCTTTTACATCTTTGGTTAGGTTTATTGCTAGGTATTTTATGATTTTTCGTGCAATTATGAATGGGATCATTTTCTTGATTTCTCTTTCTGTTGCTTCATTTTTGGTGTATAAAAAACAACCGATTTCTGTACATTGATTTTGTATGCTGCAACTTTGCTGAATTCATGGATCAGTTCTAGAAGACTTCTGGTGGAGATTGTCGAGTTTTCCATGTAAAGTATCATGTCTTCTGCGAAAAGTGAAAATTTGACTTCATCTTTGCTAATTCTGATGCCTTTTATATCCTTTTGTTGTCTTATTGCTGGTGCTGGAACTTCCAGAACTATGTTAAACAACAGTGGTGAGAGTGGACATCCGTTTCTTGTTTCTGATATCAGGGGAAATGTGGTAGGTTCTCCTTTGTGAGGAGGGGTCCTGAGGAGATGATGGTGATACAATACCATTCCCAAAGGCTGATGGTCAAAGGAAACGGGGACGTTCCCAAACACTGAATGGAAACATGGCAAGGGACATTCCTCAATGGCAATGTGGAAGTCCCTGAAAGCAATGGAAATGGATCAATTAGCTAATGGCTAATTGCAAACTTTATTAGGAACAGCATCTCTTTTTATATCCTCCTTAGATCATAGGTAATGTTTAGTCAGTGGTAAATGTTTAACCAGAACAATAGATACAGATAAAAAAGGACAGATCAAGAACAGATTGCAAATGTGCATGGGTATATCTCCTGAGCCTTTTTTGTCTTGACGCACTTGTCTGATGAGCAGGAATGCTCTATCCTACACATCCTCCTGGTCCCATGTCCCCAGTGTTCTGAGAAAGGAAGTCCCCTAAGGACAATTCATACACAAGGACAGTGATGAGAACAGAGGTCTGATGAGGACAGTACATCCTATTTCCCAAAAGAGAAAGCTCTCAGTTGTTCCACATTGAGGATGATATTAGCTGTAGGCTTTTCATAAATGACATTTGTAATGTTTAAGTACATTCCTTCTATCCCGACTTTCTTGAGGGGTTTTATTAAAAGAGGATTCTGTATTTTGTCAAATGTTTTTTCTGCATCTATCAACAGAATCATATGATTTTTATCATTCCTTTTGTTAACGTGATGTATCACATTGATGGATTGGCGAATACTCAACCAGCCCTGCAACCCAGGAATGAATTCTGATTTGCTAGTATCCTGTTGAGTATTTTTGTTTCTGTATTCATTAAGGATATTGGCCTGTAGTTCTCTCTCTCTCTCTCTCTCTCTCTCTCTCTCTCTCTCTCTCTCTCTCTCTTTTTGGTTGGGTTTCTGTCTGGTTTGGGAATCAAAGGGATGCTGGCTTCATAGAATGAGTTTGGAAGTTTTCCTTCTATTTCTAATTTTTTTCCATAATATTTTATTGTCAAATTGTTTTCCATACAACACCCAGTGCTCTTCCCCTCAAGTGCCCTCCACCATCATCACCACCTGTCTTCCCCCCTGCCCCCTCCCCCTCAACCCTCAGTTCATTCTCAGCTTTCAATAGTCTCTCAAGTTCTGCATCCCTCTCTCTCCCCAACTCTCTCTCCCTCCCCCATTCCCCCTGGTTCTCCATTAGGTCTCTCTTGTTTTCCTGCTAGACCTATGAGTGCAAACATATGGTTTCTGTCCTTCTCTGCCTGGCTTACTTCACTCAGCATGACACCCTCAAGGTCCATCCACTTTCCTACAAAGGGCCATATGTCATTCCCTCTCATTGCCATGTAGTACTCCATCGTGAATA
>NC_043717.1:57303607-57328078 GCF_006229205.1 Suricata suricatta
TTCACAGACTCAACTGCGGCGTCCCCACCCCCAGTCAGGATCGCGATTGCAATGGGGGAAAGGAAAGAAAACAAAAAGCAAAAAACCGAGACTCTCTTAGTTTCCGATAGCTTAGCTCAGGAAGCCGTGCGCTCCTGGAAATCTGCTGGGAGCTCCCGGGCGCGCGCCCGGGCCTCCACGTGCCACCGACTCTTGGCTGAAGGTCCTGTCGGTGCGCGTCTTATTTCTTCCCTGTGGGGACCCAGAATTCGCTCAGTCCGTGCAGTGCAGGGGGCGGGATGTGCCGTGGAAATGCGGTCCCTGGTCCCGTTCCCAAAACCAGGTTCGAATTGCTCGCGCCCGGCGTAGTCGCTGCTCGGGTCGCTTTCGCCGTGGCGCGCGCTTCCCCAGCGTAGCCGCTTCTCGCTGTCACAGGGGCCTGATTCCCCAGCGGAGATGGCTTAGGGCTGGAAGCTGTTCCTTCTCTCGCGCCACCCCAGTTCGGGATTCCAGCTGCCCAGCAGTTATCTATGGAGTGTGTTTCTGTCTCCACGCGCAGCCAAGCGTTCTATACCTCTTCCCCAGAGACAGTTCTATGAGCGCGTTCCGACTCTGTCTCTTCCCTTTGTCTCCCGGGCGCCCCGCACCTGTGCCACGCTGGGCTGGGGATCTTACCTCCCCTGCCCGTCCGGGCTGGCCCGTCCTCGGATCTCCCTCGTTCGCCCCCACTCACTCAGGTATCTTTGAGGTTCTATTCCCTCTGGAGTTCGTATTTTCTCCTTCCGCTCTCTCAGTTGAACTTAATATCCCTCTCAGTTCGAAAAACGGTGCCGAGGGAGTTTACCGAGCTCCCTTCTTCTCCGCCATCTTGGCTCCACCCCCTATTTCTAATTTTTGAAATAGCTTGAGAAGAATGGGTATTAACTCTGCTTTAAATGTCTGGTAGAAGGGCGCCTGGGTGGCTGAGTCAGTTGCGTGTCCAGCTTTGGTTCAGGTCATGATCTTGCAGTTTGTGGGTTCGAGCCCCGTGTCAGGCTCTGTGCTGACTGCTAGCTCAGAGCCTGGAGCCTGTCTTTGAATTCTGTGTCACCCTCTCTCTCTGACCCTCCCCTGCTCACACTCTCTCTCTCTCTCTCTCTGAAAAATAAATAAAACATTAAAAAATGATCTCATACATAATTTCCAATAATAATAATAATAATAATAAATAAATGTCTGGTAGAATTTACCTGGGAGCCATCTCGCCCTGGGATCTTATTCGTTGGAAGATTTTGGATAACTGATTCAACTTCTTCACTGGTTATGGGTATGTTAAGATCTTCTATTTCTTCCCATTTGAATTTTGGTAGTGCATGTGTGTTTAGGAATTTGTCTATTTCTTCTAGATTGTCAGGTTTGTTGACATATAATTTTTTATAGTAATCTCTGATGATTGGTTGTACTTCTGAAGGATTGGTTGTAATAGATCCATTTGAATTCATGATTTTGTCTATTTTAGTGTCCTCTCTCTTCTTTCTGAGGAGCCTAGCTAGAGGTTTATCAATTTTGTTTATTTTTTTCAAAAAACCAACTCTTGGTATCATTGATCTGTTCAACTGTTTTTTGGGATTCTATATTGTTTTTTCTGCCTTGATCTATTATTTCTCTTATTCTGCTGGGTTTGGGGTGCTCTTGTTTCCCTTCTAGTTTTCATAGGTGATCTGTTATATTTTGAATTTTCACTTATTCTAGTTTGTTAAAATAGGCCTGGATTGTAATATACTTTTTCTTAGGAATGCCTTTGCCATGTTCCAGAGAGTTTGGATTGTTGTATTTTCGTTTTCATTTGTTTCCATATTTTAAAAAATTTCTTCTTTAATTGCCTGATATGCCCAATCATTCTTTAGTAGGGAGGTTTTTATCCTCCACGTTTTGAGCGGTTTTTCAGACTTTTTCCTGTGATTGATTTCAAGTTTCATAGCATTGTGATCTTAAAGTGTGCCTGGTATGGACTCTATTCATTCCTATTTATGGAGGACTGTTTCATGACCCAGTATGTGATCTAACTTGGAGAATGTGTCATGCGCACTCTAGAAGAAAGTGAATTTCCTAACTTCAGGATGCAGAGTTCTAAATATACCTATTAATTCCATGTGTTCCAATGTGCCTTTCAGGTCCATTGCTTAGTGATTTTCTGTCTGGTTGACCTATCCATTACTCTAAGTGGAGTATTTAAATCCCCAGCAATTAGCACATTCTTGTCATCAAGATTGTGTCTGTTTGTTATTATTTTTCTATATTTGAGTGCTTCCAAATTTGGAGCATTGATGTTTATAACTGTTAGCTCTTCCTGATGAAGAGACCCTGTAATTATTATATGACGTCATTCTTCATCTTTTGTTACTGTCTTTACCTTAAAGTCCAGTTGTTCCAATAAATACATATGGCTACTATTAGCTTTCTTTTGACTTGCAGTCGCATGATAGATATTTCTCCATCCCCTTACTTTCAATCAGTAGGTGTCTTCAGGTCTAAGATGAATCCCTTGTAGACAGCAAATAGATTGATTTTTGTTTTTGATCCATTCTGCTAGCCTGTGTTGTTTGATTAGAGCTTTCAGTCCATTTACATTCAGAGTTATTGCTCAAAAATGTGGGTTTAGATTTATTGTGTTCTCTGTGGAGTTCATGTTTGTAGTGATGTCTCTAGTACCTTATATTCCTTGCTACATTTCCCTCATAGAGACCCTCTTAGGATTTCTTGTATGGCTGGTTTGGTGGTGAATCTTCTCAATTTTTATTTATTTGGGGAAACTTTTATCTCTCCTTCTATTCTGAATGACAAGCTTGCTGGAGAAAAGATTCTTAGCTGCATGTTTTTTCTGTTCATCACATTGAAGATTTCCTGCCATTCCTTCCTGGCCTGCCTACTTTCATTACATCGGTCTGTAATCACTCTGATAGGTTTCCCTTTGTATGTTAGGTTTCTTTTATCCCTAGCTGCTTTCTTAATTCTTTCTTTATCTTTATATTTTGCCAGTTCCACTATGATATGTCATGGTGAATGTCAACTCAAGTTACGTCTTAGGGGAGTTCTCCTAAGAGAACTTCCTTCCCCAAATTGGGGAAGTTCTTGGCTTGTTTTGATCAAGCCCCCATACAGGACCTTTTTCTCTTTCTTCATCTTCAGGAATTCCTATAATATGGGTATTGTTCCATTTGATTGTAAACTATGCCTTCCAATTCACCTAGTCTCCTCTCTGCCTCTTCAGTCCTTGCAGTGGCCACCTCCATTTTATAATGCACCTCATTTATAGCATTTTTAAACTCATCACAGCTATTTTGAAGGTCCCTAGTCTTTGTATCAATAGCTTCTCTGATGCTTTTTTCAAGCAATTAATTTTATGACCATTGTTCTAAATTCTTGTTCACATATGTTGCTTAAATCTGTTTTGAGCATTTCTGTGGCTGTGACTTCTTCCTGGAAATTCTTTAGAGGAGGGTTATTTTATTTTATCATTTTGGCTAGTTTTCTATCTCTTGTCAGTTTTAAAAGCTCATTATGCACTGTGCATCTGTTAGTATTGTTCTATTAAAGGAGGCTCATTGACTGTCCAGGGCCTGTCATTTCAAGAAGTGTTCTTTAAATGGTTTCTCTCAGTTTCTCTTGTTGTGTATTTGGTTATTTTATTTCCCTACTCAGTGATATTTGGGACTATCCAGCATGTGTACTTTGGTTTGTTTCCTGAGGTAGCTCTGGAAAAGATAACAGACAGACAAACACACAGGGAAAAAAAGCATGCAAACACACAGAGAAATTAAATAAATAAGCAAACCAAAAGGGGGAAGGAAAAAGAAACGAAAAGAAAAAGGGAGAAGAAAAGGAAAAGAAAAGAAAAGAAAAAAAATAGGGGGGATAGATACAACAAAAGACAATGGAAAGTTTGTGAGTGTAAAATATGTGGAGTGGAGGGATAAGAATGAGATAAGGGAAAATATATCTAGATGACGATAATTGATCTAATCAGGGCAGTGCATAAATGTTGGTCTTTCCCAAACTCTGGGGTGGGGAGGAGAGAAAAGTAGGAAAAGAAGAAAAGAAAAGAAAAAGGAAAAAATAAAAAAAAAAAGAAAAAGAAAAGGGTAACTCTCCAGTGCAGATGGGCGTGGTTTGGTGTAGGTAGGTTGATTCTCCCGGGCTGCTCTCTGAGGCCACCTTGGCCTTGGTGGTTGCAGGGAAAAGAATGGCGGTGCCCCAAGCCCTTCTCAAACCACGCCTTGCAAGCCACTCATTTGAGTCTGATCTCCTTGTGCCATGGGCAGGCCAAATTGTTTTTTCCAAGCTCCACCTTATTTCCAAGTCTTAGTTCAATGCTACCACCCCAGATGAGATGTCCCCCCACAGGTGGGTGGCTTTCTAGCCGGTATTGAGTAGGGGGATAGAGGGCCAGCTTTTCCCTGGCTCCACCTGGAATTGGTACACCACTGAGCCCAAGGAAGAATAAACCAGCTAAGGGGGATGAATTTCTCTCCCCAAGCCCAGCGGTTATATATGGGATGATAGTATCTCTCTCTCTGTCCAGGGACAAGGTTTTTCTCTTCTCTGGAGACCACTCTATGAGTGTTTTCAGTCTCTCTTTCTCTTCCCCCAGGCTCTCAGTGGCTTTCTGAGCTCTCTGCACGGATGCTCCATGTGCAGCCCTCCACTGCCCTGCGCCTGTGCTCCACGCACAGCCCTCCATGACCCTGCACTGCTGCTCCATGTGTGGCGCTCCGCAGCTCTGCACCACCACTCTGGGTGCTCTCCCAGGCTCTACATTGGGCTGGGTCTTCTTCCCCTCAGAGCCTTTGGCCCTGGCCCATTTTTATTTCCCCAGTTCACACTCACTCAGGCATCTATGAACCTGACATCTATGCAGACTCTGTGTTTTCCTCCCACTATTGCAGACCAGAGTATTGTGGCTTCAGACCTTCTCAGTTTGATAGTTGTGGGCGGGGCGGAGATTACAGAGCTCTCTACTTATCGCCATCTTGCCCCTCCCTTTTGTTAACTACATTCTAAAAAGTTTCTGTGAAGCAGTATCCTTTCCTTTACCATCAGCTCTCTCATACTCTTTTCCCTTCATTCTCTCCTCATCAGCTATATTTGATCTGGTCTGCATTTGGCAGTTATTCAGTAGGTGTTTGCTGAAAGGAGTTAAGTTTGTGTGAACAGAGAGAGCATCACAACAAAGTCTAGGCATAACAAAAGCAAGCAGGAAATTTTTCTTTAAATAAACACAGCATTAATATCACATTCTACCAGACTGTGGAGTATAGAATAAAAGGACACAGAAAGGGCAATGAATTGTGGTCTGTTGTTAATATATCTGACCTAATGCAAATTTATTTAATTTATCCCTTCCCCCTATATGTTCTCCACTTACTCAGAACTATTCTCAACATACTTAGCTTCGTGCAAAATCATTAAAGATCAGGTTGGCAATTCACTTTTCATTTCCTGGAACCTATTCAGTTTTCTTTTATTATCAATTTTTATCTTTTCAAGCCTAATAAATTTATTCATACCAAGATTTTCAACTAAGTCTATTTCTAAGAGTGTCAGGATTTGAAAATCAAGATTTCAGGAAGAAAGGAATGCTTACCTCCAACGGATTTGTGTTTCATGCATTAGCGAAAAAAATTGTTTTGAGGCAAAAAGTCCTACAGATGTTTCCTATAATATGCTGTGCAGATAGGTCCTGGATTGAGACTGGATTTGCACTAATATACTTCTTTCTCACATGATACATGTGAAAAGTTCCTTCCCTCTGATCTAAAATACTATTCAAATCTTGGAGATTGCCATTAGCTGCCGCTTGTTCATCTCTCAGGGGTGTTGCTGCAGGTGAAATAAGTTAGATATCTAATACAGTGTGGTCCTGGGCTCTGGGGCTCTGAGGGTCCTTGGAACACCATCTTCAACCGGCTATGGCTAAGGGTCTGGGCTACAGGAAATCAGCCCCTTTTCACTCAATTATTCCTAACCACTGAGAGGAAATGAGGGTTTACTTGCACTTCCTGGCTGAGGACTCTGAGGGGTATGGGGAGTGGGTGGACAGGAACTGGGAGGTGAGTTATGTATCTTCAAGTTTTTTTTTTTTTAAAGAGTAGAGTATTTATTTTAATCTCATGTGTTTAAAGGTCTGAATGTCTAAGAATATTCCAGGCAGAAATCATTCCCACTTTGACCTCTCCTATTAGGAGCTACCTAAGCGTGAATCTTAGGTAAGGAGCATCCACTTTGGCACCTGAATGCAACAATTGAGGACCTTAGAGAAGGAATCACGAGGAAGATTGCAGTGGTCCACTATCTATGAAAGGGGCTAGAGGGCACATAGTTTCTGCAAAAGTCTCCATAAATAAACAAGCCATGTATTGTTACAAACTCAGAGCTGAGTGCAACTACAGGATTGGAAGACAATTCTGTGTGGCCCTATAAATAGAAACAAGAGCTTCTTTGCTAAGTGTGAAGCTTTGCAGATTGTATATACCGCTTATAGAATAGTTCTGCATAATTAATCAGAGAGAGAGAGAGGGTGGGGGGAAGAGAGAGAGACAGAAAGAGAGAGAGAGGACAAGCACGAGCAAGCTTGTTAACTCAAGAGCTACCCCCCCAGAAAACGGAAATGTTCAGTGCCCGCAGAGGCTTGCATATTTCACTCTGACATACATGGTAGTGTTTAGGTAATGCTGAGTAGTATATTTCTTTTCTTTTTTTTTTTTTTTACCTTTGCTATCTTCATTTTTATTTTGGCTTTCTTATACTTTGTTTTATTTTTATTATTTCCTCCCTCCTTATCTACTTCCTCCCTCCCTTTCTTTTCTTTCTTTTTTCTTTATTCTTTCTCTTTCACTCCTTCTCTATTTCCTTTGCTTTTGTCTTTTTTTTTATTTTTAAGAGATTTTTTTTTGTTTGTTTTCTGTTGTCTTGGTTTTTGTTGAAAAGGATTGGATTTGTTTTTCTCAGAACAAGGACCTGGAATTGATGTACAGATAAATAGCATCTTTGTTGAAGTGGATGTCGCTTGAATTCTTTGAAAATCTTTGGAGAAAACAGAAAGAAACTGAAACGGTAGGCTCCAGTTTTTAATGAAAAATTTGATTGTATCTGTATCTCTAATCATTGGTATCTAGAATTTGCCTCTTCTCACCAGGTTTTGAGTAAACTTCAGATGTAAGGATGGTGTGGATATCATGAACCTGGACCATCATTGTATGTCATTTCCTTAGTATTTGCACAAATAAAAATAATTATACAGTTGGATGCTTGATGTGGGAAGGGGGAGGTAACTTTGAACAGGGAGAAATATAAGTTTGACATGGAGAGGTTTTTCCTAATGTGTTTCACTCAATTGATATTGAATAAAATAGCCCTGTGAACATTTGTAATTTAAGCCACTCTATATTAGTTACTTGCAGAATATGCAGAATTTTTTTCTACTCCTTTCTATACCTTTTTGGATGTGATAATCTTTCTGTTAAGTGATTTGAATGGTTAGATTTCTGTTACTTTCAGAATAAGCTATGATTACAAAATAAGAACTATAATGTTTCAGCACATTTACCAACATGAATACATATTCTTATCAGCTTTTAAAGTTACATATTTTTATTGCAAAAGTTAAATATAATTAATGTTGTGTAGAGATTCTGCTTTCAAAGAAAAGACTCTAGTAAAATAACAATAACAACAAAAACATGTTTATAATGAGAGAGATAAGAACACAAGAGAGGTAGTTACTCTATTTCTCGTAGATAAGCTGTATCTATCTGAATAATCAGTACATTAAAAATCAACAATAGGTTAAATTATTTTAGATTACATTTACAATTTTTGGCACTCATCATCAACTTTTTTTGACAAAATGTAAGTAAAATTGTTTTCTCATTTTTGTGTTGTTTTTCTTTTGTGCTCAAGTAGAAAATATTGAGGAAGGCACCTTCTAACTTTAAACCCAGTGATAAAGCTATCAGTAGCATGTTATTGCTAGAAGCTGCACTCAGAGATTTTAAAAAAGATATTGAATTTCCATGGTGCAACATGACCCAGGATAAAATCTCAAATGACGTTTCTGCTCTTTTCTCTACTGTCAACAGTAGTGTGCCTGGACTTCATTTTGTTTTTTAGTTTCTTTTTGATGGACTTCATTTTATACTGCTCTAATATTTCCAGAGGGGGAAAGTTATGATTTTATTCAACTAGAGACACATTTGTTAGAGAGCTTTGGATCATTCAGCAAAGAGTATATCTTTCAAGCAACTGCTGTGAATATCAGGTATTGTGGCAAAGGCACTAATCTTATAGATGGGATTCAAGTTTTTCAGGCCAAGGAAAGATTCCACCAGTCACATTTGTAAATGTTTGAATCATGTGAAAGCCATCCTCCAAAAAATTTGTGTCAGAGGGGGGATTTTTTATTATAGAAAATATTCTTTACACTTATAAACACATGTACTGCTCTATCTTGTATGTTTGCAATAGTTACATTTCTGTGAGACAGGAATAATTTAGTGTATCGATTCTGTTTGGGCTGGTACAGTGGGGTACAGAATATTGTAAGGATGAATAAATAAAAAGTGGGATATTAATCCCTCCAAAAACTTCACAGAATATTCACTGAGAGACCCTTAGGAATGAATGAACTCAATATTTCCCCCTTGTACTAAGTTACTGAAATGAAGAGAAGAAAGAAGCATGCTTTATGCTTTCCTTTTATAGACATTTTTAGCACCAGTCAGATGCTCAGAGCCCGAAAGGGAATTAACTCTTTCTTCTTACCCTTGCTTAATGCTGAGAGAAGGGACTACGGATAGTGCTGTTTCCCTTGCCCATTAAAGTGTCATCCCAAAAGTCTTTTCCTTGTGCCATAGGTCTAAAGAATCAGTCTGCAGACCCCAAGTCAAAGAAAATTATCAGAAATAGATTCAAAACCTGTCACAGGAGCAATGGAAAAGAACCTAAGACTCTTTTATGCTTTGAAAAGTGATATTGATTGAGAGTTAGCATTTTACAATTGGAAAAACTGAGGCTCAGAGAATTGAAATGACTGGGCCAAGTACCTCTGCAAGTCTATGACAGAGAAAAGGCTGCAACATAGGTCCCTGACACCTAATCCAGTGTATTAATGTATTAATCATTGGGGGAATGTTAAAGGATGTCCTTTTGAAACCACTCAAGACACTTCAGACCTCTCCCAAGGATCCCAATAATGTAGGAAATTTTGCTTTGCTGGGCTTTACTATGGTTTTCTTGCAAGAATAGGAGAAAATTATTCTACTGTGTCCGCATAAAAAAATCCAAATTAAAATAAATATAAACAGGGGCGCCTGAGTGGCTCAGTCAGTTAAGCATCCGACTTCATCTCAGGTCATGATCTCATGGTTCATAGGTTCGAACTCCACATCAGGCCCTGTGCTGACAGCTAGCTCAGAGCCTGGAGTCTGTCTTCAGATTCTGTGTCTCCCTCTCTCTCTGACCCTCCCCTGTTCATGCTGTCTCTCTCTCCCTGTCTCAAATAAATTAAAAAAAAACAGTAAAATTTTTTAAAAAAAGAAAATAAATATAAACAAAGTGCTATAACAAACGTTAACACAGACCTGGCCATGTACTGGATACTTATAAGCGTTATCATGTGCCAGTGCAAAAGTTTGGCCAAACTATTAAACAGCGGAGTACTCAGGAAGTTCTGAGATCTAGGATATTCCAAATTTGAGAAAGGAGTAAAGATTACAAAGTAAGAATATAAAGGCAAAACAGGCTTCAAATAAAGTGTGAGGAAGTTAATATTATAATAACTGGTAGTATATGAATCCAGAAAAGGATGTAGTCATTAATGGCTTGACTAATACTGCTTATAATATAACAGAATGATATATGGGATTTTAAACTTAAAGTGGGTTTTCTGGGTATAGTCATTGAAAGATAACCCATAGGGGAGAGTGTGCTTCAGAGCAATAACTTTTACTTGCAACAATGACTGCATTTGCATCAGCCAGAAATCAAAATGCAGACAGAGCTCCTGAAAAATAATCAGAAGTACAGGATATAAAAAACAAAATCAAGTCTGTATAAATTCTGGGGATAGGTATGGGCCAAGAAATTCACTAAATCTAACTAGCTAGTGAGGAAACAAAAGTTTATACCATTGGCCATGATCAGCAAATGGATCAAGGAAAGCATGACTTGTGTCCAGAACATGAACCCAGGCTATCCATTTAGGCTCAAATATATCTTGGACAGCATAATTACTCTCACTAGCTACCTAAAACATATGCAAATGTCAATCATTAACTCAAAAAGCCCTTCAGTTCCTTCCTTACTTCTTGAAAATATATTTGTTTCTTACAAAAGATTTTGCTCAGTGCCACACTATTTACTCAAAGGAATGGCAAGATTTCCTCCACATTCTCAGCAACAGAAGAAAGCATGTAATTTTGTTATAATTATAGTTACTCAATTAATACGATTTTCACCTCTACTTGGCAGATCATATTCAGGTGTTTCTCATAAGCTAGTAACATGTTACCAGATATTTCTTTGTAAAATTTTTATTTAGGGGCACCTGGGTGGCTCAGTCAGTTAAGCATCCAACTTCGGCTCATGTCATGATCTCAGGGTTCATGGGTTCGAGCCCCACATTGGGCTCTGTGCTGACAGCTCAGAGCCTGGAGTCTGCTTTGGATTCTGTGTCTTCCTCTGTCTCTACCCCTCCCCACTCATGCTCTGTTTCTGTCTCAAAAATAAATAAACATTAAAAAAATAAGGAAATTAAAAAAAAATAAAAATTTTATTTAAATTCCAGTTACATAACATGTAGTATAATATGAGTTGCAGGTATAGAATTTAGTTATCTAACACTTCCATACAATACTCCCTTTATTTTTTCCCTATGCTCCTTTGCTTTGTTTCTTAAAACTACTTATGAGTGAAAACATATAGTATCTGTCTTTCTCTGATTGACTTATTTCATTTAGCATAATAATCCAAAATTCCATCCATTTCATTGTGAATGACAAGATTTCATTCTTTTTGATGTCTGAGTAATATTACGCGCGTGCACACACACACACACACACACACACACCACATCTTCTCTATCTATTCATCAATCCATAGATAGTTGGGCTGTTTCCATAACTTTGCTATTGTAGATAATGCTATAAACTTCAGGGTGCATGTATCCCTTTGAATTAGTAGTCTTGTATTCCTTGGGTAAATACTTAATAGTGTAATTGCTGAATCATAGGCTATTCATACTTCTAGCTTTTAAGGAACCTCCATCCTTTTTCCCAGTGTGGATGTACAACATTGCATTCCCACCAACAGTGGGAATTGTGATGTTTCCGGTTTTGCTTCTTTTTCAAGGTAGTTTTGACTATTCATGGTGTTTTGTTCCATACAAACTTCAGGATTGTTTGCTCTAAGTCTGTGAAAGTTTCTATTGGTATTTTGACAGGGATTGTATAAAAAATGTAGATTGCTTTGGATAGTATAGACATTTTAACAATATTTGGAATGGAATGTATTTCCATTTTTGTGTGTGTGTCACCTCCAGTTTCATTCACCAATGTTTATAGTTTTCAGAGTACGGGTCTTTCCTCTATTTTACCAGATATTTTTTATAGGTTAATGACTTTTTTATATGATAAAATAATCCTTACACTTTATTTATAGATAACATTAATTATACTTATTTACTGTTGGAATATCTAGTCATTTTTAGGTGATACAAAGTGACCCCTGAGTTGGTTCTTTATCTTTTCAAGTTGATTTATTAATTTTTAGAGAGAGTGAACACATTCAAAAGTGAGTAGAGGAAGGGCAGAGAGAGAGAGAGAGAGAGAGTGAGAGAGAATCCCGAGAATGCTCCACACTTTCAGTGTAGAGCATGATGCAGGGCTTGAACTCACGAACTATGAGATCATGACCTGAAACAAAAACAAGAGTCTGATGTTTAACTAACTGTGACACTCAGGCGCCCCAAGTTCTATAAAACTGAAAATCTGTTATGCTGAATGGTTCCTCTATTTTGAGTGCGTCAGAACAAATCGTGTGCCAGAAAATAAATGACATATAAAAGATAGACTGATTTATTATTTATCAAATTTGCTTTATCATCAGCCATTTAATTTCAAACCTCCAGAAAAATATGTTTTCTTGACATTAGTGATTCATGTCACATCAGTTTGTATAAATAGACACTCTGATTCCAAAGTGAATAAAGTAGTAAGACAGTGACTAAAAACTGTATAAACAATGTCTGTTTTAAATTAAGCATCATAATTTGCAACTTCAATTTATATTACAAAGCTGTAATGATCATACAGTACTGTGCTGCCAGAAAAATAGACACATTGATCAACGGAACAGAATAGAAAACCCAGAAATGAACCCACAACTATATGGTGAATTAAACTTTAACAAAGCCGGAAAGAGTATCTAATGAGAAAAAAAATGTCTCTTCAAAAAAAGGTGTCAGGTCAGATACCCTATGTTTTCACTCATAAGTGTAACAGGAGAAACCTAACAGAGGACCATGAGGGGGGGAAATAGTTAGGAAGAGGGAGGGAGGCAAACCCTTGAATACTGAAAACAAACTGAGGGCTGAAGGGGGAGGGTGAAAGGGAAAGGGGAGTGATGGGCATGGAGAAGGGCAATTGTGGGGATGAGCACTGGGTATTTTATGGAATCCAACTTGACAACAAACTATTATATATTATATATATATATATATATATATACACACACACACACACACACACATATATATATATATATACACACATACATACATATATACGTGTGTGTGTGTGTGTGTTTAAGGAAAACTGAACAGCAACATGCAAAAAATGAAACTGGACCACATTTTTACACCATACACAAAACTAATTTCAGAATGGATTAAAAACCTGAATGTGGTGACTTGAAATAATAAGAATTTTAGGAGATGGCACAGGCAGTAACCTCTTTGATACTGGCTATAGCAACTTCTTTCTAGATATATCTCCTGAGGCAAAGAAAACAAAAACAAAAAGAAGCTCCTGGGTCTTCATCAAAATAAAAGCTGCTGCACAGAAAGGAAACAATAATCAAAACCTAAAGGGCACCTAAAGAATGAGAAAAGATATTTACAAATGACATATCTGATAAAGGGTTAGTTTCCAAAATATATAATGAAATTATAAAACTAAACCATCCAAAATATAATAATCCAATTAAAAATGAGCAGAAGACACGAATTGACATTTTTACAAAGAAGACATACAGATGGCAAACAATCACATGAAAAAAATGCTCACCATCACTGATCATCAAGGAAATGCAAATAAAAACTGCAATGAGATATCTCTCACACCTCTCAGAATGGCAAAATTCAACAATACAAGAAACAACAGGCATTGGATAGGGTGTTGAGAAAGGGATCTCTTATGGTAGGAGGGCAAACTGGTCAGCCACTATGGAAAACAGTATGGAGGTTCCTCAGAAAGTTAAACATAGAACTACCCTATGTCCCAGCAATTGGACTACTAAGTATTTTCCCAAAGAATACAAGACTACTAATCCAACGGGATACATGCACCCTAATGTCTATAGCAGCACTATCTATAACAGCAAAATTATGGAACCAGCCCAAGTGTCCAGTGACTGATGAATGGATAAAGTGATCTATCTATATCTATATCTATATCTATCTATATCTATATCTATATCAATATAAAGATAGGTAGATATATGTAGATACACACAACTATATATATGTATACATACATACACACACACACACACACACACACACACACACACACACATATATATATATATATATATATATATATATATATATATATATATATATATGATGGAGGCACCTCTCTCTCAGCAGTATTAATCATCATGCAAATACTTGATATATATTTCTAATTACTTTGTTTAGAATTCCTCTATAAACTTTTCAAAATTCCATGTGCAATTGGATTGAAATTATACTGGAAAAGTTAGATTATACCTGCCTTCCACCCATTAGATTTCTTTTAGCACATGGAACCATTATGTTTAGTCAAGCTTCCACCTTAAATTATTTATAAGGAGCATAACTGTTATAAGCCTTAAAGCTGAAAAACTGAGAAATAGAAATATGAGTTTTTTTTATTAATAAAATCACTGTTGGGTTTGTACCAAATATATGGCAGCTTTATATAGAGCTTAGTACTTGACCTGCTCAGTTTAGCAGTGGATTTTATTCAATTTCTCTCTCGTTTTGTGTACTATGTCACTGCTGACAGTCTACCAATTTTCAAGAAGAGAGGCATGTCTTCTTTTTCTCTCCAGCATGTAACTTGATTTACAACAAGATATTGCTCATCTCATCACTTAATTCCTTTGTCCTAGGTTGATAAGTTAGCAAATTAAAAAAAATAATGTTTATTTGTGAGGCGGAGAGAGACAGAGTGCAAGCAGGGGAGGGGCAGAAAGAGAGAGGGAGACACACAATCTGAAACAGACTCCAGGCTCTGAGATAGAGTCCGGTGTGGAGCTTGAACCCATGAACCAGGAGATCATGATCTGAGCCAAAGTCAGACGCTTAGCCAACTGAGCCCCCTAGACACCCTGATAATTAAGCAAATTGTAGCAAAAAGAAAGGACTTGAGAAAACAAAAAAGAACATTTGTTCCATCTTGGTTACTTTTTTCCAGTCTTGCACGGCAGTGATAAATGGATGTCTGTATGTCTGTGTGTCTGTATGTAAGAAAGGAAATAGAGAGAGAGATGGGGAAGAGACAGGAATAGGTGTTGATTTTTTTTCTGGATATTGTAAGAACACTTGTTCTTACATCACTGAAGAAAGAAAAATGAAGGACATATGTTTTAATTGATTTATACACTAGTGTTGATTTAAAGATTGACAACCCTTAATAATATAAATAAAGCTTACATCCAAATGGGCTGACTATATGAGAAGAGAGATATCCACTCACATATTAGAGAGTATAGAGTTGGAAGTGTGATGTAGATAAATAAACTCACGACTTTGTAATTAAAACGTAGGTTCTAGTACTGGCTTTGCCATTAAGTTGCTATGTAACTATAAATGGATACCTTACTTCCTCTAGCCCTCAGTTACCTTGTTTCTTAAGACTAAAGCATTAATAGCGATTAATAGATTATTAATAAAGATGACTAAAATCTAATATTTATTTATTTAATATATTCAATCAGTTCTACCAGTAATTGAAAAAATATAATAAGGTTCATTGAGTTATTATGTATGTCATTATTGGGCTTATTAATGAAAACAGCATACTGCCCAAAAAAAAAAAGCAAGAAAAACTGCATACTGTTCCAGATGCTCAAGAAGATTGTACTGACGGAACTTGATGAATTATTTACTCCATGTGTAGGCTGATGAGCAAGTTTAGTATTAGATAGGAAGAGTGCAATTTGTTTAAAGCCTCCCCCTTACTCTCCTCCCATGGTACTGCCCTCCGTTTTTCTTGCATCTGTGATGATTCCCATGAATTATTTATTATTCCCATTAATTACTGAAAGTCACCTGGGTGGCTCAGTCAGTTAAGGGTCCGACTTTAGCTCAGGTCCTGATTTCACGGTTGGTAGCTTCGAGCCGTGTCAGCTGGAGCTGGAGCTGTCAGCGCAGAGCCTGGAGCCTGCTTCGGATTCTGGATTCTGTGTCTCCCTCTCTGCCCCCCTCTCTCATTCTCTCTCTCTCTCTTTCCCTCTCTCTCTCTCTCAAAAATAAATAAATATTTAAAAAATTAAAATAAATAAGAGTCCTGGGAAAATTCCTGCATGGTCTCAGTGAAGGTCCTACATAACATCTTATTGTTCATGGATACATTAGCTTAAATCCACTGATCAAATCTCAGTCTTTTTGAGCTTAAAAATAAGACATTATCTTTATTTCATCTAGCATTATACCTTCTAGGTCACTTAGTGTTGTTACAAACTGTAAGATCACGTTATTTTTTTTTATCAATAAGTAATATCCTATTCTATACCATTTTTTATCCATTAATCTAAGGAGAGACACTTGGGTTGTAAATATCTTTTATATCTTTCATATCTTGATTATTGTAAATAATGCTGCAATACACATAGGGATACACATATCTTTTAGAATTAGTGTCTTCATTTCCTTTGGGCAAATACCCAGTAGTGGAATTACTGGATCTAATGTAATTATATTTTTTTATTATTTTGAGGAATTTCTACCCTGTTTTTCACAGTAGTTGCACCAATTGCAGTCCCATCAACAGTTCTCGTGTTCATTTTTCTCTACATCATCACCAACACTTGTTATTTATTGTATTTTTGAGTTTAGCCAATCTGACATGTGATTGTTATTTATATTTCCATGATGATTAGTGATGGTGAGTATTATTCCATGTGTTTGTTGGCTGTCTGTATGTCTTCTTTGGACAAAAATGTTTTTTAGGTCCTCTGCCCATTTTTTAACATAATTTTTTTTTGGTGTTGAGTTGTATAGGTCCTTTATATATTTTGGATATAACTCATTATTAGTCATATCATTTGCAAATAAATTCTCCCTTTCAGTAGGTTGCTTTTTTTGTTTTGATGATATTTTTCTTCACTGTGTACAAGCCTTGTATTTTGGTGTAGTCCCAACAATCTAATTTTGCTTTTGTTTCACTTGCCAGATGGAACATACCTAGAAAAATTTTATGGCCCATATCAAAGAAATAACTGTCTATGTTTTCTTCAAGGAATGTTATGGTTTCTGGTCTCACATTTAGGTCTTTAATTCATTCTGAGTTTATTTTTCTATATAGTGTAAGGAAGTGGTCCAGATTCATCCTTTTTCATGTAGCTGTCTAGTTTTCTCAACACCATTTGGTGAGGAGACTTTTTCCAAATATATATTCTTGCCTCCTTTGCCATAGCTTAATTGATCATAAAGTGTGGATTGAGTTATGGGCTATTCTTCTCCTCCACTGATTTCTGTACCTATTTTTGTCCCAGTACATGTTGTTTTGATTGTCATAGCTTTCTAGTATATCCTAAAATCTGGGATTGTGATGTCTACAGTTTTGTTCTTCCTTTTCAAGATTGCTTTGGGCATTTGGGGTCTTTAGTGGTTCCATGTCCAACTTTAGCATTATTTGTTCTACTTCTGTGAAAAATAATGCTGTTTTTTATAGGTAGTGCATTATATTTCTTTGGGTAGTATGGACATTTTAACCATATTTATTCCCCCAATCCATGAGCAAGAAGTATCTTTCCATTTCATTGTGTAATTTTCAATTTCTTTCATCAATGTTTTACAGTTTCAGAGTCCACATCATTCACCTCTTGGTTAAATTTATTTCTCAGTATTTTATTATTTTTGATGCAATTGTAACTTGGGTTGTTTTCCTAATTTCTCTTTCTTCTACTTCATTATTAGTGTAGAGTAAAGCAGAAGATTTGTATTTATTAATTTTGTTTCCTGCAAATTTACTGAATCCATTTATCAGTCAGTTCAAGTAGATTTTTGGTAGTATCTTTAAGGTTTTCTACATAAAGTATCATGTCATCTGCAAATAGTGACACTTTTACTTCTTTCTTACCAATCTGGAGGCATTTTTTTCTTTTATGATTACTGTGGATAGGACTTCCAGTACTACATTAAATAAAAGTGTTGAGAATGGATATCCTTGTTTTGTTTCAAATCTTAGAGAAAAAACTCTTAGATTTTCCCCATTACGTATGTTGTTAGCTGTGGTTTTACATATATGGCTTTCATTATGTTGACGTATGTTCCCTCTAAGCTTACTTTGTTGATGTTTTATATCATAAATGGATGCTGTACTTTGTCAAATGTTTTTTTCTACATGTGTTGAGCTGAACATATGGCTTTTATCTTTTCTCTTGTTAATGTGATGTATCTCATCAATTGATTTGAGAATATTGAAACACACTTGTATCTCAAAAGTAAGTCCTATGTGATCATGGTGATATATATATATATATATATATATATACACATGTATATATATATATACACACACACATATATATACATGTATATATATATACACACACACACATATATATATACATATATATATATATATATATATATATATATATAGAGAGAGAGAGAGAGAGAGAGAGAGAGAGAGAGAGAGAGCACAAGTGGGAGAGGGGCAGAGAGAGAGGCACAGAGTATCTGAAACAGGCTGACAACAGTGAGCTCAATGTGGAGCTTGAACCACTCACGAACCACAAGATCATTACCTGAGCTGAAGTCACAGGTGCCCCAGTGACTTTTGTAAAGGTATTATTGGACTTGATTTGCTAGTATTATGTTGGAGATTTTTGCATCTATGCTCATTATAGATATTGGTCTGTAGTTTTATATAGTGTTTTTAATCAGTTTTTAGTATTAGGGTAATGCTGGCCCTATAGAATGAATTTGGAAGCTTTACTTCCTCTTCTGTTTTTTGGAATACTTTGAGAAGAATAGATATTAACTCTTTTTTTAATGTTTGGTTAAATCACCCATGAAGACATCTGTTCCTGGACTTTTGTCTACTGGAAGTTTATGATTACTGATTCCATTTCATTGTTAGTAATCTGTATTTTCAATTTAGAAAGGTTGTATGTTTCCAGGGATGTATACATTTCTTCTAGGTTGTACAATTTTTTGTTATACCTTTCTTTGTCATTTTCTTATACATCTCTGTATTTTTGTGGTGTCAGTTGCTATTTCTCTTTCATTTTTTATTTTATTTATTTGAGTCCTCTCTTGCCTTTGATATCTCTGGCTAAAGGTTTATCAATTTTTTTCAGTCTTTTCAAAGAAACAGTTCCTGGTTTTATTGATCTGTTCTTTGGCTTTTTTTTTTCTAGTCTCCATTTCATTTATTTCTACTCTAATCATTATTTTTCCCGTCCATTACTGGCTTTCGGTTTTGATATTTTTTTTCTTATTTTTCCAACACATTTAAGTGTAAAGTTAGGTTGTTCATTTGAGATATTTTATTATTTTGTATTATTATAATCTTCTTTCTTACGACAACCTTTGCTGCAACTCAAAGATTTTGGACCATTGTGCTTCTATTTTCATTTCTCTTCATTTATTATTTGATTTTCTCCTTGATTTATTTTTTAAATTTTTTAGTATTTATTTATTTTTGAGAGAGAGAGACAGAGCATGAGCAAGGGAGGGGCAGAGAGAGAGAGAGAGAGAGAGAGAGAGAGAGAGGGAAACATGGTATCTGAAGCTTAGGGTTCGAACTCATGAACTGTGAGATCATGATATAAGCTGAAGTTGAATGCTTAACCGACTGAGCCACCCAAGCATCCCTCTCCTTGATTCCTTGGTTGACCAATGGTTGAGTAGCATGTTAATTAGCCACCATGTGTTTGTGTTATTTCAATATTTTTCTTGTAATTGATTCCTAGTTTCATACCATTGTTGTTGAAAAAGAAGCATGATATGATTTTGACTTTTTAAAAAAATTGTTGAGACTTTTTTGCAGCCTAATGTATGACCTGTTCTGGAAGATGTAGCATATGCACTTGAAAGGAATGTGCATTTGACTGCCTTTGAATGAAATGTTCTGAATTTATGTTAAGCCCATCTTTTCCAACATATATTCAAAGCTACTGTTTCTTTGTTGATTTTCTGTCTGGATGATTTATCTATTGTTGTAAATGGAGTGTTGAAGTCCCCTATGGTATTATTATAGAATTTTTTCTTTTATATCTGTTAATACTTGCCTTATGTCTTTGAGTTCTTCCATGTTGAGTCTATAAATATTTACAATTGTTGTATATTCTTGTTCGATTGCTTCATGATTACATGAAAGAATCCTTTGTTTTTTGTTACAATCTTTGTTTTAAAGTCTATTTTGAATTTTTAAATGTTTTTATTTATTTTTGAGAGAGAGAGAGAGAGAGAGAGAGAGAGAGAGAGAGAGAGAGAGAGCAGGCAGGGGAAGGTCAGAGAGTGAGGGAGACACAGAATCCGAGGCAGGTTCCAGACTCTGAGCTAGCTGTCAGCACAGAGCCCGACACGGGGCTCGAACTCATGAATCGTGAGATCATGATCTGAGTCGAAGCCAGGCGTCCCTAAAGTCTATTTTGTTTGATATAAGTACTGCTACCACTTTTCTTTTTCCTTCCATTTGCATAATAAATGTTTTTACATCTTTTCACTCTCAATCTGCAGATTTCTTTAGATCTGTCATGACTCTCTTGTATGCAGCATATACATGGGTGTTGCTTTACTGTACATTATCCCTCCCTGTGTCTTTGTACCATTTAGTGCCTTTATAATCAAAGTAATTATTGATAAGTATGCGCTTACCACCATTTTGTTACTTGTTTTACAGTTGTTGTATTTTTATTCCGTCCCTTTTTTCTTGCTCTCTTCCCTTATAGTTTGATGGCTTTCTTTAGTGATATTCTTAGATTCCCCTCTCTATACTTTTGCAATTCCATTACAGGATTTTTATTTGTGATTACCATTAGGTTTATAAGTAACATCCTATGTATATAGGATACTATATGAAGTTGATGGTTGCTTAAGTTTGAAATCATTTTAAGTAAACACTAAATTTTTACTCTACCCTCCATGTTTTATATATAGATGTCATACTGTGCATCCTTTTGTTATGTGAATTGACTGATTTTTATTGATATAATTGATTTACTGCCTTTGTGCTTTAACTTCCACACTGTTTTTATAAGTGATCTATCTACTACCTTCATTATGTTTTTAAATACTGGTAAAAATTTTTTCCTCTTCTAATCTTCTCCTGATTATGGCCTTTTCTGTCTACTCAAAGAATTTCCTTTAATCCTTCTTATAAGGATAGTTTAGTGTTGATGAACTCCTTTAAATTGTGTTTGTCTTGGAAACTCTTTATTAGACTCTCCTTCTATTCTGAATAGTAGCCTTGTTGGATGGATAATTTTTTCCTGCATGGTTTTTTTTTTCCTTTTAGGACTTTTAAAATATCATGCCTCTCCCTGAAAAATTCTGCTGAAATACCAGATGACAGCTGTATGGGTTTTCCCTTTTATGTAACTGTTTTTTTCCTCTTGCTCTTTTTAAAGCTCTCTATCACTACTTTTTAACCATTTTAATTATTATTTGTCTTGCTGAAAACCTCCTTGACTTCATATTGTTGGTAGTTTGCAGTGATTCCTGAATCTGAATATCTGTTCCCTTCCCTCACATTAGGGAAATTTTCAGCTATTTATTTTCCAGTAATTTTTTGTCCTTTTTTCTCTTTCTTTTCCTTCTGGAATCCTTATAATTCCAATATTATTACAACTGATGATGTCACTGAGTTCCCTTAACCTATTCCCCTTTATTATAAATTGTCATTTAGCTTGTTTAGTTTCTCTTCTCTTGTCTTCCAGTTCACTGATCTGTTCTTCTATTTCCTCTAATCTATTATATATTCTTTCTAGTGTATTTTTAAATTTAGTTACTGAGCTCTTTTTCTCTGATTGACTCTCTCTCTTTTCTCAAGTCCAGTAAGTGTCTTTATGAGCATTACTTTGAATTATTTATCAGACATATTGCCAATCTCCATTCCATTTAACTGCTTCCTGTTCTTTCATTTGGGATATATTCCCCTGTTTCTTCATATTGTTTAACTTCCTGTGTTTGTTTCTGTGTATTAAGAAGTTCAGTTATGGTCCTGATCTTGACAGTAGTGAGTGGCCTTATGAAGAACAGCTCCTACAGTACCCTGTAGTGTAGGGCACTGTCTCCTGGTCACTGGAACCAGGTACTTCAGGGGTGTCTTCTATGTGTGTTGCATGCACCTTATTATTTTAGCTGACCTGTGTTTGCCTTCAGTCCAGTAAGCTGTAAGAGCCTACTTTGACTGTTGTGGGCAAGGTTTTTTCTCTGTACCTTGAAGGGGCCAGTTTAGGGTTGCCTTAGTATTATAGTTGCTTCAAACAAGATGCCTGGCTTCAGTCCTTTTGCTGGGGCTGCTGTTGCACTGAACTTCAGAGTGCTCTCCCTACATTGTCCCCTGGGAGGATTTCCTTGATGGATGGGACCTGCAGGCAGACCTACATGTCTGCTTTCAGTCTGTCTCTTGGGGTTGCATTGACACCAAGCTACAGGGATTTCTCTTTGTGCTACCACTTGTGAGGTTTTTGTTGATAGGTGGGGCTGGCATATCAGATATCTGCCCCCAGCCCACTGCTGTGGCTGTGGTTGAGGCTGTGTGTGTGGTTATCTTTCCTTCTCTCTGGGGCAGGAGTCACTTTGGAGGGACTACTGTTGAGTGGGTTGGATTGGATGGGCAACTATGCAGAACACGGGGATGGGGTCTGAAGTGTTAGAAAGCTAGATGAAGAGTGTTCAAGTTGTTTTCAGCAAGTATCTGGCTCTTTAAGTTGGTAATGGGGAGAGAAATTGTGCCCACCAGCAATTTTGTTATTGCAGTCTTATATATCTTTGCTCCTCTAGCACATGTTCTGAGATTAAATGAATCTCCTTTCCATATACCCCAGGCACATTTTAAACTGCTGTTTCTATTCTGTGTCTTGCAGGGTGGTTGTTTATTATATTGTCTATTTAATAGCTGGGACCCAGTTTCCTCTCTAGCTCTCCCACAGTTAAAAATGCTGATTTTTAAAGCACCCAGAGTTAGATTTTCTTAGTGTAAAAGTGCAAATTTAAGCCCAATTGGTTTTCTAAGTCAAATGTTATGAAGACTCATTTTCCCGTTGCAAGTCCCTTGTATCTGGGGTGACTAGCACAGGCTTCATTCCTGTTCTTTTCCATGCTTGTGGTGTCCCTCCCATGTGTGGTTAGTCTGGCCAGGAGTTTGGTTCATAACCACATTTCTCCCCTTACTACCATTTTTATGTGGGCTCCTTTCAAGGATTAACTATGGAGAGTCTGTTTTGCAAAGCTTTGGGTTGTTTTCTGGGTTAGTTGCACTGTATACCTGGTGTATACCTGGATGGAGGTGAGCTTAGGATCCACCTAGTCACCATATTCCTAGGCTAACCAAATCAAACTTTGTACTATATTTAAACTGTCAGAACTCAAAGGAACCTTAAGGATAGTATATTCCAACTACTGAATTTTATGGATGAAAGTTTGAGGCCCAGAGATAGAAGTTATTTTTCAAAAGTTATTTTTCAAAAGTCATTCCACCAATTAGTGATAAAGTGAATACTAGAAGCCAGGTGTCCTAAGTCTCTGACCTGTCCTTTTCCTCCTATACTCTGCTTTCTCTCAACTATGTGTTCAGTCTTGGGAGTTGAAAAAGCCAGCAAGCACTACAGAATAATTTTAGGTCATATGACTTTTCTAGAAGAAAGTGATGAAGTGACCCCCAAACTAAAACCATCTTTTTGATATCTGACATGATTTCTGTCCATGAAATAATAAATAAAAAATGTTTTAAAGTGCCTGAGAATTGTCACCATTTTAATAAAATCTGTTTCTGTCCAGCTGGATTTGTCTAGTGATGTTTATGATTAATCTGTAACTCTGCTCAGTCACTGAATTATGTCCCTATGAATTATTGTTCTAGTTTGTCTTCATATATCTGTCCCACTAAAGGAGCATGTGCATCATTCTGGCTATGCCTTCACATACAGCAAAAAACCAATAGGAATCATAACTTTCTCAGATTGTAATTTTCTGTCTGAAATTTCTTTCCTCGCCCCTATGACAGACTACTGTGGATTCTGGGCCTCCTGGGAATGCCTTTTGGTTACTCTAGTCCATCTTATTCTCACTGCTATTTTGTCTTCATCAAGTCCTTTTAAAGAATTTATTGAGAAGTTCCTGTATACCAAGCATCTTATTTAGTGTATGTTGGAAGCCAGAAGAAAAGGACAAATGATATGTATTGGGCATCTATTATGGACTAAGCACTGTCATACTGGATTTTACTTTGGGGTATCTCATGTAATTTTAACAATTCACCCAAGGACTACACATTATTGTACTCATTATACAAAAGGAAAAAACTGAGGTTAGGATAGGGAGAAAAGCAGAAAGCAAGTGTTTCAGGATTTCCCAACTGAAGGTGGCATTTTAACTCTATTCTCTTTGAAAGGTAGCTCCTCCACCAAAAGTTTGCAGTCTATATGAGAAAAGATTCTTAAAATGACTAGACTGATACAAATTTGTTTAGGTGAAAGCTGTAATGGTGGTTGCCTACCCTCTATCTTTCCCACCCATTAATAATTTTTGTAGAATTCTCTGCCAACATTTATGATATAATCTGTTTTCCCTAATCCTACTATATTGCACCACCAAAAACTGTCCCCATCTAGGTTCCTCTACTTCCCTTCTTCTACTAAGTAAAATGTATCTCCAATTGTATTTCATCATGTTCACTTTCTTTTTTTTTATTTTTTTTCCATAATATTTTATTGTCAAATTGTTTTCCATACAACACCCAGTGCTCTTCCCCTTAAGTGCCCTCCACCATCACCACCACCTGTCTTCCCCCCCCC
>NC_043717.1:57328178-57339562 GCF_006229205.1 Suricata suricatta
TGTTCCTTTTAGCCACTCTGACTGGTGTGAGGTGGTATCTCAGTGTGGTTTTGATTTGTGTTTCCCTGATGATGAGTGATGTTGAGCATCGTTTTATGTGTCTGTAGGCCATTTGGATGTCCTCTTTGGAGAAGTGTCTGTTCCATTATGTTCACTTTCTAAGGTGAAAACTAGCTTATCTGATTAACTACAGTTAATGGGTTAATGTGAAAACCCTTCTTGCAGTATTTTTATTTGCTAATAATTTTTTAATACAAAGTGCCTGAAAGGATTGAATCTATAATGGGATATTTCAGGCAAGGTGGCAAGCCTGGGCAAGAGATCATTGGGTAACATGGAGTAGAGAGTAGTGGAGTATGGGTTTTGGTTCTTCTAAATTACCCCACATGAGAAGCTTTCTACAAGCCTTGCAATGGTACCTGCAAGGCAGTGTTTTGTAGAATTTAATCTATCTCAGCATCAGTTGTGCTGACAGCCAGTGGTCAGTTGGATCTCTTTTCATGAGTATTCACTAATCAATGAACTGGTTATGAGAATTCCAAAAAGATCCCCAACTGAGGAAATGTCAGTTTCTACGCACCAATTGTGTTGTGTTTGACTAGAAAGTGTGGGATTTTTGTAGGCTAGTTCATCACAGCTAAGAGCTCCTTGTGACCAAGGAAGGACGTGTGAACTCTACCACTAACATTCTTATCATCTATCACTCTTTCCAAAGGCTGCCAAGTCAGAAAAAGATGTCAGATGGTAAAAGAATTTCCATTTGACTTTGCTACCACTATCAAGTAAGTATAACTCTCTCCATACTTTTTTCGCCGATGGTAATCCATTTTTGGGGTCTCAGCATCCATCTACTGAAATATCACAGCCCTCTATGAGCATCTTCTTCATGCTGCACTTGAACATTAGTCTTGTATATATTTTTTCAGGCATAAATGAATTAAACCAGAAAATTCCCCATGGCTTCTTCAGAAGACTCTATTGCTCTGAATAAGGAATTCCACCAGCACTGGAAGAAAAAGTAGGTACTTAAATATAGTTTTGATTTCATTTTTGCATTATCCCTAAAAGAATGCTTTTTCACTTTATGGGCCCTGAACTGAGAGTCCTTCCAAGACCCCTGTCATACATTTACTGGACCACTTGATATATTGCCAGATAATGATCAGGTTCTTGAAGTCAATGAATGTATTTTTATAGAACATGAAAGGCTGCAGTTTCTGGAGTATTTGGTAGGATTTTATGTTCTTTAAAATGCTGCCTTGCTGAGTCATATTGGAAACTGAGACAAAAGGAAAAATGGATCGTGCTGATCCTGACTTTATTTATTAAGCAAGCAAAAAATACATAAATATCACTCAGCATATATTGTCCACTCAGGTTATATAGTACAGGGTAATTATGTGTTGAGGAAAGGGATGCCATTTACTGAGAAAGTATAATAGAGTAGTTGAAATGAATCACATGAATAATAAGCAAATGTCTATTTATTGATTGGTAAGCTTAAAAGTCATTGAATCTTGGAACAGATTCTGAAGATGTGGATTTTGGAGTGTTTATTATATTTCCTTTTGACTAATTTTTCTGTATGTCTATTCTTAGAAGAAATGCATTATTGAAACACTATCCTAGATATCTAACCATTGTAATAGGACCTTATAGTTAACTCATTTAAAAAATAACAGCAGCAAATCTCATTGTGATTTTGATTTGCATTTCCCTGATGATTAGTGATGTTCAACATCTTTTCCTGTGTCTCTTGGCCATTTGTACATCTTCTTTGGAAAAATGTCTGTTGAGACCCTCTGTCCTTTTTAAAATTGGATATTTTATGGGTTTTTGATGTTGAGTTTTATACTTTTAAAAAATATAGTTTTGGATACTAATGGGATATTGGATACATCATTTGCATATATCTTCTTCAATTCAGCAGGCTGTCTTTTTGTTTTGTTGATTTTTTTTACTGTGCAAAAGGTTTTTATTTTGGTGTAATCTGAATAGTTTAATTTTGCTTTTGTCTCCTTGCCCGAGGAGACAGACAAATATAGAAAAATGTTTCTATGGCCAATGTCAAAGCAATTGCTGCTTATGTTTTCTTCTAGAAATGTTATGATATTTACCCAAAGATATAGGAACCCTTTGTTTACTGCAGCATTATTTACAACAGACAAATTACGGAAGCAACCCAAGTGTCCAATGATAGATGAATGAATAAAGACGTGTATACCCACACACACACACACACACACACACACACACACACACACTTGAATATTACTCAGCCATAAAAAAGAATAAGATCTTGCCATTTGCAACAACATGAATGGACCTAAAGAGTATTACGCTAAACAAAGTAAGTCAGAGAAAGACAAATACCATGTGATTTCACTCATATATGGAATTTATAAGATAATTGTGTTTCCTTTTTTTAAAAATGTTTTTTATTTATTTTTGAAAGACAGAGAGAGACAGCGCGGACAGGGGAGGTTCAGAGAGAGGGAGACACACAGAATCCGAAGCAGGCTCTAGGCTCTGATCTAGCTGTCAGCACAGAGCCTGATGCAGGACTGGAATCCACAAATCATAAGATCATGACCTGAGCTGAAGCTGGACGCTTAACCGACTGAGCCAAAGACAAACAAAAAACGTATTCTTAAATAAAGAGAACAAACTAGTCGTTGCTAGGGGGAGGTGGAGGGGGGTATGAGTGAAGTATATAAAGGGGATTAAGGAAACACTTATCATGATGAGCAGTAAGTAATGTGTAGAGTTGTTGAATTACTATATTGCACACCTGAAGCTAATATAGCACTGCATGTTAATTATAGTACAAATAAATCAGGAACAAAATGACTGCATATATCACATAATCATAGAAAGAAAAAGACCTTTAACACAGTCACATTCACTTATATCTCTACCTAGGAGTTCAGGGTTTTAATGACTAACATAACTCCTTAGAGTGTTCATATTCCTTGTATGTGAATATGTGCACATTTAAGTATTTAGTATACGGGTTTATGGAAAAATAATAAGTACTATAAACTTATGTACCATTCCTCAATTGGAGGTATTAACAAATGAAAGTGTTGGTTTAACATGAGTTACTGTTGTGATATAAAATTTGATTAACTGGGGGAAATTCAAGTATATTTTTATTTATTAATAGCCATAAATGACCCCTGTCATGATACAACTTCAGGCTTGAGAGAGAAAGATAAATTCTCAACTATAAGTACTAGCCAAAAAACAACAACAACAAAAAACAACGAAATAGAACGTTTTTCATAATAAAAACAAATTATGTATGCAAAGATATATATTTTGCTTTAATGATTTCCTCCTGGAAACATTAGTCTGTATTCAGTCTTTGGCTACAACATTTAGATATGCATAAAGTTATTTTACACTATGCAAAATGTTAAGAATTTGTTTATTTGTAAGAACATATTTATATAGGACTTACTATAGAAACTTAGATATATTAACTCATTAAATACTCACAGAAGTAGGCACTTTTACCTCAATTTACAGATGAAGCAATTGAGACACAGAAATGCCTAACATGCCCAAAGTCACAGAGCTAGTCAGTGGCAGAATCTGATTTTTTAATTGAAATTTAATGAATATACAAGGCTATATTGGATTCAGATGTACAACTATTGATTCAATAATCCTATACATTACTCAGTGCTCACCATAACTCTAGTCACCATATGTCACCATACAGTATCATTACAATATTATTGACTGTTTTACTTACACTTTCCTTTTATCTCCATGACTTATTTATTTTACAATTCCAAGTTTGTATCTCTTAATTCCTTTATTTTATCCATCTTCCCAACTACCTCCCCTCTGACAGACTAGTTCCAGATTCCCACACTCTTGTCAACTACAAATTATGCCTTATTATTGATAAAATATTTGTATATTATGCAATAATTATATATGTATCCACACAGAATAGTACAATATTAGAGCTAAAAGAGTCTTATAAAGTGATTTGGTTAAACCTACACACTTCAAAGAAGTAATGAGGAAGGAGGAGAGGAAGATGGCAGCAGAGTAGGAGGACCCTAGGCTTGCATCATCCCAGGAACACAATTAGATAATTACAAATCATAATAATACCCCAGAAATAGACCTGAGGACTGGCAGAACAAACTCCACAACTAAAAGGAGAAAAGAAACTACATAAAAGAAGTTAGAAAGTCTGGAGACATAATTCAGAGGAGAAATGGATTGCAGGTGCGTCAGAAGGGAGGGAGCCATGTTTGCAGAGACGGGTGAGAGAAAGGAGCACACAGGTGAATCCACAAGGAGAATATTTGTGCAAAGACATTGGTTTGAAAACCATAGAGGGTGACTTTCCTTAGTTTTTGCAACCAGTCTAGCTTAGAGCCAGAAGTTTTAAAATTCAGTGGGCTTGGCTGTGATAGAGCCTGAAGGGCATTGTTATACTCCTGGAAAGAAGGAAGGCAAACAACTTGGGAGCAGACAGTGTGGAAACAGCAATCTGACAATCTGAAGAGTGCCTGGGGCACACATTGGGAAGCGATTCACTCTTCTCAGAGCTTATTCTTGAGAGGCTGTATTCATGGAGGCACCTCACTGGGAACAAAGGAACTTGCTAGCACCATTTACTTCCCCTAGCCCTCAGCATAAACACAGAGCCAACTGCAGAAAGCAACACAGCACCCACACTGGCTGACTTATTTATATACAGCAACCTCCACCCGCTGTGATCTGGTGAAAGTGCACTTCTTAGCAATTTTTGACTCATTCCCATCATGGCAGGCCCCTTACCTGGAAGACTAGAAACAAAACCCTGCATACACCATGTCTCCAGACCAGAGAGTTCTGCAAGGCCTCAATTCTGGAGGAGGCGATGACAAGTCTCATTTCACAAGCAGACCAGAGCACACCTAGTTAAAACAACACATTCAGTCCAGGGATGAAACACTGCCCACAGCAGGCAATGAAAACTTCTACAGATGACTAGTCTGAAAGACAAAAACGCCAAAACACAATAGCAAGGTGCACACAGTGTACACCAGTGACACACCCTGAAGCACTAGCACATCGCACTACATGATCCTGTCTTCATAAGATCCTTACTTTTGGGAGCAGGAGACATAACTGGCTTTTCTAACACAGAGAAAAGGCCAGACACTTAGACAAAATGCAAAGTAGGAAGAATTTATCCCAAATGAAAGAACAAGCTAAGGCCATGGCCAGAAGTCTAAGGAGAAAAAATATATACATTACATGCCTGATGGAGAAATTAAAGCAACATCATGAAGATACTACCTGGGCTTGAGAAAAAGAACAGAAGACATCAGTGAGACTCTTATCAAAGAGCTAAGAGAAATGAAAAAAAAATTCAGAGATGAAGAACATAACCAAGATGAGAAACAGGATTTGATGCAATGAATAGCAGGCTGGGTAAAGGAGAGGGATGAATTAATAACCTAAAAAGACAAATTAAGAAAGTAATAAAGCTGAGCAAAGACAGAAACAAGCATTATGTCACACAAGAGTAGATTTAGGGAAGTCAGTGACACCATCAAATGTAATAACATTCATATTACAGCTCAGAAGAGGCAAAGAGAGAAACGGGGGTGAAAATTTTATTTGAAGAAATGTTAGCCAAAATTTTGCCTAATCTGGTGAAGGAAACAGACATCTAGATCCAGAAGGCACAGAGAACTCCCACCCATGTCAACAAAAGCAGGACAACACCAAGACACACTGTAATTAAGTTTGCAAAATATAGTGCTAAAGAAAAGAACTTAAAAGCAAGAAGACAAAATAAAGTCCCTAACTCACAAAGGAAAATCCATAAGGCTAGCTGGAGATTACTCAAAAGAAGCTTGGCAAACTGGAAAAGAGTGACATGATATAACAAATGGGTGAATGGGAAAAGTCTGCACCAAGAATACGCTATCCAGCAAGGCCATCATTCATAATAAGAGAGTTAAAGAGTTTCCCAAGGAAACAAAAACTAAAGGAGTTCATAACTGCTAGACCAACCCTGCAAGAAGTATTACTGGACACTGTTTGAGTGCAAAGGAGAGACAAAAAGTGACAAGAAAAGATCAGAGAAACTTTCCAGAAAAAAATGTCAAAGCAAGTAATAGTCAATAAATGCATATCTATCAATAATTATTTTGAATATTAATGAACTAAACACTACAATCAAAAGATATGGGGTCTCATAATGGAATAAAAAAAGACCAATTTATCTGCTGCTTAAAAGAGACTTATTTTAGACCTAAATTTTTAAATGTTTTTATTTATTATTATTGGGACAGAGAGAAACAGAGCATGAGTGGGGGAGGGGCCGAAAGAGAGGGAGATACAGAATCTGAAGCAGGTTCCAGGCTCTGAGCTGTCAGCACAGAGCCCAATGCGGAGCTGGAACCCACGAACAGTCAGATCATGACCTGAGCCGAAGTCAGATACTTAGTCAACTGAGCCACAAGCCACCCCTCATTTTAGACTTAAAAACACCTTCAGAGTGAAAGTGAGGGGATGGAGAAACATTTATCATGCAAATGGTTGGCAAAAGAAAGCCTGAGTCTCAATAAATATTGTGAAGAAACTAGACTTTCAAACAAAGACTGTAACAGGATACAAAGAAGGGCCCTATATAATAATCAAGGGTATAATCCAATGAGAAATCTAACAATTGTAACTATTCACGCACTTAACATGAAGCACCCAGATATATAAAACAATTGATAAGAAACTAAAGGAACTAATGGATAATAATGCAATAACAAAATGGAACTTAATACCCCACTGACAACAATGGACAGATCCTCTAAACAGAAAATCAACAAGGAAACAATAGCTTTGAATGACACACTGGACCAGGTGGACTTGACGGATATATTCTGAACATTCTATCCAAAAACAGCAGACTCCACATTCTTTTCAAGTGCACTTGGGGCATTCCCAAAAATAGATCACATTTTATTCCACAAAACCAACATAAACAAATTCAAGAAGATCAAAGTCATACCAGGTATCTTTTCTGAACACAATGCTATGAAACTAGAAGTCAATCACAGGAAAAAATCTAGAAAGATCACAAATACTTGGAGAATGAACAACAAATGGGTCACCAGGATATAATAGAAGAAAGAAAAATGTGCATGAAAAAAATGAAAATGTAAAACGCAATGGTCCAAAACCTTTGGGAAGCAGCAAAATTGATCATAAAAGGGAAATACATAGCAAGACTATCTCAGGAAGCAAGAAAAATCTCAAATATAGAACGTAATGTTACATCTAAAGGAGCCAGAAAAGAACAAATGAAACCTAGAGCCAGCAGAAGGAGGAATTAAAATAGATTAGAGCAGAAATAGATGACATAGAAACAAACAAGCAAACAAATAAAAAACAATAAAGCAGATCTATGAAACCAGGAGAGGGTTCATTGAAAAATCAATGAAGTTCACAAACCTCTAGTCAGACTTATCTATCAAAAACAAAAGGGAAAGGATTCAAATAAATAATATTACACATGAAAGACGAGAAATAACAATCAAGTGCAGAGAAAAATGAACACTTATAAGAGAAAAACTATATGCCAAAAATTGGACAGACTGGAAGAAATGGATAAATTCCTAGAAATATATAAAATACCAAAACTAGAACAGGAAGAAGTAGAAAACATGAAAAGTCCAATAACCAGCAAAGAAATAGCAGCAGTAATTAAAAACTCCAAATGAATAAAAGTCCATGACCAAATGTGTTCACAAGTGACCTCTACCAACGATTGAAAGAAGGGTTAATACTTATTCTTTTCAAACTATTCCCCCCAAAAATAAGTGGAATGAAAACTCCCAAATTCATTCAAGGAGCCAAGCATTACCCTGAAACCAAATCCAGATAAAAACTCTACTTAAAAAATGTCAATATCCCCAAAGAACAGGGATCCAAAAAGAATCCAACAATACATTTAAAAGTCATTCATCACAATCACATGGGATTCATTCCTGGGTTGCAACTGTGGCTCAATATCACAAATAAATCAATGTTATACAACACATTAATGAAAGAAGGGATAAGAACCATATGATCATTTCAATTGATACATAAAAAGGATTTGACAAAATGCAACATCCATTCATAATAAAACCCTCAACAAAGGAGGTTTACAGGGAATATACCTCAACAAAATAAAGGCCTAATATGAAAAATATACAGCTAATGTGATCTTCGATGTGGACAAACTGAGAGCTTTTCTTCTATGGCCAGGAACAGAGAAAGAATGACCGCTCACACCCCACTTTTATTCAACATAGTACTGGGAGTTCTAGCCACAGAAATAACACAACAAAAAGAAATAAAAGGCATCCAGATCAGCAGGGAAGAAGTAAAATGTTCACTATTTGCAGATGATATGATATAGAAAAACTGAAAGACTCCACCAAAAAACTTCTAGAAATGATAAACAGATTCAGTAACCTTTTAAGATATAAAGTCAATGTATAGAAATCCTTGCATTCCTATACTCCAATAATGAAGCAGCAGGAAGAGAAATAATGGAATCTGTCCCATTTACAATTGTACGAAAACTAATAAGATACTAGGAATAACCACAACCAAAGAGGTGACAGAGCTGTACTCTGAAAACTATAAAACACTGATTAAAGAAATTGAAGACGACACAAAGAAATGGAAAGACATTCCATGATCATGGGTTGGAAGAACAAATATTGTTAAATATGTCTATACTACCCAAAGCAACCTACAAATTTAATGTCATCTCTATGAAAATACCATTTCTCACAGAGCTAGAATAAACAATCCTAAAATTGTATGGAACCACAAAAGATCCTGGATAGCCAAAGCAATCTTGAAAAAGCAAATCAAAGCTGGAAACATCATAATTCTAGACCTGAAGTTATATTACAACGTTGTAGTGATGAAACAGTATTGTACTGCCTTAGAAACAGACACGTAGATCAATGGAACATAATAGAAATACAAGAAATGTACACACAACTATATGGTCAACTAATCCTTGACAAAACAGAAGAGAATATCCAATGAAAAAAAAAGACAGTCTCTTCAACAAATGGTGTTGGAAGAACTGAACAACAAAATCAGAAAAATGAAACTGGACCACTTTCTTTAACCATATACAAAAATAAATTCAAAATGGATGAAATACCCAAATGTGAGACAGGAAACCATCAAATTCCTAGAAGAGAACAGAGGCAGAAACTTCTTTGACATCAGTTGTAGTAATTTCTTATTAGACACATCTCCTGAGGCAAGGGAAACAAAAGCCAAAAATAACTATTAGGAGTTTATCAAGATAAAAAAGCCTCTGCACCATAAAGGAAACAATCAACAAAATAAAAGCCAATCCTATCAATGAGAAAAGATGTTTTAAAATGATCTTTCTGATAGAGGGTTAGTATCCAAAATCTATAAAGAACTTACTGAACCCAAAAACAATCTATTTAAAAAATGAACAACAACATGAATAGTCATTTCTCCAAAGAAGACATACAGTTGGCCAACAGATGTATGAAAAAATCCTCAAATAATCTAAATTATATGCAAATAAATCTAAATTATAATGAGATATCACTTCACATCTGTCAGAATGTCTAAAATCAACAACACAAAAAATACCAGATATTGCTAAGGATGTGGAGAAAGGAAAACCCTCTTGCACTGTTCATAGGAATGCAAACTGGTGAAGCATCTCTGGAAAACAGTATGAAGTTTCCTCAAAAAGTTTAAAATGGAACTATCTCATTATCCATTTGCACTATTGGGTATTTACCCAACGGATACCAGAATACTAATTCAAAAGCAGACATGCACCCAGATGTTTATAGCAGCATTATCTACATTAGCCAAATTCTAGAAACAGCCCAAGTATCAGTATCCAACAACTGAGCAAACTGAGCAATGGATTAGGAAGAGGTGAACAGGTGATATATATATATACATATATATATATATATATATATATATATATACATGTTTGTATATGTTTATGTTTATGTTTATGTATATATATAATGGAATATTAGTCAGCCATAAAAAATGAAATCTTACCATTTGCAATGACACAGATGTAATTGGAAAGTGTTATGCTAAGTATAGTCAGTCAGAGAAACACAAATACCATGTGGTTTCATTCATATACAGAATTAAGAAACAAAACAAAGGACCAAACAGAAAAACAAGAGTGAAGGAGGCAAATCAAGAAACAGACTTTTAACTATAAAGAACAAGTTAATGGTTACCAACAGGGTAACCTGTTGTAAGTGGGGTGGAGGTATGCATTCCATAGGTGGAGAGGTTTCAGGAGTGCAGTTGTGATAAGCACCTGGTGTTGTATGAAAATGTTGAATCACTATATATTGTACACTTGAAACTACTATTACACTGAATGTGAACTAACTTGAATTTAAACAAAAACTTTAAAAAAGCACATTTAGAGAACCCTCCATTAAATAAATAGAAGCTCAAATAAATTGATTTTCCCACTATTGCACAGACATCCAATGACAAATATGGAACAAAAGTTCAAGACTTCTCCTCTCAATCTAATATGATTATCATTACATTAAAGCTGCCTTTGCTATGACTAATTTTAAAAAAATTCATCACAATCTACATTTTCTTTCATTTCCCTTGCCTTTGGGGATGCGTTGAGTAGGAAATTGCTGCGGCTGAAGTCAATGAGGTTGTTTCCTACTTTCTCCTCAAGGGTTTTAATGGTTTCCTGTCTCACATGCAGGTCCTTCAGCCATTTTGAGTTTATTATTGTGTAAAGTGTAAGATAATGGTGTAGTTTCATTCTTCTGCATGTTGCTGTCCAGTTCTCCCAGTACCACCTGCTAAAGAGGCAGTCTGAACTGAACTCGTGGGACCTCAACAAGATAAAAAGCTTCTGCACTGCAAAGGAAACAATTGAAAGAACTAATAGGAAACCGACAGAATGGGAAAAGATAGTTGCAAATGACATATCAGATAAAGGGCTAGTATCTAAAATCTACAAGGAACTCACCAAACTCCACACCCAAAAAACAAATAACCCAGTGAAGAAATGGGCAGAAGACATGAACAGACACTTCTCCAAAGAGGACATCCAGATGGCCTACAGGCACATGAACTGATGCTCAACATCACTCATCATCAGGGAAACACAAATCAAAACCACCCTGAGATACCACCTCACTCCAGTCAGAGTGGCTAAAATGAACAAATCAAGAGACTATAGATGCTGGTGAGGGTGTGGAGAGACAGGCACCCTCCTATACTGTTGGTGGCAATGTAAACTGGTGCAGCCACTCTGGAAAACAGTGTGGAGGTTCCTCAAAAAACTATCCATATAACTCTCTTAT
>NC_043717.1:57339662-57367167 GCF_006229205.1 Suricata suricatta
ATGAACAAATCAAGAGACTATAGATGCTGGTGAGGGTGTGGAGAGACAGGCACCCTCCTATACTGTTGGTGGCAATGTAAACTGGTGCAGCCACTCTGGAAAACAGTGTGGAGGTTCCTCAAAAAACTATCCATATAACTCTCTTATGACCCAGCAATAGCACTGCTAGGGATTTACCCAAGGGATACAGAAGTGCTGAGGCATAGGAGCACATGTATACCCCAATGTTCATAGCAGCACTGTCAACAATAGCCAAAACATGGAAAGAACCTAAATGTCCATCACCTGATGAGTGGATCGAGAAGATGTGGTGTATATATACACAATGGAGTACTACCTGGCAAAGAGAAAGAATGAAATATGGTCATTTGTAGGAAAGTGGATGGACCTCGAGGGTGTCATGCTAAATGAAATACATCAGGCAGAGAAGGACAGATACCATATATTTGCACTCATAGGTCTAACAGGAGAACAGGAAAAACCTAATGGAGAACCAGGGGGAGGGGAAGAGGGAAAGAAAGTTGGGGAGAGAAAGGGACGCAAAACGTGAGAGACTATTGAATACTGAAAATGAACTGAGGGTTGAAGGGGAAGGGGGAGGGAGGAAAAGAGGTGTTGGTGATGGAGGAGGGCACTTGTGGGGAAGAGTACTGGGTTTTGTATGGAAACCAATTTGACAATAAACTATTTTTAAAAAATAAAAAATAAAAAAAGCTGCCTTTGCTATTACTAAATTAAAGAAATTCATCACAATCTACATTTTCAAATCAATGTTACCTTCAAATGGTTACTTTTCTTTTTTCCTTTTTGATTTTTAATAGTTTATTGTCAGATTGGTTTCCATATAACACCTCACGCCAGTCAGAGTGGCTAAAACGGACAAATCAAGAGACTATAGATGCTGGAGAGAATGTGGAGAAATGGGCACCCACTTACACTGTTGGTGGGAATGTAAACTGGTGCAACAGCTCTGGAAAACAGCATGGAGGTTCCTCTAAAAAAATAGAACTCCAAATGGTTACTTTTCTAAGGATATGCTTAGCCTAGGGATGCTTTATGAAAGATTCTCATAACTTATTTTGTGGAATTATCTTTGATAGTGGATTGAGCTAATCAAGGAAAGAGGAGAGAGAGAGAGAAAGAGAGAGAGAGAGAGAGAGAGAGAGAGAGAGAGAGAGAGAGAGAGAGAGAGGCAGGCTAACCATAAAGCCAATTCTTAACTATAGAGAACAAATGAGTGTTACTCAAGGGAAGTTGAGTGGGGGCATAGGTTAAATGGATGGTGGGTATACCTTGGTGTGGTATGCAGAATATTTTGAGGGCATGGTTGGAGAGGTTATGGTAGTAAAAAGGAAGTCAGGTAGTAAAAAGGAAGTCCAGGACTAAGGCAGAAACAAGGCAGATTAGAACAATGCTATGGGGACGATCAGATGAACCTAGTAGCCATCTACACAGGAGGCTGAGAAATGGTGGAGAGAAAGAGGTTTAAATAAGATTTTAAAGTTGAAATTGAGTTATTGACGATATCAGTGATATTCTCAATATTGGAAAGGAAATGGTTAGGAAAGTGTCTTAGTTTTTGATAAATTTAGAATTCTTAGCAGTTTGTTTTAATCTTTCTCTTATCCCATGTGTGAAGACTTATCTAAATGATTCATGTATGGAAAGATAGAAAGATGATAGATAATTAGATAGATAGATAGATAGATGATAGATAAATAGATAGATAGATAGATAGATAGATAGATAGATAGATAAAGAGACACTAACAGAACAAATGATCGAAGCTCATAACCATTGGATGGCCATTTTAGGATAAAAATAACCAGGACTTCACATATTTGCAATTACTGTCACTGATATCAATTGCTGAAAAATCAATTGACCCTCCAAACTGTTAGAGTTATGACTCCAATCACTTTGCATATGTTTATATTAGTAAGTACAAGGGGGCCATCTGAAATCAAGTTATGTGCCACCTCTTAGACTTAAATATTATTTTCTAACATTTGTTAAAATGTTGCAAAGAAAACAGGGGTAAAACAATGAATTCAATCAAAGTGCATCTCAAGAAGTGGATAGTAACTTACTTTTCATTCCAGTGAAATAGTCATTAAAACCAACCAAATAATGGCAAAGAATGACATTCATTGGGAAAAAAAATTTTATTTTGTTACAAGTTTTGGTGTAGAGACAGCTTCTCTTTCTAGTCTTTCAGAAACTGCATTTAAGGGGAAGAAGTTAAAAATAAGAAAATACCAAGCTTCTTTCTAAATTACTCCTAAACTTACCCCAGGCCAAATTAATTCCCTAGGCTTACATACTTCCAGAAGTTCAGCTTTACTTTTTGAGTAAATAATGATGTAGAGAGGTAAGCAATTGACCTGTGTGAGAATTAAAAGTGAGCAATCCAGCAGGTAAATTTAATAAGGAAAACATGTTTTTTCAACTGCAGGTTTTGGAGATCAGTACCTACTCAACACACTTTCAGATACTTAGTGATGCCCCTTGTTATGGTGGGGAAGCAACTTGTCATTTATGGCTATAAGGAGGCAGGAGGCTGTGGCAGAGAAAGTAAAAATAGTACCACATTTCCACAAAGTGTGCTCTACTCCATTTGGGTGTGTGTGAGTGGAAGGGTGAAACTTTTTTAACCTAGCTTGATTATATTCGTACTTCCTTTGATCATAATAAAATGTGGTTGCATAAATGTATATTTTGAAGAGTTATGATTTTTTAAAAAAGGCAGTGAGTGTATTTTGAGTTGTATATTCTACCTTAGCAGACAGCTTGCAAAGAAAGATGGTAAATTTGTAGTTGGATGGTTTTTTTGATGGTAAAGGGACAAGGAGATTGTGGGGCAACTGTGACTCTGAAGATGTATTTTCTTTTTGATTGTTTCTTAAGTTTCTTCAGTCTGATTCCCAAATACTTCAATAAATACCATGTAATTATTTTGGGGAAAACTATGAAGGAAATCCTAATCGGTTCACTGGGATGGCATTTAGAACACTTTTTAATATATTTTAAAAAATATTTTAAATTTATTTTTGAGAGACAGAGACAGTGCGAGCAGGGGAGGGTCAGAGGGAGAGGGAGACACAGAATCCGAAGCAGCTCCCGACTCTAAGCTGTCAGCACAGAGCCCGGACGTGGACGCGGGGCTCAAACCCAGGAACCCTGAGATAGTGACCTGAGCCGAAGCCGGACGCTTAACCTACTGAGCCACCCAGGTGCCCCTAGAGCCCTTGTTTTATCCATTGGCAAATGATAATAACTACAAGCAAATTTTACTATTAGGGGGAAAATTCTATTAAAAATCAGATGTAAGTCCAAGTAAATAATAAGAAATGTTCCTTAAAACTGGCTTTTGTAATCTCCAAATGCTTTTGATGTAGTTCATATCAATGATTAAAACCATAGCTACAAATTACTAAATGGTTCTGGATTTTATAATTTGAAAAGGCCTTAAAACACATACTACAAAGTTATACAAAACTGGATTATTGGAAAAAGTGCTTCTACACACATGTATGGACATTTGTATTATTCATTTCCTAAAGGTCTATTAATGAACACAGTACAGGTGTATTCTAAGTGTTGTGAGACATACACAATATGATTAGAACAGAGTCTCTACTCTCAAAGAACATAAAATCTACAGGTTATATGGACAACTAACTATACTATCAGACAGAATGAAACACATCAAGCTATAATGGAGGTACAAGCAAAATGCTTTGTAAAATCAAAGGAAGGAAAGTTAATTTTAGTTTGACTGATTCAGTGAAGTCTCAGAAGAGGAAAATAAGATTGTTGAAATCATCCTTTCTACCAAGAATTTGTCTATCAAAGTGGAAAGTGGGAATCAGGAAATGGAAAATAAAGACATTTATAAAAATTAAAAAAATTAAAATACAGAGACAGCAAGGTACATGATGTACTCAAGTACAGTCTGTACTTTGGAAGAGTATAAGAAATTAGTCTAAAAAGAGAAAATAAAGTTTTTTTGAATGTCAGTCTTTTAGGATATAATAGTGTGGATACTTAAAAGATTTTGTACAAGTGCATGATATGCTTCAACCTGTATCTGAAAAAGATATGTCAATCTAAAATAAGAAAGTTATGTTATTTAACATAATAGGAAGTAAGGCTATTGCTCATGTCAGAATGTTATAGGCAGAGATAAAATATAAATTCGTGTCCCTCTTTCTGAAATATTGTTGAGTATTACTGTTTTGGAAAGGTTCAAAAAGTTTGCATTTACTGATGGAGATTATTTGCTAATTTGATGTTGCAAATGGCAAGATTTCATGTTTTTTATTGAGGACTAGTATTCCAATTTGTGTGTGTGCATGTGTGTGTGTGTGTGTGTGTGTACATATCTTTATCTGTTTATCATTCAATGAACATTTATGTTGTTTCCATTTGTTGGCCAATGTAAATAATTCTGCAATGATCATAGAGGTACACATACCTTTTGGAATCAGCATTTTTTATACTTCCAAATTTTTATTTAAATTCCAGTTAGTTAACATACAGTGTAATTAGTTTTAGGTGTAGAATTTGGTGATTTATCACTTAAATACAACACCCAGTGCTCCTCACAAGTGCCCTCCTTAATACCCATCATGTATTTTACCTATCCCTCACCCATCCACCTCCCCTTCCACAGCCTCCAGTTTGTTCTCTATAGTTAAGACTCTGCTTTATGATTTGACTCCTTCTCTCTCTTTTTTTCTTGATTAGCTCAAATCAGTCTCAAAGATAATTCTAAAGAATAAGTTATAAGAATAGTTTATAAAACACAACATCACTAGGCTGAATATATAGCTTTACATAGTGACCATTTGAAGGTAACAGTGATTTGAAAATATAAATTGTGATGATTTTCTTTAAATTAGTCATAGCAAAAGCAATTGTAGTGTAATGATAATCATATTGGATTAAGAGTGAGAAGTATTGAGCTCTTGTTCCATATCTGTCATTGGATATCTGTGAGATGCTAGACAAATCAATTTCTCTGCACCCTAATTTCTTTATTTGGGGGTATGTGCTCTAAATACTCTATTTTTTTTAAAAAAAGTTTTAATTTAAATTCCACTTAGTTAACATTTGGTGTAATATTAGTTTCAAGTGTACAGTATATAGTGATTCAATATTTCCATATAACACCTGGTTCTCATCACAACTGGATTCCTTAATGCCCATCACCTATGGAAACCATGCTCCCACCCCACTTCCCTCTGGTAACCATTAGTTTGCTCTCCATAGTTAAGAGTCTGTTTCTTGATTTGCCTCTTTCTCTTGGTTTTGCCTTTGCTCCTTTGTTTTGTTTTCTAATTCTGTATATGAATGAAACCACATGGTATTTGTGTTTCTCTGACTGACTTACTTTACTTAGCATAATTCTAATTCCATCCATGTCATTGTAAATGGCAAGATTTTGTTCTTTTTAAAAAATATTTTAAATGATTTATTTATTTTTGAGAGAAAGAGAGAGAAAGAGAGAGAGAATGAGCAGGGGAGGGACAGAGAGAGAGGGAGACACAGAATCAGAAGCAGGCTCCAGGCTCTGAGCTTTCAGCACAGAGCCTGACATGGGGCTCGAACCCATGAACTGTGAGATTATGACCTGAGCCTAAGTTTGATGCTCAACTGACTGAGCCACCCAGGCACCCCAAGATTTTGTTCTTTTTATGGCTGAGTAATATTTCATTGTGTGTGTGTGTGTGTGTGTGTGTGTGTGTGTATACCACCTATTCTTTATCTATTCATCAGTCGATGGATACTTGAGCTGCTACCATAATTTGGCTATTATAAATAATGTTGCTGTAAACACCCAGAAACATGTCTCCCTTCAAATTAGTGTTTTGGTGTTCTGTGGGTGAATAACTACTAGTGCGATTGCCGGATCATAGAATAGTTCCAGTATTAAGTTTTTCAGGAAACTTCATACTTTTCTCCACCATAGCTGCACCAGTTTCCATTCCTCCCAACCCTTTCTCCATATCCTAGTCAACACCTGTTGTTTCCTGTGTTGTTAGTTTTAGCCATTCTGACTGGTGTGAGGTGATACTTTGTTATATTTTTGAACTGTACTTCTCTGATGGTGAGAGATGTCAAATCATCATTTTTTGGTGTTTATTGTATAAATACCCATAAGTGAAATACCTGAATCATAAGATAGTTCTATTTTTAATTTTTTGAAGCTTAATCCATACTCCAGCCTTCAAAAGATGATGTACTAATTTAAATTTGCACAAACAGTTAATGAGGGTTCCCTCTGCTTCATATCTTCTCCAATATTTGTTATTTGGTCTTTTTGATAAGAGATATTCTAAGTGGTGTGTAGTGCTATGTCATTGAAGTATTTATTTCCACTTTACTAATAATTAGTGATGTTGAACATGTTTTACTGTGCCTATTAGTTATCTGTATGTCTTTTTGGAAGAATATATATTCAGATCCTCTGCGATTTTTAAATTATTTTCATTGTTCTTGTTGAGTTGTATGAATTCTTTAAATATTGTGGATATTAATCCCTTGTCAGATATATAATTTGCAAAATTATTTTCCCATTCAGTAGGTCAGCTTTTTGTTTTAATGATGATATCTTTCATTGTATGGAAGCTTTTTAGTTTGATGTAGACCCATTTATTTATGTTTGCTTCATTTTGCTTGTCTGAGGAGTCCAATCCACAAAAACAACACTAAGTCCAATGTAAAGGAAATTACACCTATGTTTTCCTTTAGGAATTTCATGGTCTCAGGGCTCACATTCAATTATCTAATCAATTTTTAGTTAATTTTTCTGTATTATGTAAGATAGTGATCTAATTTCATTCCTTTGAATGTGGGTGTCTAGGTTTCCCTGTGACATTTATTGAAGAAAATATTCTTTCTCCATTGTATGTTCTTGGCTTCTTTGTCACAATTTGATTGTACATGTATGTATGGGTTTATTACTGGGCTCTCAATTATGTTCCATTGATCTATGTGTCTGTATTTATGTCAATACCATACTATTTTGATTTTTATAGCATAGTAACTTGTTTTTAATTCAGGAAATGTGAGGGGTGCCTGGGTGGCTCAGTTGGTTGAGAATCTGACTTCAGCTCAGGTCATGAGCTTGTGGTCCATGAGTTCGAGCCCTGTGTCGGGCTCTGACAACTTGGAGCCTGGAGCCTGTTTCAGATTCTGTGTCTCCTACTCTTTCTGTTTCCCTCTGCTTATGTTCTGTCTCTATCTGAAAAATAAATAAACATTAAAAAACTCAATCCAGGAAGTATGATACTTCCAACTTTGTTTATCTTTCTCCAGATTGTTTTGGCTATTGAGTGTCTTTTCATAAAAATTTTAGGTTTCATTCAAACTTCAGGAATATTTGTTCTAGTTCTGTGAAAAATGACTTTAGAATATTTATACAGATTGCATTGAACCTATAAAGTCCTTTAGGTACTATGAACATCCTGACACTATTTAAAAAATTTTTTTTGTTTATTTAAATAGTTTATTACCAACTTGGTTTTCATATAACAGAGTGCTCTTCCTTGCAAGTGCCCCCCTCCACAACTATCACCCCCTTCTTTCCCCCCTGCCTCCTCAGCCCTCAGTTTGTTCTCACCATTCAAAAGTCTCTCATGATTTGCCTCACTCCCTCTTCCCAACCCTCTCCCCCGCTTTCACCATCCCATGGTCTCCTATTAGGTTTCTCCTGCTAGACCTATGAGTGAAACCATATGCTATCTATCCTTCTCTGCCTGACTTATTTCGCTTGGTAGGACTCCTTCTAGATCCATCCATTTTGCTACAAATGGCCAGATTTCATTCTTCCTCATTGCCATATAGTACTCCATTGTATATATATACACCACATCTTCTTGATCCATGCATCATTTGATGGACATTTAGGCTCTTTCTATGATTTGACTATTGTTGAAAGTGCCACTATGAACATTGGGGTACATGTGCCCTTATGTGTCGGCACTTCTCTATCCCTTGGGTAGATACCCAACACTACTATTGGTGGGTCATAGGGAAATTCTACTGATAGATTTTTGAGGAACCTCCACGCTGTTTTCCAGAGCAGCTGCACCAGGTTACATTCCCACCAACAGTGTAGGAGGGTGCCTGTATCTCCCCATCCTCTCCAGCATCTATAATCTCTTGATTTGTTCATTTTAGCCACTCTGACCGGTGTGAGATGGTACCTCAGTGTGGTTTTGATTTGTATTGTCCTGAGGATGAATGACACTGAGCATCGTTTCATGTGCCTGTGGGCCATCTGGATGTCCTCTTTGGAGAAGTGTCTGTTCAGGTCTTCTGCCCATTTCTTCACTGGATTATTCAATTTTGGCTATGGAGTTTGGTAAGTTCCTTGTTGATATTGGATACAAGCCTTTATCTGATATGCCATTTGCCACTATCCTTTCCCATTCTCTCAGTTGCCTATTAGTTTTTTTGGTTGTTTCCTTTGCAGTGCAGAAGCTTTTTGTGTCCATGAGGTCCCAACAGTTCATTTCTGTTCTTCATTCCCTTGCCTTTGGAGATGAATCAAGCAGGAAATTGCTATGATTGAAGTCAAAGAGGCTATGTCCTGCTTTATCCTCTAGGGATTTAATGGATTCCAGTCTCACATTCAGGTCCTTTGTCCGTTTTGAGATTATTTTTGTGAATGGTGTAAGAAAGTGAGCTAGTTTCACTCCTCTACATGTTGCTGTCCAGCTCTCCTAACACCACCTGTTGAAGAGGCTGTCTTTTTTCCATTGGATACTCTTCCCTGTTTTGTCAAAGATTAATTGGCCATACACTTGTGGGTCCAGTTCTGGGATCTCTATTCTATTCCATTGGTTCATGTGTCTGTTTTTGTGCCAATAGCAGAGTGTCTTGATGATGACAGCTTTGTAGTAGAGGCTAAAGTCTGGGATTGTGATGCCTCCTGTTTTTGTTTTCTTCTTCAAAATTACTTTGGCTATTCAGGGTTTTTTGTGGTTCCATATGTATTTTAAGATAGTTTGTTCTAGCTTTGAGAAGAATGCTGGTGCAACTTTGATGGGGATTGCATTGGATGTGTAAATTGCTTTGGGTAATAATGACATTTTAACAATGTTTAATCTCTGATCCATGAGCGCGGAGTGTTTTTCCATTTCTTTGTGTCTTCTCCAGTTTCTTCCATAAGTCTATAGTTTTCAGCATACAGGTCTATTACATCCTTGGTTAGGTTAATTCCTAGGTATTTTATGATTTTTTGTGCAATTGTGAATAGGATCATTTTCTTGATTTCTCTTTCTGTTGCTTCATTTTTGGTGTATGCAACCGATTTCTGTACATTGATTTTGTAGCCTGCAACTTTACTGAGTTCATTGATCAGTTCTAGAAGGCTTCTGGTGGAGTCGATTGGGTTTTCCATGTAAAGTATCCTGTCATCTGCGAATAGTGAAAGTTTGAGTTCTTCTTTGCCAATTCTGATGCCTTTTATTTCCTTTTGTTGTCTGATTGCTGATGCTAGGACTTCCAGCACTATGTTAAACAACAGTGGTGAGAGTGGACATGCCTGTCGTGTTCCTGATTTCAGGGAAAGCTCTCAGTTTTTCCCCATTGAGGATAACATTAGCTGTGGGCTTTTCATAAATAGCTTTTATAATGTTTAAGTAAGTTCCTTCCATTCCGACTTTCTCAAGAGTTTTTATTAAGAAATGGTGCTATCTTTTGTCAAATGCTTTTTTTGCATCTATCAACAGGATCATATGGTGTTTATCTTTTCATTTGTTAATGTGATGTATCACATTGATGGATTTGCGAATATTCAACCAGCCTTGTAACCCAGGAATGAATCCTTGATCATAATGGATAATTGTTTTTATATGCTGTTGAATTCGATTTCCTAGTATCTTGATTAGTATTTTTGCATCAGCATTCATTAAGGATATTGGCCTGTAGTTCTCTTTGTTGTTGTTGTTGTTGGTCTCTGTCTGGCTTGGCAATCAAAGTAATATGTGCTTCGTAGAATGAGTCCAGAAGTCTTCCTTCCATTTTTCTTTTTTTGGAATAACTTGAGAAGAATGGGTATGAGCTCTGCTTTAAATGTCTGGAAGAATTCCCCTGGGAATCCATCCAGCCCTGGACTTTTATTCGTTGGGAGATTTTTGATAACTGATTCGATTTCTTCACTGGTTATGGGTCTGTTCATATTTTCTCTCTTCCCATTTGGATTTTAGTAGTGCACGGGTGTTTAGGAATTTGTCCATTTCTTCTAGATTATCCAGTTTGTTGGCATATAATTTTTCATAGTAATCTCTGATGATTGCTTATATTTCTGAGAGATCTGTTGTAATAGGTCCATTTTCCTTCATGATTTTGTCTATTTGGATGATCTCTCTTTTCTTTCTGAAAAGCATAGCTGGAGATTTATCGATTTTGTTTATTTTTCCAAAAAACCAACTCTTGGTTTCATTGATCTGTTCAATTGTTTTTGTTGATGCGATAATGTTTAATTCTGCCCTGATCTTTACTACTTCTCTTCTTTTGCTGGGTTTGAGGTGCTCTTGCTGCTCCCTTTCTAGTTTCCTTGGGTTCTCTGTTAGATTTTGAGTTTGCACTTTTTCTAGTTTGTTGAAATAGGCCTGAATTGCATTGAACTTTCCTCGTAGGACTGCCTTTGCTGCATTCCAGAGAGTTTTCATTGTTGTAGATTCATTTTCACTTGTTTCTCTAATTGCCTGTTTCACCCAATCATTCTTCAGTTTTAACCTCCACCTTTTTGGAGATTTTCCAGACTTTGTCCTGTGGTTGATATCAAGTTTCATAGCACTGTGATCTGAAAGTGTCATGGTATGATCTCAATTCTTTTGTATTTATAGAGGGCTGTTTTATGACCCAGTATGTGATCAATCTTGGAGAATGTGCCATGTGCACCCGAGAAGAACATGAATTCCTTAGCTTCAGGATGCAGAGTTCTAAATATATCTATTAATTCCATCTGTTTCTGTGTGCCATTCAGGTCCATTGTTTCTTTAGTGATTATTTTGTCTGGTTAACCTATCCATTGTTGTAAGTGAAGTATTAAATTCCCCTGCAATTAGCACATTCTTATCAATAAGATTTCTTCTGTTTGTGGTTAGTTGTTTTATGTATGTGGATGCTCCCATATTTGGCCCATAGATGTTTATAATTGTTGGCACTTCCTGATGTAGAGACCCTGTAATTATTATATAATGTCCTTCATTATCTTTTGTTACTGCCTTTACTTTACAGTTCATTTTGGGGCACCTGGGCGACTCACTTGGTTGAGCGTCCAGCTTCGGCTCAGGTCATGATCTCATGGTTCGTGGGTTCGAACCCCACATCAGGCTCTGTGCTGACAGCTAACTCAGAGCCTGGACCCTGTCTTCAGTTTCTGTGACTCCCTCTCTCTCTGACCCTCTCCTGCTCACACTACCTCATTCTTTGAAAAATAAATAAAACATTAAAAATTAAAAAAAAATAAAGTTTAGTTTGTTTGATATAAGTATTGCTACTATAGCTTTCTTTTGGCATCCAGTCACATGATAGATATTTCTCTGTCCCCTTACTTTCAATATGAAGGTGTCTTCACGTATAAGGTGAGTCTCTTGTAGACAGAAAATAGATGGATTTTAGTGTTTGATCCTTTCTGCTACCCTGTGTTGTTTGACTGGAGCATCCAGTCCATTTACATTCAGTGTTATTTTGAAAAATGTGGGTTTAGATATATTGTTCTTTTTAGGGCCCATGTTTGTATTGATGTCTCTGGTATCTTGTATTCCTTGCTGCCTTTCTCTCATAGAGCCCCTCTTAGGATTTCTTATAGGGCTGGTTTGGTGGTTTAGTCTCAACTTTTGTTTATTTGGGAAAACCTTTATCTCTCCTTCTATTTTGAATGACAGGCTCGCTAGATAAACAATTCTTGGTTGCATATTTTCTTGTTCATCACATTGAAGACTTCCTGTCATTCCTTTCTGGCCTGCCAAGCTTCAGTAGATAGGTCTGTAACCACTCTGATAGGTTCCCCTTTGTATGTTAGTGCTCTTTTATCCCTAGCCTCTGTGAGATTTCTCTCTTTATCTTTATTTTTTGTCAGTTTCACTCTGATATGTCATGCTGAAGGTCGGTTCACATTATGTCTTAGGGGAGATCTGTATGCCTCTTGAATTTCAATATCTTTCTCTTTCCACAGATTGGGAAAATTTTCATGTGTAATTTGGTCCAGCACCCCTTAAGGATCTGTCTCTTTTTCTTCATCTTCAGGAACTCTTATGATATGGACCTTGTTCTGTTTAATTGTATAACTCAGGTCTCTCATTCTCCTTTCGTGCTCCTGTATCTTATTCTCTCCTTTTCTAGGCTTTCTTTTTTTTCTATAACTGTGTCTTCTAATTCACCTAGTATTCTCTCTGCTTCTTCAATCCGTGCAGTTGTAACCTCCATTTTATTATTTACCTCATTTATAGCCTTTTTAAAATTATTCACAGCTATTTTGAAGGTTCTTAACCATTATATCAATATCTTCCTGGATGGTTTCTATGCCTTTTTCAAGCCCAGCAATTAATTTTATGATAATTGGTCTAAATTCTTGTTGAGGTTTGTTGCTTGTGTTTGTTTTGAGCAGTTCTGTAGCTGTGATTTCTTCCTGGAGTTTCTTTAGAGGAGAGTTCTTTCATTTCATCAATTTGGCTAGCTTTCTGCCTCTTGTCAGTTTTAGAAGCTCGTTGTGCACTCTACACCTGTTAGTACTGCTCTGTTAAAGGGGGCTCTTTGTCTAGGGTCCGTCACTTCACGAAATGTTCTTTTAGTGGTGTCTGTTGGTTTCCCTTGTTATGCCTCTGATTAATTTATTTCCCTACTCAGCGATATTTGGAACTCTCCACTATGTGTGCTTTGGCTTGTTTCTTGAGGTAACCCTGAAAAGAAAAAGACAGAGAAACACACAGGGAACAAAAGCACGCAAATACTCTGTCAGAACAAGTAAAGAAGCAAACAAAGAAAGGATAGTGAAAATGGAACAGGAAAGAAAAGAGAGGACTGGAAAGGGCGGGGAAAAGCAGATGATGGGGGGAGCAGCAACAGCTGGAGATACACAACAATCTGAGAGCATAAATCCTGCGGAGGGGAGAGATAAGGATGAGATAAAGGAAAAACTTTTTGGATGGTAAGAGTTGATTTAAACACAGCAGTGCCTAAATAAATCTCTTTCCCAGACTCCAGGGGGAAAGGGAGAAAAGAAGGAAATAGAAAAATAAAAAAGAGAAAACAAGCAAAAAAATTAAAATGTAAAAATATTAAGCAAAGAAAGAAAAAACAATTAAAAATAATAAGCAAAAACAGTAGCTCTCCAGTGCGGATGGGCGTGGCTTGGTGTAGGTAGGTTGGGTCTCAGGGGCTACTCTCTGAGGCCCCACCTTAGTGTATGTGGGGAGAAGAATGGTGGCAGCCAAAGCTCTTCTCAGACCGTGCATTGCCAGCCACTCTCTCGAGTCCAACTCCTTGTGTCACAGGCAGGTCTAATTGTTTCTGTTTTCTAAGTTATGCCAGGTTTCTGTGTCCTAGGCCAGGCACATTGACATTGCCACCACAGTCAAAATCTCCTTCGGGTGGGCGGCTTTCTGGCCGGGATTGAGTAAGGGGATTGTGAAGCCAGTTTTTTCCCCTGGCTCCACCTGAAGTCCGCAAGCTGCTGGGCCCAAGGGAGAACAAGCCCGCTGAGGTGGACAGATTTCTCTGTGCCCAGTGGCTCTCAGTCCTGGGCGAGGTCGCCCCTCTCCAGAGATTACGTTATGAGTGATTCAGTCACCTCTTCTCTGGTCTCTCCGCTGCCTTGCACAGCGGTCCCACGTGCAGCTCTGTGTGAATCTCTGTGTCTCTGGACACACGGCTCTGCGTGCCCAGCGCCAAACCTCTGGGTGCTTTGTCTCCTGCCTCCACTTTGGGCCGGCACTCCCTCCCATAAAGTCTCCAGTCCCAGTTCGCACTCACTCAGGTATTCATGAGGCTGTTGTCAATAAAGGGTCTGTGTGCACTCCTCTGTTCTTGGAGATCAGAAAGCTGTGGCTTTTAATTCTTTTCAGTTTGATAATTGAGGGTGGTCAGAGGTGATGGCTCTCCTTAGTTCTCCGCCATCTTGCCCCCAAGCAAGGTCACATCTTGGCAATATTAATTTATAATCCATTAGTACAAATATCTTTTCAAATTTTAAAGGTTAGTATTTTAATTCCAGTTAACATACAGTGTTTTATAATTGCAAGTGTACAATATTGTGATTCACTAATTCCATCCATTACCCTGTACTCATCACGACGAATGCATTCCTTAATCCCTATGACCTATTTAACCCATCCCCCACCCATCTCTCCTCTGGTAATGGTCTGTTTGTTCTCTATAGTTAAGAGTCTGTTAGTTGTCTTTATCTCTCTTTCTCTTGTTCTTTGCTCATTGGTTTCCTTTTTTAAATTTCATATATAAGTGAAGTCGTATGATATTTTTCTTCCTCTGTATAACTTTGCCTACCACTATACTCTTTAGCTCCATCCATGTTGTTGCAAATGACAAGATTTCAGGTTTTTAATGGCTGAATATTTCATTATGTGTGTGTGTGTGTGTGTGTGTGTGTGTGTGTATGTATGTGTGTGTATACACAAATTATTTATCCATTCATCAACTAAAGGACATTTCGTCTGCTTCCATATCTTGGCTATTGTAGATAATGTTGCTATAAACACAGGAGTGCATATATCCTTTTGAATTAATGTTTTCTATTCTTTCGGCAAATACCCAGGAGTACAATTGTTAGATCATAGGGTAGTTTTATTTTTAACTTTCTGAACAAACTCCATACTGTTTTCCTCAATGGCTGCCCCAGTTTGCATTCCCACCACAGTGCATGAAGATTCCTTTTCTCCATATCCTCACAAACATGTGTTTTTCTTCTGTTGTTTATTTTAGCTATTCTGACAAATGTGAGGTGATATCTCATTACGGTTTTGATTTTCATTTCCCTGATCATAAGTGTTGATGAGAATCTTTTCATGCGTCTGTTTGCCATCTGTATGTCTTCTTTGGGAAAATGTCTATTTATACATTCTGTCCACTTTTTACTTTATTTGTTTTTTGATGTTTGTTTTACCAATTCTTTGTATATGTTTGATACTAACCATTTATAGCATATGTCATTAGTAAATATCTTCTCCCATTCTGTAGTTTGCCTTTTAGTTTTGTTGATTCTTTCCTCCACTCTGCAAGTTTTTTTAAGTTTATTTATTGTGAGAGAGAGAGAGTATGAGAAAGGAAGAATAGAGATAGGGAGAGAGAGAATCCCGAGCAGGCTCTGTCACTGTCAACACAGAACCCTACATAGGATTTGATCCCACAAACCTTGAGATCATGACCTGAGCTGAAATCAAGAGTCAGGCACTCAACTGACTGAGTCACCCAGGTGCCTCTGAAGAAGTTTTTCCCATTGGATATTATTTCTTCCTTTGTCAAAAACTATTTGACCATACAATTCTGGATTTATTTCTGTGTTTTCTATTCTGTTCTATTGATGTATGTGTCTATTTCTGTGCTAGCACTACACTATGTTGATTATTATATGTTTGTAATATAACTTGAAGTCCAGAATTATGATGTCTCCAGCTTTATTATTCTTTTTCCAAATTGCTTTGGTTATTCTGGGTATTTTGTGGTTCCATATAAAAATCTGATCTAAGGACAGGATCTAGTATCTATCATTAAAATCCAAAAATGAGATCCCCACGTTTTAGATTAATTGCCTTGTTATTGGGATATCGCATGTCCCATAGAACGTTTTTTACAGTATTATTGAGATTTACATGGGTATATTTTAGAATAATCACTGAGAGCTAGGCAACTTCTTCTGCTTGTCACTTGCATTTTAGTATTTGAAATCTTAAATTTTAAATTGTTTTTATCAGAATTTTCATGCAGTTTTAAAAACCTCAAGTACCTGCTGAGAAGCTTCCATAATGTCCTTTTGTTCTCTAAAACAAAATGCTACAAATTTTGAATAATATAGTGCAGATAAAATGGCCTTACCATATAAGTAAAACACAACTAATTATGGAGGAAAAAGTTCTAAGCACCAATAACAAAATAGCTGATACACTAATTGAGCTGAAAAACACAGAATGCAAAAACTCTATGATCTATTACACATGTTATGGAAAGAATGAGTTTGTGTAGGGTATCGATATTCCCTAGGGAAAAAAAAAGCTGTCATTTTTGAGTTCCTGGACTCTATCTTTAATGGTGGATGTCTGGTATTCCAAGCCTAAGTGTCCTCAATAGGGAACACATCTTATTATTAAGATGGAGTTTGGGTCCCAACCCATAAATAAGAAAGGACTTGTTTATTCTTAAGGAAGCACTTTTTTGGGGCTCCTGGGTGGCTCAGTCGGTTAAGCACCAACTTCAGTTCAGGTCATGATCTCATGGTTTGTGAGTTCAAGCCCCACATCGAGCTCTATGCTGACAGCTCAGAGCTTGAAGCCTGCTTTACATTCCATCTCCCTCTCTCTAGGCCCCTCCCTGACTCTCTCTCTCTCTCTCTCTCTCTCTCTCTACCTTTAATGTTTAATAAATAAACATTAAAAAAGGAAGTACTTTTTTTTGGTAGCCCTGGAATCACACCACATTAGGTAGCCACCTACACTCAAAATCAAAGCCAAACCTGGAGTGAGGTCCTGGAGACTGGTTTAACTTTCTGCTCTACTCTTGCTCTTTATATCAGACTTCATAAAGTTGCTTTATTCCTCCAATTTGCAGCCTATTAATCCCGGGAAGTAGTGAATAGTAAACACTCTCAAAGAGAAAACTGCAAGAAAAGGACAGCAAAATAGTGAAAACAGCCAGAAGGACTTGGTTATCTTGGATCTTAGTTTATTTTATATAAACTTGGAAGCTCTTAACTTTCCTTAATAAAAATTCTCTTTTTGTCCAAATTCTGATATCTGGTCTGAAACTCCAGATAAGCATTTAGAAGAGTGGACGAAAATCCCTAAAGCCATGTCGGCACTGAGAATAGAAATACATACAGTTTTTCCTGCTGTAACATAACTTTTGGTTTTCCCATCACATTTACACAGTGAATAATTTCAAATATAATATTTAAAATAAAACTATGTGAAATTGTGACCTGCATCTTAAATCAAAATTTAGGATACATGCAACCAGAGTGGTAAAAATACCACAAATACTGATAGCTGGATAGTTGGCTATGTGTAAATTCTAAACTGCTCAATGTTTTACAATATCTATCAAAAGTGATGCACTACTTTCTCCTGTATTTTAATCATAAAGACTTGGGATCCACTATGAACCACAAGTTAAAGAGTAGTAAAAATTATGAAGCTATATGCAAATTGTTTGTAAAATAGCATGCCATATATGAGACATAAAGGCATCCCTCAATTGTATTTTTTTTTTGCAAAAAGCAATATACATTTTATTTCCTGAATTTTAGTCTTCAAGAATAATATAGATCATATTTTGATTTTTTCTTTTTGCTATCTTACTCAGTTTCCACCATAAAATTCAAATATTTTATGTGTCACATCAATAATCATGAATATTAATTAGCTTTATCCAACCAAATCAATGAGGAATAAAGGATGGCAACCATGCCTAATAGTTCCTAGGACCACAAGATTCCAGCACAGCATTTCCAGCTGCCACCTTGGGACATCAAGATAGGTAGGACCTTTGTCTCATCTTCACAGTGAAAAATTATTTTTTATTTATTTTATTTTATTTATTTTTATTTTTTATTTTTTTCTGTTTATTTATTTATTTTTAACATATGCAATTATTTTCCATCATTTACACTACAGTAGTTACAATTACACTCCAAACAGAAAAGCAAAGTAAAAAATCAAAACCCCAACTTCTATTTCATGTAATTAGACTTATACAGAAATTAGAAGGTTATGTAACAACTAGTTAATCACCTAATTTCACAGCTATCTGAAGTGGCGATCATTATATAGCAGCTTATCTATAATACATTCAAGATACATGATACAATTTATTACTTGCCCATAAGCTAAAACACAGCCTGCTTAGTACCTTTCCTTAAATTCCACCTCTATACTACAATATACTTGAGGTCCATGCAAAAAGGTAGCTACCTTTTATATAGGAAATGGATGATTAAGTCTTTGGTGTTGTAAAAGCAACTTCACTTAAACATAACCACTCCCACCACCAAAAAAAGAAGAAAAAAAAGTAACGATACACAATGGAGTACTACGTGGCAATGAGAAAGAATGAAATATGGCCATTTGTAGAAAAGTGGATGGACGTTGAGGGTGTCATGCTAAGCGAAACAAGTCAGGCAGAGAAGGACAGATACCACATGTTCGCACTCATAGGTCTAACAGGAAATTTTCAAAATGATCTAGCTTCAAGAAAAGCAAGCAGTTAGTAGTTCTTCAGAAAAATTGATTCAGTATCTAATGGATAGTTGAAACCTGTCACAACACAGCATTTTATATACTGTTAAGTGAAACTGCAATACAATCTAAGTGTATTTTTTGAGTGTTTGCTGTATCATTGGATTTAATGAAATGTTTAGAGGTGCAGTAGGCATGACATTGAGTATATAATGAAAGAAAATGCAAAATGCTTATTGATTCATGATGTGGTTTAATCTTAGCTTGGGCAAACCATGCAGTATTTAATACATAGTAGCAAAATATTTACTACTGAAGCTCGAAAAGATGTGAGTTCTTTGTGTGCAATCTTTCATTTATGCATGTGAGAGGGTTGTCTTTTTTTTAATGTTTTTACATTGTAGTACTTGTTTTGCTTGTTGGGGGTATTTGCTTATTTAATACATTCCATCAAGGACAGAAATTACATGCTGGTTTTTTTTGTTTTGTTTTGTTTTTTTCCCCTAGGAAGTGTGTCTTGGGTTTTTCCCTTATTATTTTCAATTGTATTAAGTTCTGGTCTAGAGGTTCAATAAGCTTGGTTGAATCAAATTGAGTTCCCACTACATACAAAATAACCAAGCATTTTAGGAGTAAATGTCATATATATACATCAACACAACATGGTGTTTGTTGGTAAGGAACTCACAATTTTGTGTAATGAATAAGAAAAAGAAGCATATTTCTAATACAAAGTGCTATGGGATTTCACAGGTGGATATAATCACAATCAGGCAGAAGATAATGAAAGCTTTCATGAGGAAATTAACATTTTTTTAAAGAGTGGCCTTGGAGGATGTGCAGGATTTCAATAGGTGAAGATGGTAATATAGCACTGTAAGCAAAGGGAAAAATCCAGAACCCCAGCAATGGAGATAAGAAAGCACAGAGAATGCCTACAAGTACCTCGTTTTGGTATGGAGCTTATGAAAATGACTAAATTCATATTGAAATTTTCCTTTATAACTCAAGGAAGGCTCTCATGTTTGAAAGCTCTCGGATTTGTTTCTCTTGGAAACTTGTTAAAATGTAGCTACCTGGGCTCTGTCCTTTGGAAGTTAAGATTTGTTACATCTGGAAATATTTATTTTTAACATGCACTCCAGTTTGCCCAGAGATCATATTTTGAGAAACACTGCTTAAGAAAAAGGGAAAGAATAAAAATAAACACTTTCATTTTCTTTTTAAAATTTTTAATATTTATTACTTTTTTGAGAGAGTGTGTGTGTGAGCAGGTGAAGGGGAGAGAAAGAGGAAGATACAGAATCTGAAGCAGGCTCCAGGCTCTGAGCTGTCAACACAGCCTGTTGCAGTGCTCAAAGCCGTGAGCGAGATCATGACCTGAGCTGAAGTCAGATGCTTAACTGACTGAACCCCCCAGGTGCCTCCAAAATAAATACCTTTAAATCATATGTATAAGAACAAGTCACTGAGAGCCAGAAGCTGTATAAGAGCAAACTAACATGTTTTAATGGAGTAGGAGCAAGTAAGTTGATAGTGACTAAACTACTTGTTAATTATCAGTGCAGATTTCATAGCCCCTGGCATCACCAATACCAATTGGTGTGACTTTGTTTCCAGGATATGAAATTATTACAACTTAATATATCTAAGGATAAGTCGTGTGACTGGGCATGACTTACTGGTAATGTGAGATTGGGTAATGTACCCCTTTCTGTCTCCAGGTAATTAAACAAGTACTACTCAGAGTAGAGTAACAAGAAGCACTATCTGTTGAAGAGGAAATGGGCTTTATATCTCAGCAAAGACATTTAGACCCAGCTAAATGAAAAAGCTTCCGGGCAAAATGGGAATGTTCACAATAACTGCACTGTCTGTCCACACATAGTTATTTCCCCTGTTTATGAAGTTGGCTTATGAAGGAATCATAGGAGGTACCAAATGGAGAAGTTGGAAGCCTAAATCCAAGCAGAAAACCCCTCTTTAAAATAAAAATTCTGATTGAACTTTCAGGAAGGCAGAACCGGTGAATTCCGTAGGAGAATTAGCCAGGCAAAGACTTTCTAAAGTATTTGCTTACTGTGCTCTTTACCTAGATGCAGTCGCCAGATTTTCTGGAAAGATTATTAACGCTTTGACTCAAAAATGTTCAAATATTGAAAAGAATACATGATATTTGCTATGTATGCTAATAAGAATCAGGAAGAAGTTGTTTCACTCTCTTCCATCTAATATTTGTGATTATTTATGTATCATAGTGGTACAATTGCCTTCCACACACATGTACACACCTTATTCCCTTATCTAGCCTCACATTATTTGCAGTCACTTAAAGCACTAGGTCTGCCTTTACTTGGCTTACTATAGTATACATCTAACCAAAACTCTAAAATAAAGTTGACTTTTGAGTAAGCAGTTGCCTATGACCTATGATTGATGGTTGCTGGGCAGAACTCCACATCCCAAAATATAGTCTTCCCTTGCCATTAATATGTCTCAAAGACCACCTTTAAAAATTAGGTCATTTGGTTGTCTAATATTTTCTATGATTCACTTTCTTTAATTAAAATATAGAAATACATTTTGATGGGTAACAGGCTAGTGTTTTCATAGGTAATACTTATTCAAGGAAGTCTCAGTAAAATAACACAAATTGCTATCCCTGATATTCATTTGAGTTATGCTCTTCCTGGATAAGTAAACAAAAACATAATATTGCTGGAGAATACACTTGAACCATATCATAAGTAAAATTTAGTGAAATTTCATGTTTGGATAAACAAATATTCATAAATGAAAATAATATCTTCCCATGAGAACTCCAGATGACATAGTATCTGACATGCAGATTGCTGGGAATCAAGCCAGGTTTAGGTCGTTACTTCATTTTTTCCTTCTTTTTTTCTTCCCAAAGGAAGTACATAAAATCAAGAAAGAATAAGCTCCTGAAAGCAAAAAAATAATTTGATCATGGAGTTTGACCTATTTCTTCAAGTAAATATCTCATTCAAAACTGGAGTCTGTTTCAGTGTCTGTTACAAAATGCATTCTTTGCTGAGAAAGCAAAATCTCAAAAAATAGTGTCATGCTCTCAAAAAAAAAAGGCCTCCTCATTCTTTTGTTTTTAACATTCTTGGATAATGAAGAATTTATATATTCATTATAGAATAGCTAACTAAAGTTTTTTCTATGATGGAAAGCCTTTTCAGTCATCCCAAACTTTTCCTATTAGAAAATAATGTTATTTAAACAAAGGGTTAGCATAATCAGTTCCCCCAGAGGAAGCCAGAGGAATTTTAATGGAGATATTCTATTCAGGAGCACTTCAAGGTTACAAGTTAGGATATATATATATGAAAATACATTAAAAAGTGGACAATGAGGGAATGACCAATAGGAAAAGCATAGATTTCGGAAGGGTAGTCATGACTACTTTAAGTTCATTTTACTTAAGCAAAATGTTCTTAATATTTTTTTAATATTAGTTTATTGTCAAATTGGTTTCCATATAACACCCAGTGCTTCTCCCCACAAGTGCCCCCCACCATGACCATCACCCCCTCCCTCCCTCCCCCTCCCCTTTCAGTCCATGGTTCGTCTTCAGTATTCAGTAGTCTCTCTTGATCTGTGTCCCTCACTCTTCCCCGCTCTCTTTCCTCCTTCCTCTCCCATGGTCCCCTGCCAGGTCTCTCCTGTTAGACCTATGAATGCAAACATATGGTATCTATCCTTCTCTGCCTGACTTATTTCGCTTAGCATGACACCCTTAATATTTTAGTTGCTTCCCCTCTTCTGTGCTTATAGATTGCATTGTACATTGCCTATTAACACATTTTTAAAATATTGTGTGGCAATTACCATTCTTCCTCACTAGAAAATAATGTCCAAGAAGACAGAGATCATGCACCTTTTTCCACTGTCTATATCCCCAGTACCAATAATGGTGCCTGACAAATGGTAGATGCTGAGCAAATACTTGCTGAATAGATATTGGGATGAATCCACCACATTCCAAGCATGGCTCTTGGTGTTCCAGAGGATATAAAGGTGTTTAAGCCCAGCCCCTCATTTCAAGGAATTTCTACCCTCATTGTGGTAGGGTGGGATTGGCAGGGGAACAGAGGCATAAATAAGACACAGAAACAAATTAATAACTAAAATGTAGATAAAGATAGGTACTTTGAGAGAGATATAAATGAGGATTTAAAAAGGAGGTTAGCATAACAGTGTTGAGTTAATCACAGAACTGTCCGCAAAGAACAGGGAATTTGAAAAAGGCTTTTACAAATAGGTAAGACTAATATTCAAAAACAAGATATTCCAGGATGAGTAGCATAATGTGCAAATGCTTTTGAAAAGGAAAAAGATCAGTTTGAACAGTAAGGAGTCCAGTTTCACTGGAGTGCTGATCATGCCAGGAGAGTAATGGGAGACAGAACACTAAAGGTAGAAGGCACTGTATTTAAGGAGGCTAATGACTACAAGGCTAGTCACATTGTGATTTGATGGGCAATAGCAGTCATTATTGCTCTTTAAAAAATTCATCTCAGAAAAAACATCTGATGGCATTATACAGAATAGACTAGAAACAGATGTGGGATACAGAGACAAATTCAGGTAATGAAGGCCTGAACTAGAGTAAAAACAATGTAAATTTTTAAAATGAGATGGTTATGTGAGATAATGCAATTGCAGAAAATAGTAATAATAATAGTATCAATTATAACTCATATTTATTGGGCATTTATTATACCAGACACTATGCTAAATAGATTCCATACAACAGTTAAATTAATTCTCACACTGACTCTTATAGGTTAGGTACTATGATTATTCTTATTTTGCCAATGAGAAAATTTAAGATCAGAGAGGTTTAGTGATATACTTAAGGTCACACAGTCTATTAATTGAAAGATCAGGAATTTACTCCTAGGTCATTCTAACTTCTAAACATACATTATTTTCTTCCATAGTATCCTATCTCCCCCTTGGAAACTCGTTTGGAACTGGAGAACAAATGACAAGGAGTCAATGCCTCCAAGACTTTGAGACAACCTGGGAAAATATTGATCAATTTAATAGCAATAAGGAAATCTTGAGTAGAAACAGATTTTAAGTACTGAGAGATGATAATTTTTGTTTGAGAACTCTGGTTTTTGTAGTCAAATAATTTTTAATTATGAAACTAATTCATTCAAGAAATACAGAGCATTTACTTTGTGTTTTGCACAGTCTTTGTTTCTAGCATACAGCAAGTATACAAAACATATAAGAATCCCTGTCCTCATGGGCTTTACATTCTAGTAGGTAAAATACATAAAAACAAAGTAAATAGGTAAAAAAAATCCATAAAGTATGTTAATTGTGATTGAAAATGGAAAAAGTATACACTGAAAGGAGATGAGAAATGTTGGAAGAGAGCTGCAGTTTTAAGTAGAAAGATCAGGTGAAGGCTCACAAAAGGATTACATTTAGGTAAAGAACTGAAAGAGATGAATGAATGAAACAAGTAAAGAACAGGGCCAAAGCATCTCAGGCACAGGGAACTGCCAATTCAAAGGTTTTGAAGTAGGAGTGTACCTAGTCTGTGCACCTAAAAACAAGAATGGCAAAGTGGCTGGAGCAGAGTGCAAGAGAATGTTAGCAGGTAAGCTCAGAAAAGTAACAGGGACCAGATCATGTAAGAAGATGTAGGCCATTGAAAAGAACCTTGATTTTTCTTCTAAGTGAGAGGAAAAGTCATTAGGAGATTTCACCAAAAAGATGACATAATCTTACAAGACATAGTTTGAATAAAGAGGAAAGATCACTTGCATGTGTTGAATTTTGAAGTAATAATGGAATATCAAGAGAAGAGTAGTTTTTTTAATTTATAGTTTATTGTCAAGTTGGTTTCCATATAACACCCAGTGGTCTTCCCCACAAGTGCCCTCCTCCACTACCAACACCCCCCTTCCCTTTCCGCCTCCCCCTTCAGCCCTGTTTATTTTCAGTATTCAAGAGTCTCTCATGATTTGACTCACTCCCTCTCCCTCTTTTTTCCCCTTCCCCTCTCCATGGTCCTCTTTTAGGTTTCTCCTGTTAGACATATGAGTGCAAACATATGGTATCTTTCCTTCTCCGCCTGACTTACTTCTCTTAGCATGACACCCTCAAGGTCCATCCATTTTGCTAAAAATGGCCATATTTCATTCTTTCTCATTGCCATGTAGTATTCCATTATATATATAAACTACATCTTCTTGATCCATACATCAGTTGATGGAGATGATTTCTTTCCATGATTTGGCTATCTTTGAAAGTGCCGCTATGAACATTGCGGTACATGTGCCCCTATGCATCAGCACTTCTGTATCCCTTGGGTTAATCCCTAGCAGTGCCACTGCTGGGTAATAGGGAAGTTCTACTAATAGTTTTTTGAGGAACCTCCACGCTGTTTTCTAAAGCGGCTGTACCAGTTTACATTCCCACCAACAGTGTAGGAGACTGTCCATTTATCCACATCCTCGCCAGCATCTATAGTCTCTTGATTTGTTCATTTTAGCCACTCTGACTGGCATGAGATTGAATTTCAGCGTGGGTTTGATTTGTATTTTCCTGATGATGAGTGACGCTGAGCATCCTTTCATGTGTCTACTGGCCATCTGGATGTCCTCTTTGGAGAAGTGTCTATTTATGTCTTCTGTCCACTTCTTCACTGGATTATTCGTTTTTTGGGTGTGGAATTTGGTGAGTTCCTTGTAGATTTCAATACTAGCCCTTTATCTGATATGTCATTTGCAACTATTTTTTTCATTCTGTCAGTTGCCAATAGGATTTCTTGATTTTTTCCTTTGCATTGTAGAATCTTTTTATCTTGATGAGATCCCAATAGTTTATTCTGGTTCCTGATTCCCTTGTCTTTGGCGATGTGTCAAGTAGGAAATTGCTGCAGTTGAAGTCAAGGAGGCTGCTTCCTGCTTTCTTCTTTAGGGTTTTGATGGTTTTCTGTCTCACATTCAGGTCCTTCAGCCATTTTGAGTTTATTTTTGTGTACAGTGTAAGACAGTGGTATAGGTTCATTCTTCTGCATGTTGCTTTCCATTTCTCTCAGCACCACCTGCTAAAGAGGCTGTCTTTTTTCCATTGGATAGTCATTCCTGCTTTGTTAAAGATTAATTGGCCATCCATTTGTGGGTCCAGTTCTGGACTCTCTATTCTATTCAATTCGTCTATGTGCCTGTTTTTGTGCCAATACCATATTATCTTGATGACGACAGCTTTGTAGTAGAGGCTAAAGTCTGGGATTGTGATGCCTTCCGTTTTGGATTTCTTCTTCAATATTACATTGGCTATTCGGTGTTTTCTGTGGTTCCATACGAATTTTAGGATAGTTTATTCTAGCTTTGAGAAGAATGCTGGTGCAATTTTTATTGCGATTGCATTGAATGTGTAGATTGCCTTGGGTACTAATGACATTTTAACAATGTTTATTCTTCTGATCCATGAGCATGAAATCTTTTTCCATTTCTTTGTGTTTTTTCTTTCATAAGTTTTCTATAATTTTCATCATAGAAGTCTTTTACGTCTTTGGTTATGGTTATTTCTAGGTATTTGATGGTTTTTCCTGCAACTGTGAATGGGATTAGTTTCTCGATTTCTCTTTCTGTTGCCTTATTATTGGTATATAAAAATGCAACCGATTTCTGTCCTGTGACTTTGCTGAATTCATGGATCCGTTCTCCTAGACTTCTGGTGGAGTTGGTTGGATTTTCTTGGCTTTTATTCATTGAATGAGTTTTGATTACTGATTCGATTTCTTCACTGGTTATGGGTCTGTTCAGATTTTCTATCTCTTCCCATTTGAATTTTGGTAGTGCATGTGTGTTTAGGAATGTGCCCATTTCTTCTAGATTGTCCAGTTTGTTGGCATATAATTTTTCATATACATCTCTGATTATTTCTTGTATTCCTGAGGGATTGTTTGTGAAAGATCTATTTTTATTCATGATTTTGTGTATTTCAGTGTTCTCTCATTTCCCTCTAGGAAGTCTGGCTAGTAGTATATCAGTTTTGTTCATTTTTTCAAGGAAAAAAAAAGGCTCTTGGTTTCCTTGATCTGTTCAACTATGTTTTTAGATTCTTTATTGTTCATTTCTGCCTTGATCTTTCTTATTTCTCTTCTTCTGCTGGGTTTGGGGTGCTCTTTGTGCTCCCCTTCTAGGTCCTTTAGGTGCTTTGTTAGAATTTGAATTTGCGTTTTCTCCAGTTTGTTGAAATAGGCCTGGATTGCAATATACTTTCCTCTTAGGACTGCTTTTGTTGCATCCCAGAGAGTTCAAATTGTTGTATTTTCATTTTAATTTGTTTCCGTACATTTTAATTTCTTCTCTAATTGTCTGGTTCACCAAATCATTCTTCAGTAGGGTGGGATTTTTTCTTTTTTTTTTCCATAATATTTTATTGTCAAATTGTTTTCCATACAACACCCAGTGCTCTTCCCCTTAAGTGCCCTCCTCCATCACCACCACCTCTTTTCCCCCCTCCCCCTTACACTTCAACCCTCAGTTCTTTCTCAGCATTCAATAGTCTCTCAAGTTCTGCATCCCTCTCTCTCCCCAACTCTCTCTCCCTCCTCCGCTCCCCCTGGTTCTCCATTAGGTCTCTCTTGTTTTCCTGCTAGACCTATGATTGCAAACATATGGTTTCTGTCCTTCTCTGCCTGGCTTACTTCACTCAACATGACACCCTCAAGGTCCATCCACTTTCCCACGAAGGGCCATATGTCATTCCCTCTCATTGCCATGTAGTACTCCATCGTGAATATATCCCACATCTTCTTGATCCATTCGTCAGGTGTTGGACATTTAGGCTCCTTCCATGTTTGGGCTATTGTTGACATTGCTGCTATGAACATTGGGGTACATGTGCTCCTATGCATCAGCATTTCTGTCTCTCTTGGGTAGATCCCCAGCAATGCTATTGCTGGGTCATAAGGGAGTTCTATCAATAGTTTTTTGAGGAACCTCCACACTGTTTCCAGAGTGGCTGCACCAGTTTACATTGCCACCAACAGTGTAAGAGGGTGCCCATCTCTCCACACC
>NC_043717.1:57367267-57368372 GCF_006229205.1 Suricata suricatta
GACACTTTGGAACACATGGAACTGATAGATATATTTAGAACTCTACATCCTAAAGATAGGAAATTTGCCTTCTTTTCGAGTGCACATGGTACATTCTCCACGATAGACCACATACTGGGACATAAAGCAGCCCTCCATAAGTATAAACAAATAGAGATCATACCATGCACACTTTCAGATCCCAATGCTATGAAACTTGAAATGAACCACAGGAAAAAATATGGAAAACTCCCAAAAATGTGGAGGTTAAAAACCACCCTATTAAAGAATGATTGCGTTAACCAGGCAATTAGAGAAGAAATTAAATAATATATGGAAACCAACGAAAATGAAAATACAACAATCCAAAATCTCTGGGATGCAGCCAAGGCAGTCCTAAGAGGAGAGTATATTGCAATGCACGCCAATCTCAACAAACTAGAAAGAGCGCAAATTCAAAAATTAACAGAGAACCTACTGGAACTAGAAAGGGAAGCAGCAAGAGCACCCCAAACCCAGCAGAAGAAAAGAAATAATAAAGATCAAGGCAGAAATAAACAGTATAGAATCCAAAAGGACAGTTGAGCAGATCAATGAAACCAAGAGTTGGTTCTTCGAAAAAATAAACAAAATCGATTAACCTCTAGCCAGACTCCTCAGAAATAAAAGAGAGAGCACCCAGATAGACAAAATCGTAAATGAAGAAGGAACTATTACAACCAATCCATTAGAAATACAGGCAATCATCAGAGATTACTATGAAAAAATTATATGCCAGCAAACTGGACAACACAGAAGAAATGGACAAAATCCTAAATGCGCATGCACTGCCAAAATTCAAACGGGAAGAGAGATAAAGCATGAACAGACCAATAACCAGTGAAGAAATAGAATCCATTATCAAAAATCTCCCAACAAATAAAAGCGCAGGGCCAGATGGCTTCCCAGGGGAATTCTACCAGACATTTAAAGCAGAGCTCATACCCATTCTTCTCAAACTATTCCAAAAAATAGAAATAGAAGGAAAGCTTCCAAACTCATTCTACGAAGCCAGCATCACCTTGATACCCAAACCAGACAGGGACCCAGCCAAAAAAGAGAACTACAGACCAATATCCTTAATGAA
>NC_043717.1:57368472-57379723 GCF_006229205.1 Suricata suricatta
AAATGACGTCTTAAGGGGGTTCTTTGTTCCTCTTGAATTTGAATGTCTGTTTCTTTTCCCAGATTTGGGAAATTCTCAGTTATAATTTGGTCAAGTATCCCTTCAGGCCCTTTCTCTCTGTCTTCCTCTTCGGGAATTCCTATGAGCTGGATGTTGTTCTGTTTGATTGTATCACTCAGATCTCGAATTCTCCTTTCTTGCTCCTGGATTAATTTCTCTTTCTTTTTTTCAGCTTATAGTTTTTTGTTTTTTTTTTGCTATAACGATATCTTCTAATTCACCTATTCTTCTCTCTACCCCATCAATCCTTGAGGTGGCTGCCTCCAGTTTGTTATTCACCTCTCCTATAGCCTTTTTTAACTCATCAGTTGATTCTTTGATGCTTTTCTCAACCCCAGCGATTAATCTTATGACAAGCTTTTTAAATTCTTGATCTGATATGTTGTCTAGATCTGTCTTGAGCAGTTCTGTGGCTGTGACTTCCCCCTGAAAGTTCTTCAGGGGAGAGTTTCTTCGTTTTGTCATTTTTTCTAGTTTTCTGTCTCTTGTCACCTTTAGAAAGCTCGATGGGCTCTGTGCACCTGTTAGTATTTCTCAGTTAAAGGAGGCTTATTGACTATCCAGGGCCTGCCGTTTCAGGAGATATTCTCTTAATGATATCTCTCAGTTTCTCTTGTTGTGCCTGTGAGTATTTTTTTATTCAGTAGGGTGGTTTTTAGCCTCCACATTGTTGGAAGTTTTCCAGACTTTTTCCTGAGATTGCTTTCAAGTTTCATAGCACTGTGATCTGAAAGTGTGCATGGTATGATCTTAATTTGTTTATATTTATGGAGGGCTGATTTATGCCCCAGTATGTGATCTATCTTGGAGAATGTGCCATAAGCACTCAAGAAAATGTTGAATTCCCTAGCTTCATGATGCAGAGTCTAAATATATCTATGTATTCCATCTGTTCCAATATATCGTACTGATCCATTGTTTCTTTAGTGATTTTCTTTCTGGTTGACCTATCCATTGCTGTAAGTGGAGTATTAAAATCCTCGCCAATTAGCATATTCTTATTAATAAGATTGTTTCTGTTTGTGAATAGTTATTTTGTGTAATTGGGTGCTCTCAATTTCGGCACACAGATGGTTATAATTGTTAGCTCTTTCTGATGGAGAGACCATGTAATTATTATATAATGTCCTTCCTCACATTTTGTAACTGGTTTTACTTTAATGTCCAGTTTGTCTGATATAAGTATGGCTACTCCCGCTTTCTTTTGACTTGCAGTCTCATGATAGATATTTTTCCATCCCCTTATTTTCAACCTGAAGGTGTCTTCACGTCTAGAATGAGTCTCTTGTAGACAACAAATAGATGGAATTTGGGTTTTGTTCCATTTAGCTACCCTGTGTCATTTGATTGGAGCATTCAGTCCATTTACATTTAGTGCTATTACTGAAAAATATGGGTTTAGATTCACTGTGCACTCTGTAGAGTTAAGGTTTGTAGTAGTGCCTCTGGTACCTTATATTGTTTCCTATATTTCCCTCATAGAGTCTTTTTCAGGATTTCTTGAAGAGTTGGTTTGGTGGTGATGAATTCTCTTAATTTTTGTTTATTTGGGAATAACTTTGTCTGTCCTATTTTGAATGACAGGCTCCCTGGATACAGGATCCTGGCTGCATATTTTTCCTGTTCATCACATTGAAGATTTCCTGCCATTGCTTTCTGGCCTGCCTACTTTCATTACATTGGTCTGAATCACTCTAATAGGTTTCCCTTTGTATGTTAGGGCTCTTTCATCCCTAGCTGCTTTCTTAATTCTCTCTGTATCTTTATATTTTGCCAGTTTCACTATGATATGTCTTGCCGAAGGTGGATTCAATTTACGTCTTAGGAGAGTTATCTGGACCTCTTTGATTTTAACGTCTATTTCCTTCACCATATTGGGGAAGTTCTTGGGTATAATTTGTTCATGTACTCCTTCAGGACCTTTTTCTCTTTCTTCTTCTTCAGGATTTCCTAGGATTTGGATATTGTTCCATTTGATTTTAAAACTAGGGTCTTGAATTCTCCTTTTGTGCTCCTGGATTAATTTTTCTTTTGTTTTCTCAGCTTCCTCTTTTGCTATAACTGTCTTCTAATTCATCTATTCCCCTTTCTGCCTCTTCAATCTGTGCAATGGCCACCTGCATTTAATTATGTACCTCATTTACAGTATTTTAAAACTCCTCACAGCTATTTTGAATGTCCCTAGTTTTTGTATCAAAAGCTTCTCTGAAACTTTTTTCAACCCCAGTGATTAATTTTATGACAATTGTTCTAAGTTCTTGTTCAGTAATGTTGCTTAAATCTGTTTTGAGCAGTTCTGTGGCTTGACTTCTTCCTGGAATTTCTTTAGAGGAGTGTTCTTTCATGTGTCAGTTTGTCTAGTTTTCTGTCTCTTGTCAGTTTTAAAAGCTCGTTATGCACTGTGCACCTGTGAGTATTGCTCTAGTAAAGGAAGGTCATTGACTGCCCAGGGTTGTTGTTTCAGAAAGTGTATTTTTAATGGTGTCTCTTGTTTCTCTTGTTTTGCTTTTGATTATTTTATTTCCCTACTCAGTAATATGTGGGACTCTCCACCATGTGTACTTTGGCTTGTTTCTTGAGGTAGCCCTGGAAAGGAAAACAGACAGAGAAACACACAGGGAACAAAAGCATGCAAACACACAGACAAATCAAACAAACAAGGAAACCAAAAGGGGAAAGAAAAGAAAAGCAAAGAAAAGCAAAGAAAAGAAAACAAAAGAAAAGAAAACAAAAGAAAAGAAAAGAAAAAGGAAAAGAAAAGAAGGGGAGGGGGAGAGAAACAACAAAAAAAATAATGGACAGTCTAAAAGCATATAACCAGTTGAGGGGAGAGATTAGAATGAGATAAAGGAAAATACATCTGGATGGCAAGAAAAAAAGAAGGCACCTCTCCCACACGGATGGGCGTGGTTTGGTGTATGTAGGTCTAGGGGGCTTCTATCTGAGGCCCCACCTTGGTGATTGTGGGGAGACGAATGGCGGCACATCAGGCCCTTATTGAACCAAGGGTTGCAAGCCACTCTTTTGAGTTCGATCTCCTTGTCCCATGGGCGAGCCAGGTTGTGTTTTCCAAGCCTTGACTTCTTTCCAAGTCCTGGTCCATGCACTTTAATGCTACCGCCCAAGATGAAATGTACTCCTGCAGGTGGCCAGCTTCCTAGCCAGGATCTATAGAGAGAGTCAAGGAGCTGTACTTTCTGGTACCACCTGGAATCAGCACTGGCACACTAAACCCAAGGAAGAATGCACCAGCTAAATGGGACGGGTTTCTCTCCCAGTTCCAAGTGTTCATATATGGGATGATAATATCTCTCTCTGTCCTGTGGTGAGTTTTTTTTTCTCTTCTCTACAGACAGTTCTATGAGCGTTTTCAGTTTCTCTTTCTCTTTCCTTTGTCTCTCTGGGGTTCTGCACATTCTCCTCTGCTCTCCCTGGCTCTGCTTTGAGCTGGGGCTCCCTCCTCTCTGCACCTCCAGGGCCCAGCCCATTTTTATTCCCCCAGGTGCCTCAGGTACCTTTGAGTTTCTCTTTTTTCTGGACTCTGTTTTCCTTTCACTATTGTAGATCAGCATATTGTGGCTTCTGTCCTTCTCAGTTTGATAGATGTGGGCAGGCAAAAATTACAGCACTCTCTACTTCTCCGCCATCATGCCCCTCCTCCATTTTTCAGAGTTCTTATATATAGTTGGAAAGAGCTAAAGCTCAAATTAAATACAGAGTGAAGAGTCATTGGCCATGATTGGGAAGATGGATGTTCAATAAAGGTTTACTGGATATGCATATGTATAAATTTCTAAAGTCTATTCAGTGACATTAGAAGATAATGACTTCTATATAAACAGTTAAAAGGTGGTTGGAAACCCAGGCTTTTGATTGCTCTGCCATCTGATTTTGCCTGTCACTTATCCAAAATCACTACCTGTGAAAATCTTACAAAGATGTATTTCTGTTTGAAATTTAAACAACAATTAAGCAATTTTAATTACTCTTTCAAATTGATGCTTTACAGTTGTGTTTTCTTGTTATAAAATAACAACACAATGTTTCTACCTTGCTCTTAACTGATAAATCTCAGTAATTTAACTTCTTCAATATGATGTATAGTTCATATCATTCATCAGGTCTTTTAGTTAAGGTGAACACTATATTTTTGGACAAAAAGTGCTATTTTTCTTACCAAGCAATTGAGGCAAAATATGAATAATAACAATTCCTTCAGGGGCTGAATCAAGCATGCTTTAAAACACATGGATTTGATAATATAAAGCAGAATTTTTCATAATTCTTATTTAAATTTTTGTTCTTCCCATGTATCTTTAAAGCCAGATAAATCCTCCTGGATTGCAGCATCCTTGAGTCAAGTATCCATGTCCCTAAACTAAAATTTGTTTACCTCAGAACAAAGGTCATTCATACAGCTGAGTCAACCACCTTGGGACTTTGATTCTCTCTAGGTGTTAAGGTCTGTTATATTGGATAATTAGGTGACTGAATGATCCATATAAATGAGGCATTTAAAGAGAGGATGATTTGCAAAGATGTGAATGGAGCCAGTGTGTTTTATGCTACGTGAAATAAATCAGTCAGAGAAAGACAAATACCACATGATTTCACTCATATGAGGAATGTAACAAACAAAACAGATGAACCTATGGGAAAGTGGAAAAAAGGAAGAGGGAAACAAAGTGTGAGACTCAAAGATAGAGAATAAGCTGAGGGTTAATGGAGGGAGGTGGGTGGAGAATGGGCTTAATGGGTGAGGGCACTTGTGTTGAGCACTGGGCATTATATGTGAGTGATGAGTCAATAAATCACTGAAACTAATATTACACTATATGTTAACAATATAGAATTTAAATTATAATTTGAAGATTAAGAAATAGAATAAAGAGAGGCTGGTTGCCCACCTATTTTCAGACATATGAGAAGGATTCCTACCAAATCAGTGGCCCCTAAAATGATGGTTCAAGGAAAAATGCTCAATAGACTATACCTGAATCATATGGGAAGCTTTTAAAAAATACAAATTTGGGGACTTCTATAATGAATTAGAATCACTGGAAAAGACACCATGAAAGCTGTGGAAAGCTGTATATTTTTAACTCCATCAGCGGAGTCTGATGATCAATGTGATTTGTGAATCAGTGGTCTAAATTAATATGCATAAAAATCACCTGTGGTTCTCATTACACTGCAACCTGAGTCAGAAAGTCTCAGGTGGGGCCTGAGAGTCTTGCCCATTTCTAACAATCTGTCATATAATGTTGCTCCATGGTCACAGACTACATTACCTCTCAAGTTACTTCTTTCTTTACTTTCCAGTGCTTCTAAAGTACCTTATAGAAACGGGCTCAGCACCCTCACTTCAGAAATGTCCATTCAAATTAATAGATTTTTGTATACATAGGCTTTTTCTTTCTTTGCCAAAAATGCCAGACAATAATTGGCTTATTTGTTTTTTTTTCATTTGCAGCGCTGCCTCCCCCCCAAATTTTTAGCTTTCAACACATAACTGAAAAACTCCCAGAAAGCTGATCTATCCAAGTTAATCATCACGGAGGAATTGCAGTCTCATTGAGTACTAAAGCAAATCTTTCTTCTATGTGAGCCAAAGAAAAGAAAAAACAACCTGTCAAATACCTATAAAGAGATGGCTATCATCATATGGAAATGTGAAGAACTGCTATGTGGCACATTCATGATCTAAATGGGAAAGAATTAAGTGTCATGATGTTCCAGAAGGCCTTATAACAGAGTAAACAAGGGGGAAAATTGTAACAGCTTGTCACCTGTTCCTGCACACTAGACTTCAGTGTAGTTACTGTAAAAAATATCCACGGAAAATATGCAGACAGTTCTTTGAAAAGCCCCAAAATTATGTGTAGGGGCTAAGACCAAAGAAGGAAAAAAGAAGCTTTTTTATACTCACTCTCCACAACCCATTGATAAGTCTATTAGAAGAGTAGCAGTTGAATGTGAATTTATGTTTTGAACCATCATTTGGCAGATAGTTGCTCTGGAAAGAAACATGCCTGTCAATGACACATGTGCTGTGCCAGACAGAGACACTACAGATTTTCGATATTTTATCTATGCAGTGACATACACTATAATTCTTGTGCCAGGTCTCATAGGGAACATATTAGCCTTGTGGGTATTTTATGGCTATATGAAAGAAACCAAAAGGGCTGTGATATTCATGATAAACTTAGCCATTGCTGACTTACTACAAGTTCTCTCCCTGCCACTGAGGATCTTTTACTACTTGAATCATGACTGGCCATTTGGGCCTGGCCTCTGCATGTTCTGTTTCTACCTGAAGTATGTCAACATGTATGCAAGTATCTACTTCTTGGTCTGCATAAGTGTGCGACGATTTTGGTTTCTCATGTACCCCTTTCGCTTCCATGACTGCAAACAGAAATATGACCTGTACATCAGCATCACTGGCTGGTTGATCATCTGCCTTGCCTGTCTGCTCTTTCCTCTCCTTAGAACCAGTGATGAAACCCCAGGCAACAGAACAAAATGCTTTGTAGGTCTTCCTACCAGGAATGTCAATCTGGTCCATACTGTTGCCATGATAACCATTGGTGAGCTGATTGGGTTTGTCACTCCTCTTCTGATTGTCCTGTACTGTACCTGGAAGACAGTTTTGTCACTGCATGATAAATATCCTGTAGTCCAAGATCTTGGGGAGAAAAAGAAAGCCTTGAAGATGATTCTAACCTGTGCAGGAGTATTCCTAATTTGCTTTGCACCTTATCACTTCAGCTTTCCTTTAGATTTCCTGGTGAAGTCCAACAAAATTCAAAGCTGCCTAGCCAGAAGGGTGATTTTAATATTTCATTCTGTTGCCCTCTGTCTTGCTAGTCTGAATTCCTGTCTTGACCCAGTCATATACTACTTCACCACTAATGAGTTCAGAAGACGACTTTCAAGACAAGAGAGCATACAACTCCATGGAAAAGCCTTGGTGAGCAACCATAAGACTTCTACCCCGACACCTGAATTATGCTAAATTAAAACAAAACCTTAATGTGGCCTGAAATACAACATTATCAGAACATACTTTTAATACTCCAAGCCACTGGAAAGTAATCACAGGAAGCACTCACAGCTTTACAGTTATGCTCTAACTTACCTATATGAAGAACTCACATCTTTATAACAGAACCTGTTTAGAGCATTATACTACACCATTACTGTTCATGACATACCCATGTAGTAATTTGTTATCAAGTCAGGATTTAAACTATAAAAATTCAGTGGCATTCTATATATATGCAGTCAATTAGAGCTAGCAATTTTATCTGTGAACCTAATACACAGAGAGACTATTTACTTGGGCTCATCATAAGCACGTAGTTTTGCTGCAATGGACACTAAGTCTTGGTACTTAGAGGTAATGTTGTTATCTATTTATTAGAGTAATCAAAACTTATATTCAAATATATTTTGATTGTATGCTAAGTAGAATAAACAATATGTTATTCTGTGAAAACAAAATGTATAAACATGGGACCATTTTTCTCTCTCATGTGTGATTATACAGTAGGGTTTGAAGACTTAAATAACTATTTCCTACATTTAAGTGTCATTATTAAATATCATCTAACACACCTATTTGTAAAATGAAAATTTGAACTCAAGCCTCTAGTATGTTTAAAGTAAGAACAAGAAACAAATTCACATACAGTAATCTCTATGACTGTATAAAATGACATATTGAATCTACCACATCAGATAGCTTGCCAAACTACATACAATGTGACCCAAATTGCCTCTGTAGGTCCAGAAAACAGCATATAAGTGACAATCACAGTTCCAGTTCTCTTAAACTATTTCCAAAGGACACCTATGGAAATGTATTGACCGGCCTAGTAGAGGGAGTTCCACCATGCTTCTAGACTAACATTGAATATCTCTGACAGGTTACTTCACTTTTTGAGCCTATGAAAGTAGTGCACTAGTTAATTACTAAGCTTAGGTCAGAGCAAAAAAGAGGAAGGGGTGGGTACACCTCTTAAAAAATTCATCACATTGTTTTTTCTTATTTTTTTAAGTGGTGACCGTCAAGCCACTTTCGCAAGCTGAAGGCAGCCATGCATGTAGACCCTTCAGTAACTTTTATAGTCCATCTTTGCCCCAGTCATACCATTGTGAGTCCTGCACAGACTACTTCCCAGAAGCTGGGGGAGGAGATTCACCTTTTATGGAAAAGTACAGAAGACCAATTTTGGCAGCACTAGGCTCCCCTTACAATTATTTACCTGTTACCTCTTTAGTACTAGTACACAGGTAGCATACCCAGGATAAAAGTAGTAGTTAACTCTGATGTCTTAAATATTACAGTACTTTGAAACATATTTTAGCAAAAAGTTCTAACTTAAAAAATGATGTACTTAAAATATGTGTGCTATATAATAAAGACATGTCTGGAAGGAATGTGGAAACCAAACAAGGGCTCCATAATATTTTTATTAAAAAGGAGTTGTTTTATGCACTTAATTATGAATATAATATGATTGGAGGGGTAACTGGTAAAACCAAAATAATTTCTAATATCTGAGATGAAAGGAAGATTTTTCTAATGTTTTCTCTGGACATGTATTGATTTTGCTTGTACTTTATTATTAAAATAATACTCTATTAGAAAATAGACTTTGGGCTGCTAGCAATAGTGTCTATATCCTAATTATTCATTGCAGGGTACATATTTTTGATGTGTTAAATGAGTTCTGAATGAGTGTTAAGTTTTTAGAGTAACTATAACTCTGGTCTTTTTGCTTGAAAATGATTACTGTTTGAGTATAATTTAGTGTTGTAATGGAATCACAAGTAATAATTTTATAAGTACTTATAATGGAAGAGTCTTACCTCTACTATTTTCTGTACTATTTTTTAGATTGGGATGGATTTCACTTCTTAGGGTCGTTTTGGAATGCCAGAGATTTAATTTTTTAACATATTAATTTCACTTTAAACATATTTATCTTTTCTGAAAGGGAGGGGAAATCTTTTTAGGATATTACTAAATTTCCTTGAGGAATGTTTGAAAGGGTTAGAGTCCATTTATTAGGTGGTCCAGAAGCCCTTGCAGGTCATTTACTTTAAAAGAGGAGAGGACAAATGTCCTGTATTCTTATGGTGTTGAGCTAGTACCACCCAATAAATCTGATAAATTTATTCATACTATGGTTCTAATGAGTAATGTTGACTTAATATGAACTTGCCCAGGGGTATCTTAATCCAAGGATTAGGGATAAACTAATTGAAAGTGTTAATCCCTTATTTTAAACAGAAGGATGAATGACACTTAAGAAAACTAGAGGAGAAGATATTTTTAAGAAAATACACTTTACATCAGTGTCTTTCAAATTACATACAATAAGTGATCACCTACTTTGCTTACCATAATGGGGATGCTAAATTCTAAGAAATATATCCACAAGTATGGTTATCAGTTTCTCAGAACTCTGCTTATTTTCTTATTTCCTTTTTTTTTCTTGACTTTCTGCCTTCCAACTCTGGGCCTGATTTCCAGAAGAGAAGCATTGGTTTTTGGATTAAGAGAGATAAGCTACTAAAGCTGCCATTCAAATGGCAGTCTCCTCTCTGAGCTTTTCTTTTCCTTGGAGAATCATCTTTTTGAACCTCCCTTTTACCAATTTCTTGATTCAATGAAATCTAGGTACTAAAAGTAATCACCCTCAACTACAGTAATATACAATTCAAGATAAATAAGCTCACATTTCCCATACAAAACCTTTTGAGTTCTGATGTTATGCCCAAGTTTCCAATATCACCCCAAAAGAAACCAGAGACTACCAGGGAGACCGAGTCACACATGCAAAAGCAAAGGGCTTTATTACGGACTTAAGCTCAGGCTCACAGACTCCACCAACCCACTGGCCACATGGAGAGAACCCCGAGCATGGTGGGGTAGGGCCTTTTTTAGGAAGTGGGCGTTACAGGAAATGGCAACAGAGGCACAGCGATCCAATCCCTACCCCTCCTATCAATACTGGCAGTAACTTGAACCATACATAGTGGGAGCCAATCACAACATTTAGTGTATTGACCAATCACAGAGTGGGTCCAGGACCCTCACATAGGGCGTGACCAGGACCCTCATGTAGGGCGTGACTAGTCTTAACCTCCATCTTTATGCCCGCCCTTAGAAATGTTAATGGTGTTAGCTGGCCTTCAAGGTCAGAGGGGAAGCTCGAATCAGACCTGCATCCTTACACTGATTCCAAAATATACACATAATTATTCCAAAAACAGATTTTGAATATAGAGTGACTTTCATATATTTATTATTGTTATTATTATATTCAAATGTCTTATGTGTTTTCATTATCACTCAAACAGCTGATTCCATTAACCTGTAATTCCATAAAAGAATCCTACCCTAGGAACAACAGGTGAAGCAATCTTGGTCTGAAAAAGTACATAAGTGGAACTTTTGTGCAACTTCATTATTATATCATCTCTGTTTTTACTCTCAAGACACTATGAAATTGTTGCAATTAGAATTTATTTGCATTTGTAAATTATAATTTGCATGTTAATAATAATGATCGTCTCTGTGATAACATAGAAATTTTCTGCCTCTAGAAGTCAATTATATTTACTGGCTTTTTCAGAAAATGATAAATTTAAGATATTTTTCTGTATTCTCATACACATAAATAAGTCCAATGAGGCTTTATTTTCCCTTTTTCTCCCTGGAGAGGTGCATTCTATTCTCAGAAAGATGACGGACTTCCCTCATCTTGCTATACCCTTACCATCCACTTCTCCCATAGATTGATTCTTCACTATCGATACCCTACTAAGATTATTCCTAACCCTCACCTGTTGACCAAGTTTATTCAAATAACTTAACATCCTTTATTTTCTGGAATGTAGTTTATGGATATAAAAATAGTTGAAGTGACAGAGGAAGTGTTTTCTCCTTAGTCTTATGTGTTGTTAAGATGATAGTCTGATTTATTTTGTGGATTGGCATCAAAAAAATACCATATTGCACTGTGCCCCTTTAATTTTCCAAAAACAGATCTAAAAACAAACAAACAAAAATGTGAAGACAGTGCAGTTGTCTCTGATCCTGTTCTCTTCTTAGTTCATTTTCTTCCTTTTTAGCAACTCCCTTTTAATCTTGCCTATACCCCTAGTGCTTTGG
>NC_043717.1:57379823-57399022 GCF_006229205.1 Suricata suricatta
ATATATATATATATATATATCTGTGCCTTCCTAAAGCCAGACAAGAAGTAACTTCACTGCCTTGACTGCCATACTTTTTGGAAAAGGAGTGAGAGATAAACTCTCAAGTAAATGTGGCTCTTTTAACTTAGTTATTCCTCAGTTATAGAGGATGTGATGTGTTTGGGGAACAAGGCAATGTACTGTATTTTTCTTGAATTTTATTGTCCATTTTCTCAGCAGAACCATTTCCTCAAACTTAAACACATATTTGATTTTGTCAAGACCATATTTTTTCTTCTATTGTTTGTTGACTAAGTTTTACCTATCTAACTCCTTACTACACATCTGCTATTTCATCTAGAGACATGGCTCTTATTTGATGCCTTACATTTATCTTCCTAGATCCCTTCAAAGAATCAAAGAGCCCCACTTTGGCAGTGGGGGCTACCATTAGACCAATCACCCTGACCCCATTGTCTTTTCTTTTTTTTTTTTTTTGCAAGACCTTCAGAAGCACAATAAAGAGATGGACGTAGGATTTGGCTCTATAAAATTTGATTGTGGGCATAATGAAATACATTTTTTCAGCCCATTCTAAGAAATATCGAATACTCACAACCTGTTCAATGACAAGTTTCATTCATACTTCTTTTTTTTCATATAGTTTATTGTCAAGTTCGATTCCATATAACACCCAGTGCTCTTCCCCACAAGTGCCCTCTTTCCCTTTCCCCCTCCCCCTTCAGCCCTCAGTTTGTTTTCAGTATTCAATAGTCTCCCATGATTCGCCTCCCTCCTTTTCTCTAACTCTTTTTTCCCTTCCCATCTGTTAGGTTCCTCCTGTTAGACCAATGAGTGAAAACATACGGTGTCTGTCTTCCGCCTGACTTATTTCGCTTAGCATGACACCCTCAAGATCCATCCACATTGCTAACAATGACCAGATTTCATTTTTTCTCATTGCCATTTAGTACTCCCTTGTATATATAAACAACATCTTCTTGATCCATACATCAGTTGATGGACATTTAGGCTCTTCCCATGATTTGGCTATCTTTCAAAGTGCCCCTATGCATCAGCCCTTCTGTATCCCTTGGGTATACCCCCAGCAGTGCCACTGCTGGGTCATAGGAGAGTTCTACTGACAGTTTTTTGAGGAACCTCCACGCTGTTTTCCAGAGCAGCTGTACCAGTTTACATTCCCACAAACAGTACAGGAGGGTGCCTCTTTCTCCACATCCTCACTAGCATCTATAGTCTCTTGGTTTGTTTATTTTAGTCACTCTAGCTTGAGGTGGTATCTCAGTGTGGTTTTGATTTGTATTTCCCTGATGATGAGTGATGCTGAGCATAATTTCATGTGTCTATTGGCAATCTGGATGTCCTCTTTGGAGAAGTATCTATTCATGTCTTCTGCTCATTTCTTCACTGGATTATTCGTTTTTTGGGTGAGGAGTTTGGTGAGTTCCTTGAAGATTTTGGATACTAGCCCTTTATCTGATATGTCATTTACAACTATGTTTTCCCATTCCGTCGGTTGCCTATTAGTTTTTCTGATTGTTTCCTTTGCGGTGCAGAAGCTTTTTATCTTGATGAAATCCCAATAGTTTATTTGGTTCCTGATTCCCTTGTCTTTGGGGATGTATCAAGTAGGAAATTGCTGCAGTCGAAGTCAAGGAGGCTGTTCCCTGCTTACTCCTCTAGGGTTTTGATGGTTTCCTGTCTCACATTTAGGTCCTTCAGCCATTTTGAGTTTATTTTTGTGTACAGTGTAAGACAGTGGTATAGATTCATTCTTCTGCAAGTTGCTGTCCAGCTCTTGCAGCACCACCTGCTAAAGAGGCTGTCTTTTTTCCATTGGATACTCTTTCCTGCTTTGTCAAAACTTAATTGGTCATCCATTTGTGGGCCCATTTCTGGGTTCTTTATTCTATTCCACTGGTTCATGTGTCTGTTTTTGTGCCAATACCATACTGTCTTGATGATGACAGCTTTTTAGTAGAGACTAAAGTGTGGGATTGTAATGCCTCCCGTTTTGGTTTTCTTCTTCATTATTACTTTCACTATTTGGATTTTTTTGTGTTTCCATACATACTTTAGTATAGTTTGTTCTAGCTTTGAGAAGAATGCTGGTGCATATCTGATTGGGATAGCATTGAATGTGTAGATTGTTTTGGGTAATAATGAGATTTTAATGATATTTATTCTTCCGATCCATGAGCATGGGATGTTTTTTATTTCCTTATGTCTTCTTCACTTCCCTTAGTACGTTTTCTATAGTTTCTATAGTTTTCATTGTACAGATCTTTTACATCTTTGGTTAGGTTTATTCCTAAGTATTTTATGGTTTTTAGTGCAATTTTGAATAGAATCAGTTTCTTGATTTCTCTTTCTGTTGCTTCCTTATTGGTGTATAAAAGTGCAACCAATTTCTGTACATTGATTTTGTGCCCTGCAACTTTGATGAATTCATGGATCAGTTCTAGTAGGCTTCAGTTGGATTCTGTTGGGTTCTTCATGTAGAGTATCATGTCATGTGCGAAAAGTGAGTTTGATTCCCCGTTGCCAATTCTGATGCCTTTTATTTCGTTTTGTTGTCTGATTGCTGATGCTAGGACTTCCAGCACTATGTTAAAAACAGTGGTGAGAGTGGACACCCATGTCATGTTTCTGATCCTAGGGGGAAAGTTCTTAGTTTTTCCCCATTGAGGATGATATTAGCTGTGAGCTTTTCATAAATTGCTTTTATAATGTTTAAGTAAGTTCCTTTTATCCCAACTTTATCGGGGGGTTTTATTAAGAAAGGGTGCTGTATTTTGTCAAATGCTTTTTCTGCATCTGTTGACAAGATAATATGGCATATATATATATTTTTTGTTAACATGATGTATTACAATGATGGATTTGCAAATATTGAACCAGCCCTGCAACACAGGAATGAATCCCACTTGATCATGATGGATCATTCTTTATGTGCTGTTGAATTCGATTTGCTAGTATCTTGTTGAGTATTTTTCAAACTGTATTTATTACGGATATTGGCCTGTAGATCTTTTTTTATGTTGGGTCTCTGTCTGATTTGGGAATCAATGTTATGCTGGCTTCGTAGAATGAGTTTGGAAGTTTTCCTTCTATTTCTATTTTTTGGAATAGCTTGAGAAGAAAGGGTATTAAATCTCCTTCAAATGTCTAGTAGAATTCCCCTGGGAAGCCATCTGGCCTGTGGCTCTTATTCTTTTGGGAGATTTTTGATAACAGATTCGATTTCTTTACTGTTTATGGGTCCTTTTAGATTTTCTATCTCTTTCCATTTGAATTTTGGTAGTGCATGTGGAATTTGTCCATTTCTTCTAGATTGTCCAATTTGTTGGCATATAGTTTTTCATAGTAATCTCTGATGATTCTTTATATTTTTGAGGTATTGTTTGTAATAGATCCATTTTATTTCATGATTCTGTCCTTTTGGGTGTTCTCTCTTTGTTGTCTCAGGAACCTGGCTATAGGTTTATCAATTTTGTTTATTTTTTCAAAAAAACAACCCTTAGTTTCCTTGATCTGTTCAACTTTTTTTTCTTGACTCGAGATTGTTTATTTCTTCCCTGATCTTTATTATTTCTCATCTTCTGCTGTGTTTGGGGTGCACTAGCTGCTCACTTTCTGCTTCCTTTAAGAACTCTGTGAGATTTTGAATTCTCACTCTTTCTAGTTTGTTGAAATAGGACTGGATTGCAATATACTCTCTTTTTAGGATTGCCTGCTCTGCATCCCAGATAGTTTGGATTGTTGTATTTTCCTTTTCGTTTGCTTCCGTATATTTTTTAGTTTCTTCTGTAATTGCCTACTTGCCCCAATCATTCTTTAGTAGGGTAGTTTTTAACCTCCACATTTATGGAGGTTTTCCAGATAATTTCCTGGGATTGAGTTCAAGTTTCATAGCACTGTGATCTCAACGTGTGCATGGTATAATCTCAATTCATTTATATTTATGGATGGCTTTTTATACCTCAGTATGTGATCGAACTTGGAGAATGTGCCATGGGCACTCGAGAAGAATATGAATTTCCTAGCTTCAGGATACAGAGTTTTAAATATATCTAAAAATTCCATCTATTCCATTGTGTCGTTCAGGTCCATTGTTTCTTGAGTGATTTTATGGGAGTTGATCTATCTATTGCTGGAAGTAGAGTATTAAAGTCCCCTGTAATTAACACATTCTTATCAATAAGATTTTTTACTATTTGTGATTAATTGTTTCACATATTTGGGTGTTCCCAAATTCTGCACACAGATGGTTATACTTGTTAGCTTTTCCTGGTGGAGAGACCCTGTAGTTATTATATCATGTCCTTCCTCATCTCTTGTTACTGCCTTTACTTTAAAGTCCAGTTTGTCTGATATAAGTATGGCTACTTCGGCTTTCTTTTGGCTTCCAGTCGCATGATAGATATCTCTCCATCCCCTTACTTTCAATCTGAAGGTGCCTTCATGTCTAAAATCAGTCTCTTCTAGAAAGCAAATAGATGGGTTTTGGTTTTTTATCCATTCTACTACCATATGTCGTTTGGAGAATTCATTCCTGTTATTTTCAGGGTTATTTTTGAAAAATGTGGGTTTAGATTCATGGTGTTCTCTGTAGAGTTCATGTTCTTAGTAATGCCTCTGGTACCTTTTATTCCTTGCAACATTTCCCTCATAGAGTCCTTCTTAGGATATCTTGAAGGGCTGGTTTGGTGCTAATGAATTCTCTCAATTTTTGTATATTTCATGTAAGACCCTCCTCGGGTCAAGCTGACCCTAATCCAAAAGTTCCAACCATTGTTTCACTCTCCAACTCTCTTCTGCTTGAGCAATCAAAGGGTGGGAAATTGAACTCTGGGAGTCCTAAGATGTAACCCATGAATTATAACTTAAAGGTTAAGTTGTTTTCTAAGTTACTGTTGCCAGATTCTAAGATATTGTTGCTAGATCCCACCCTTTAACCGCCCTTCAGACCTATGATTGGTCACCTCAATCTCTCCTAAGACAAAGAACTCTAAAATTGATAGGTCTCTGCCAAACCTTACGATTGTGTGTTGAAATGTGATTGAACTCCATGTAATGATGTAACTATGGTTACCACAGTAATGACCTTATCTCCTTTGCTATGACCTATAAAACCCTGAGCTTCAGGTCGGTTGGGCTCTCTCCTGAGGACTTTCCAACACTCAGAAGGGACTGTTATGCTGAACTAAAATAAAACCCACTCACCATCTCAGTTTGTGTCTGTGGGTTTCACTCTTGGTGACTCGCTTCAGGAGGAAAAGATCTAACATGGGAATACCTTTATCTCTCCTTCTATTTTGAATGGCAGGCTCGCTGGATAAAGGATTCTTGGCTGCATATTTTTCCTGTTCATCACATTGAAGATTTCCTGTCATTGTTTTTTGGCCTGCCAAGTTTCATTACATAGGTCTGTAACCACTCTGATTTGGTTTCCCATTGTATGTTAGGGCCCTTTTATCCCCAGCTGCTTTCACAATTGTCTCTTTATCTTTATATTTTGCCAATTTCATTATGATATGTCGTGCTGAATGTCGATTCAAGTTACGTCTTAAGGGGGTTCTTGGCACCTCATGGATTTCAATGTCTGTTTCGTTCCCCAAATTTGGAAAGTTCTCAGCTATAATTTGATCAAGCATACCTTCAGGACCTTTTTCTCCTTCTTCTTCTTTAAAAATTCCCATGACATGGATATTGTTCCATTTTATTATGTCACCCAGGTCTCGAATTCTCCTTTTGTGCTCTTGCATCAGTTTCTCTCTCTTTTTCTCGGCTTCCTCTTTTGCTGTAACTGTGTCTTCTAATTCACCTAGTCTCCTCTCTGCCTCTTCAATCTGTGCAGTGGCTGCCTACATTTTATTATGTACCTAATTTATAGCCTTTTTTTGGTAACTCATCACAGCTATTTTGAAGATTTCTAGTCTTTGTATCAGTAGCTTCTCTGATGCTTCTTCAAGTCCAGTGATTAATTTTATGACAATTATTCTAAATTCTTGTTCAGTTATGTTGCTTAATTCTGTTTTGAGCAGCTCTGTGGCTGACTTCTTCCTGGAATTTTGTTAGAGGAGAGTTCTTTTGTTTTGTCATTTTGGCTCACTTTCTGTGTCTTGTCAGTTTTAAAAGCTGGTTATGCACTGTGCACCTGTTAGTATTTCTCTATTAAAGGAGACTCATTGACTGTCCAGGGCCTGTCATTTCAGGAAGTGTTTTTTGAATGATATCTCTCAGTTTCTCTTGTTGTGCTTCTGATTATTTTATTTCCCCACTCAGTGATATTTGTGACTCTCCATCATGTGTACTTTGGCTTGTTTCCTGAGGTAGCCCTGGAAAGGAAAACAGACAGACAAACACACAGACAAATAAAAAAAAAAACAAGCAAACCAAAAGGGGAAAGGAAGAAAGGGAAAATAAAGAAAAGAAAAGAGGAAAGGAAAAATAAAGGAGTGCACAGAGACAACAAAAGACTATGTACAGTATAAAAGCATATAACTAGCCAAGGAGAGATATAAGAATGAGATAAGGGAAAATATATCTGGATGGCTAGAGAGAAAAACGAAGAAGAAAAGGGAAAGAAAGGGCTGCTCTCCTGTGTCAATGGGCATGGTTTGGTGCAGGTAGGTCTCAGGGGTTGCTCTCTGAGGCCCCCCACCTTGGTGGTTGTGGGGAGAAGAATGGCAGTGCTGCAAGCTCTGCTAGAACCAAATTTTTTTTAGCTGCTCTTTTGAGTCCGATTTCCCTGTGACATGGGTGAGCCAAGCCGCACTTTCCAATCTCTGCTTCACTTCCAAATCCTAGTCCATGAACTTTAACACTACCACCAAGATTAGATTCACTCCCACTTGTGGCCGGCCTCCCAGCCGGGATCTTGCAGGGGGAGAGAGCTGGGGCTGTTTCTCCTGGTGCCACCTCAATGGGCACCACTGCTGCCAAGCCCAAGGACGGATTCGCCAGCTATATGGAACGGATGTCTCTCCCCGCGCCCAGTGGTTATATATGGGGTGACAATATCTCTCTTGTCCTGGGGCGAGTTCTTTATCTCTTCTCTAGAGATAGTTCTATAAGCATTTTCAGTCTCTTTCTTTTCTCCTTGTCTCTCCAGGGCACCACATGCTCTCCAGGTGTTGGGTTGTGACTCCCTCCTCTCTGCACCTCCAGGCTGTCCCTTTTTTGAATTTCCCCAGTTCACACTCACTCACTCAGGCATCTTTGAGATTTTCTTCTTTCTGGAGTCTGTATGTTCTCCTCTCAGTCTTTCAGATCAGAATATTGTCCCTTCAGTCTTCCTCAGTTTAATAGATGCTGGTGGGTGAAGACTACAGAGCTTTCTACTTCTCTGCCATCATGCCCCATCTCCTCATCCATACTTTTAAAATGCTAATATAATAATAAGAAAAATAAATAAATAAAACAGCTTGAAACACTAATGGTCCAAGCATTTGGCTCATTCAAGTATTTCATTGAATGAACTCATGAAAAAAGTAACCTTAACCTCCCCACCATTCTTGAATAAATTAAAATATGTAATACTGGGTTAAAATGGTGTGAAATCACAGTGCTGTCCTATATCACTAAGTTTAAGGTTTTCTCCTAGATGTGTGTGTATGTGTGTGTGTGTGTGTGTGTGCATGCATGTGCATATGTAAGTGAAAGCCTGTTTAACTATGGAAAAATTCAAGCATTTTCAAAAGAAGAGCAATTAGTATCATGAACCCCATATATCCATTATTCAACTTCCATTAACATCAACACATGACCAATATTCTTTTTCTCTGACTATACCTATTTTCCCTACCCCAAATTATATTAAAGTACACTTCATACATTATATAATTCCAACCTTAAACATTTTAATAAGTTACAATACTTTTTATTTTCTAAAAGATTTATTTATTTACTTTTGAGAGAGAGAGAAAGTTTGACTTGGGGAGGAGCATAGAAAGTGGTGGGGATCCCTCTCTCTCCCCAACTCTCTTGAGAGACTATTGAATGCTGAAAATGAACTGAGAATTGAAGGGAAAGGGGGAGGGGGGAAAAGAGGTGGTGGTGATGGTGGAGGGTGTTGTATGGAAAACAATTTGACAATAAAATATTATGGGGAAAAAAAAGAAAGTGGTGGGGAGAAAGAATTCCATGCAGGTTCCACAATATTGGAGCCTGACACAGGGCTTGAACCCACAAATCATGAGATCATGACCTGAGCCAAAAACCAGATGTTTAATCAACTAAGCCACCTAGGTGCCCCAGTAAATTATAGTACTGAACTAGTCAATATATGATCAAAAGGATTGAAGAATAAGAACTAATTTTTAGAGGTTTCAATAATTATATCAAACACTAAATTCAAACAAATATAAGAATTTCTTTTTGATGAATATGAACAGTTTCCAACTGAGATAAAAATGTAAAACTCAAAGTGAATGTATACAAATATATGCCATAAAAGTTGAAACCGAAGAAAGTAAAGGTAGCTATATCAGACAAGAATAGACTTTAAGCCAAAAACAGTAACAAAAGACAAGGAAGGTCATTATATAATGATAAAAATATTAGTATATTAAGAAGATATTGCCATTATATATACATATATATGTATGTGTATATACATATATATGTATATGTATATATATGTATATACACCCATCATTGGAGTACTGAAATATATTAAGCAAATAATAACAGATCAAAAAGGAAAAATAGACAACAATAAAATAGCAGTAGAGGACTTCAACACTTCACTTTCAAAAATGGATAAACAGAGGGAGGAGCCAAAATGGGGAAGAGGAAGGGAGCTCTGTAAACTTCGTCTGCCCCATCTATCAAACTGAGAAGGACATTACTCTCATCTGCAAGAGCAGAAGGAGAAAATATGGACTCCAGAAAGAAGACAACCTCAAAGATACCTGAGTGAGTGAGTGCAAACTGGGGTGATTGGAAAACGGGCCAGCTCGAGATGGGCAGGGGAGGTGGGAGCCCCAGCCCAACGAGGGGCAAGCATGCAGAGCCCGAGAGACAAAGGGAAGAGACAGAGAGATTGAACAGGCTGATAGTACTATCTCTGGGGAAGAGGTAAAGAATGCTTAACTGCGCTTGGAGAGAGAAACTCACTCCATAGATAACTGCTGGGTAGCCCAAATCCCAAACCCAGGTGGCACAAAGGAAAAAATAGCTTCCAGCCCTGTGCCATCTCAGTGGGCAGTCAGTGGCCACGGTAGTGGCAGCATCAGGGGCGCTCACTTTGACCTCGGTTTTGGGAGTGGGAGCACGCACCTCATTTCCACGGAGCATTTTCCCCCCAGCATTTGCCATGTGAATCCCAAATCCCGGGTGCCAACAGGGAAAAAATAGCCCCCACACCTATCCGATCCCGGCAGGGAGTTGGCAATCCTGGAGGCCTGGGTGCGAGCTTAGGATGCAGAGCTTCCAGGTAATTTCTGGCAGTGCCCAGCACCTCGGGCAACAGCTGTGAAAAGCCAAGAGAAACTCATTACCCGCCCCCCAATGTGATCGTGATCCCGGCTGGGATTGGGAATCCCCAGTTGTGTCTGTGACAGTGCACACTTCACCTCCTGCTGTGCATCTCGCCTCAGGCAGGGGCAGCCAAAATCCATGACTGAGCCAAGACAAACTGATTCCTCCCCCTAAGAAGCCAACCACCAAAGCAAACACATCTCATCTGTGGTAGCATAAAAGTGCATGGACTGGAATTTTGAACTGATGCGGGCCTGGAAAATACAACTCAACTCAACCACGGCACAAGGAGATCAGACTCATTAGAGTGGCCTTTAGTGCGTAGTTCTAGCAGAGCTTGACATGCTGCCATTCTGCTCTCTGCAGACACCAAGGTGAGGCCTCTGAGAGCAGCCTCCAAGATCTACAACACCAAACCACGCCTATCCATGAGGGGAGCTGCTGCTTTTTTTTAAATAATTTTTTTCTTTTACTTTTTTTCGTCTTTTCCTTTTTTCGTCTTTTTTTGTACTTATTTTTTATTATTATTACCTTTTTTTACTTAAATTTTTAAAAAATTTTACTCCTTATGTTCCTTTCTCCTTTCTCCTTTTTTGTTAACCTTCTTGCAATCCAGATATATTCTCCTATATCTCATTTACCTCTCTGCTCAACTGGTCATACACTTTTAGACTCTCCACTGTCCTTTGTTGTCTCTGACCCTTTATTTTTTTTTCTTTTTGTCTTCTTCTTCTATTCTCTTCATCTCTTTCCTCTCCATTTTCTTTCTCTTCATTCCCCCTTTTAATGTGTTTGTTTGTTTGATTTGTCTGTGCGTTTGTGTGTTACTGTTCCCTCTGTGTTTGTCTGTTTGCTTTCCTTCTTAGGGGTACACCAAGACACAGCCAAGGTGTGCATGACGGTAAGTCCCAAATATTGCTGAATAGGGAAATAAAATATTCAAAGGTACAAGAATAACTGAGAGACACCTTTAAAGGCATATTTCCTGAAATGACAGGCCCTGGACAGTCAGAAAGCCTCTTTTAACAGAGAAATATTAACAGGTGCACAGTGCATAATGAGCTTTCTAAAGGTGACAAGAGACAGAAAACTAGCAAATATGATAAAACGAAGGAACTCTCCCCTGAAGAACCTCCAGGAGGAAGTCACAGCCACAGAATTGCTCAAGGCAGATCTAGACAACATACCAGATCAAGAATTTAAAAAACTTGTCATAAAATTAATCGCTGGGGTTGAGAAAAGCATCAAAGAATCAACTGAGACAATGACTAGGCACTGTGATGAGTTAAAAAAGGCTATAAGATGAGGTGAATAACAAACTGAAGGCAGCCACCTCAAGGATTGACGAGGCAGAGAGAAGAATAGGTGAATTAGAAGATATAGTTATAGCAAAAGAGGAAGCCGAAAAAAAGAGAGAGAAATTAATCCAGGAGCAAGAAAGGAGAATTCGAGATCTGAGTGATACAATCAAACGGAACAACATCCATCTCATAGGAATTCCTGAAGAGGAAGACAGAAGGAGAGGGCCTGAAGGGATACTAGACCAAATTATAATTGAGAATTTCCCTAATCTGGGAAAGAAATAGACATTCAAATTCAAGAGACACAAAGAATCCCCTTAAGACATAACTTGAATTGACCTTCAACAAGACATACCATAGTGAAACTGGCAAAATATAAAAAAAAAAAAGAGAATTCTGAAGGCAGCTAGGGAGAAAAGGGCCCTGAACATACAAAGAGAAACCTATCAGAGTGGTTACAGACCTATCTAATGAAACTTGGCAGGCCACGAAGGAATGGCAAGAAATCTTCAATGTGATGAACAGAAAAATATGCAGCCAAGAATCCTTTATCCAGCTAGCCTTTCATTAAAATAGAAGGAGAGATAAAGGTTTTCCCAAATAAACAAAAATTGAGAGAATTCATGACCAACAAACCAGCCCTAAAGGAAATCCTAAGAGGGACACTTTGTGGGAAATGTTGCAAAGAATACAAACTGCCAGAGACACCACTATAAACAAGAATTCTAGGGAGAACACAATGACTCTCAACCCACATTTCTCAATAATAACACTGAATGTAAAAGGGCTGAATGCTCCAACCAAACGACAAAGGGTAGCAGAATGGATAAAAAAACAAAACCCATCTATTTGCTGTCTACAGGAGACACATTTTTGACCGGAAGACACCTACAGGTTGAAAGTAAAGGGATGGAGAAATATCTATCAGGCAACTGGAAGCCAAAAGAAAGCTGGAGTAGCCATACTTATTTTAGACAAACTGGACTTTAAAGTAAAGGCAGTAACAAGGGATGAAGAAGGACATTATATAATAATCACAGAATCTCTCCATCAGGAAGAGCTAACAATTATAAATATCTATGCACCAAATTCAGGAGTGCCCAATACATAAAGCAACTAATCACAGAAAGAAACAATCGTATTGACAAAAATGTGCTAATTGCAAGGGACGTTAATACTCTACTGACAACAATGGATAGATCAACCAGACAGAATTTCACTAAGGAAACAATGGACTGGAACGACACATTGGAACAGATGGAACTGATAGATATATTTAGAAGTCTACATCCTGAAGATAGGAAATTCACCTTCTTATTGAGTGCACATGGCACATTCTCCAAGAGTGATCACTTACTGGGGCATAAAGCAGCCCCCCATAAGTATAAACGAATAGAGACCATACCATGCACACATTCAGATCACAATGCTATGAAACTTGAAATTAACCACAGGAAAAAGTCTGAAAAATTTCCAAAAACGTGGAGGCTAAAAACCACCCTACTAAAGGATGATTGGGTTAGTTGGGCAATTAGAGAAGAAATTAAAAAATATATGGAAACCAAGGAAAATGAAAATACAACAATCCAAAATCTCCAGGACTCAGAAAAGGCAGTCCTAAGAGGAAAGTGTATTGCAATCCAGGCCAATCTCAACAAACTAGAAAAAACGCAAATTTAAAATTTAACAGAGCACCTACTGGAACTAGAATGGAAGTAGTAAGAACCCAGCAGAAGAAAAGAAATCATAAAGAGCAGGGCAGAAATAAACAATTTAGAATCCAAAAGAACAGTCGATCAGATCAATGAAACCAAGAGTTGGTTCTTTGAAAAAATAAACAAAATCGGTAAACCTCTAGCCAGGCTCCTCAGAAAGAAAAGAGAGAGCTCCCAGATAGACAAAATCATGAATGAAAAAGGATATATTATAACCAATCCCTTAGAAATACAAGCAATCATCAGAGATTACTATGAAAAACTAAATGCCAACAACCTGAACAACACAGAAGAAATGGACAAATTCCCAAACGCACAGGCACTGCCAAAATTCAAATGGGAAGGGATGGATAGCATGAATAGACCAATAACCAGTGAAGAAATTAAATCTGATATCAAAAATCTCCCAACGAATAGGGGCCCAGGACCAGATGGCTTCCCAGAGGAATTCTACCAGACATTTAAAGCAGAGCTCATACTCATTCTTCTCAAACTATTCCAAAAAACACAAATAGAAGGAAAAAGTTCAAACTCATTCTATGAAGCCAGCATCACCTTGATACCCAAACCAGACAGAGACCCAGCAAAAAAGAGAACTACAGACCAATATCCTTAATGAATACAGATGCAAATATACTGAACAAGATACTAGCAAATCGAATTAAACAGCATACAAAAAGAATTACCCATCATGATCAAGTGGGATTCATTCCTGGGTTACAGGGCTGGTTCAATATCTGCAAATCCATCAACGTGATTCATAACATTAACAAAAGAAAGGATAAAAACCATATGATCCTGTCGATAGATGCAGAAAAAGCATTTGACAAAATACAGCACCCTTTCTTAATAAAAACTCTTGAGAAAGTGGGAATAGAAGGAACTTACCTAAACATTATAAAAGCAGTTTATGAAAAGCCCACAGCCAATATTATCCTCAAAGGGGAAAAACTGAGAGCTTTCCCCCTGACATCAGGAACACGACTGGGGTGTCAACTCTCACCACTGCTGTTTAATATAGGGCTGGAAGTCCTAGCATCAGCAATCAGACAACAAAAGGAAATAAAAGCGTCAAAATTGGGAAAGTAGAAGTCAAACTTTCACTTTTTGTAGATGACATGATACTCTACAAGGAAAACCCAATCGACTCCTCCAGGAGCCTTTTAGAACTGATCAATGAATTCAGTAAAGTTGCAGGGTACAAAATCAATGTACAGAAATCAGTTGCATTCCTATACACCAAAAATGAAGCAGCGGACGGAGAAATCAAGAAACTTATCCCATTCACAATTGCATGAAAAACCATCAAATACCTAGGACTAAACCTAACCAAGGATGTAAAAGACCTATATGATGAAAACTATAGAAAACTTATGAAAGAGATTGAAGAAGACACCAAGAAATGGAAAAACATTCCTTGTTCATGGATCGGAAGAATAAACATTGTGAAAATGTCATTACTACCCAAAGCAATCTACACATTCAATGCAATCCCCAACAAAATTGCACCAACATTCTTCTCAAAGGTAAACAAACTATCCTCAAATTCGTATGGAACCACAAGAAAACCCAAATAGCCGAAGGTATATTGAAGAAGAAAACCAAAACGGGAGGCATCACAATCCCAGACTTTAGCCTCTACTACAAAGCTGTCATCATCAAGACAGTATGGTATTGGCACAAAAACAGACACATAGACCGATGGAATAGAATAGAGAACCCAGAACTGGGCCCACAAATGTATGGCCAATTAATTTTTGACAAAGCAGGAAAGAGTATGGGATAGAAAAAAAGACTGCCTCTTTAGCAGGTGGTGCTGGGAGAACTGGAGAGCAACATGCAGAAGAATGAAACTAGATCAGTCTCTTACACCATACACAAAAATAAGATCAAAATGGCTGAAGGACCTGAATGTGAGACAGGAAACCATCAAAACCCTCGAGGAGAAAGTAGTAAAAAATCTCCTAGACGTCCACTGTAGCAATTTCCTACTCGACACATCCCCAAAGGCAAGAGAAATGAAAGCACAACTGATATCTTGGGACTTCATCAAGATAAAAACTTCTGCACTGCAAAGGATACAATCAGGAAAACTAATAGGCAACCGACAGAATGGGAAAAGATAGTTGCACATGACATATCAGATAAAGGCTAGTATCTAAAATCTACAAGGAACTCACCAAACATCACACCCACAAAACAAATAACCCCGTGAAGAAATGGGCAGAATACATGGACAGACACTTCTCCAAAGAGGACATCCAGATGGCAAACAGGCACATGAAACGATGCTCAACATCACTCATCATCAGGGAAACACAAATCAAAACCACCCTGAGATACCACCTCACGCCAGTCAGAGTGGCTAAAATGAACAAATCAAGAGACTATAGATGCTGGCGAGGATGTGGAGAAATGGGCACCCTCCTACACTGTTGGTGGGAATGTACCTGGTGCAGCCGCTCTGGAAAACAGTGTGGAAGTTCCTCAAAAAACTATCCATAGAACTCCCTTATGACCCAGCAATAGCACTGATAGGGATTCACCCAAGAGATATAGAAGTGCTGATGCATAGGAGCCCATGTACCCCAATTTTCATAGCGGCACTTTCCACACTAGCCAAATCATGGAAAAAGCCTAAATGTCCATCACCTGATGAATGGATCAAGAAGATGTGGTATATATATATATATACAATGGAGTACTATATGGCAATGAGGAAGAATGAAATCTGGCCATTTGTAGCAAAGTGGATGGACCTCGAGGGTGTCATGCTAAGTGAAATAAGTCAGGCAGAGAAGGATAGATACCATATGTTTGCATTCATAGGTCCAACAGGAGATAGCTGGCAGGAGACCATGGGGAGAAGAAGGGGGAAAGAGAGTGGGGGAGAATGAGGGGCACAGATCAAGGGAGATTACTGAATACTGAAAACGAAACATGGACTGAAGGGGGAGGGGGAGGGAGGGATGGGGCTATGGTCATGGTAGGAGTCACCTGTGGGGAGAAGCACTGGGTGTTATATGGAAACCAATTTGACAATAAACTATTTAAAAAAAAGAAAGAAAATGAAAACCAAAGCGGGAGGCTTCACAATCTCAGAGTTTAGTCTCTACTACAAAGCTGTCATCATCAAGACAGTATGGTACTGGCACAATAACAGACACATAGACCAATAAAATAGAATAGAGAACCCAGAATTGTACCCACAAGCGTATGGCCAAATAATTGTTGACAACACAGGGAAAAATATTCAATGGAAAGAATACAGTCTCTTTAGCAAATGGTGTTGGGAGAACTGGACAGCAACATGAAAAACAATGAAACTGGATGACTTTCTTATACTATGTACAAAAATAAACTCCAAATGGATGAAAGACCTAAGTGTGAGGCAGGAAGCATCAAAACTCTGGAAGAGAATACAGGCAACAACTTCTTTGACCTCAGCCACAGCAATTTCTTGCTTGACACGTCTCCAAAGGCAAGGGAATTAAAAGCAAAAATGAACTCTTGGGATCTCATCAAGATAAAAGTTTCTGAACAACTAAGGAAACAAGCAACAAACTAAAAAGAAACCAATGGAATGGGAGAAGGTGTTCGTAAGTGACATATCAGATAAATGGTTAGCATCAAAAATCTATAAATCTATAAAAATCTATAAACACAGCACCCAAAGAACAAATAATCCAATGAAGAAATGGGCAGAAGACATGAATAGACACTTTTCCAAAGAAAACATCCAGATGGCCAACAGACATTAAAAGATGCTCAGCATCACTCATCATCAAGGAAATACACTAAAAATCATGACCTCTCACTGGTCAGAATGGCTAAAATTAATAACTCAGGGAGTGCCGGGTGTCTCAGTCAGTTAAGCGTTAGATTTTGGCTCAGGTCATGATCTCATAGTTGGTGGATTCAAGCCCCACATCAGGCTCTGTGCTGACAGCTCAGCCTGCTTTGGATCCTGGGTCTCCCTCTCTCTCTGTCCCTCCCCTGCTCATTTTCTGTCTCTGTTTGTCTCCCTCTCAAAAATAAATACACATTAAAATTAATGACTCAGGAAATTACAGATGTTGGCAAGGATATGTAGAAAAGGGAACCTTATTGCACTGTTGGTGGGCATGTAAACTGGTGTAGCATTCTGGAAAACAGTGTGGAGGTTCCTCAAAAAATTAAAAAGAGAACTACACTACAACCCAGCAATTGCACGACTAGGAATTTATCCAAGGGATACAAAAATACTGATTTGAAGGGGCACATGCACCCCAATGTTTATAGCAGTGTTATCAAAAATAGCCATAATACCAAAATTATGGAGACAACCCAAGTATCCATCAACTGATGAATGGATTAAGAAGAAATATATATGCATATACACATACGCACACAAAATGGAATACAACTCGGTGATGAAAAAAGAATACAATCTAGTCATTTCTAATAACGTGGGTGGGATTGGAGGGTATTGTGTTAAGCAAAATAAGTCAGTCAAATAAAGACAGATACCACATGATTTCAATTATATGTGGAATTTGAGAAAATTAGATGATCATAGGGGAAGGGAAGGGAAAAAAGATAAAAAGAGAGAAGGAGGCAAACCATAAGAGACTCATATACAGAGAACAAACTGAGGGTTTGTGACCTGGGTGAGAGGGTGGGGAAATGGGTGATGAGCATTAAGAAGTGCACTTGGAGGGATGAGCCCTTGGTGTTATATGTAAGTGACGAATCACTGGATTCTACTCCTAAAGCCAAGACAACACTGTATGTTAACTAATTTGAGAATTATAAATAGATAGATAGATAGATAGATAGATAGATAGATAGATAGATAGATAGATAGGCCAGTTATATAAATAGACGTTTCTCCAACAAAGATATTCAAATGACCAAAAAGCATATGGAAACAATGTTCAATATTTTTAGTCATTTGAAAAGATAAACTGAAATAACAAGATAGGACGCAATATCCACAGATGGTTATAATAAAAAGTGAGAATAGCAAGTGTTTTCAAGGATGTGAAGATATCAAAACTCTCATACACTACTGATGGTAATGTGAAATGATGCAGCCAATTTGGAAAACAATTATTGAACGCCTCAAAAATTACACATAAAGTTGGTATACAGCCAAGCAATTTCACACCTAGGTTATCTACAAAAGACAACTGAAGAGGGGGGCAAGATGGCAAAGAAGTAGGGAGCTCTGTAATCTCTGCCCGCCCGCAACTATCAAACTGAGGACTGAAGCCACAATATGCTGATCATCAAAAGTGGGAGGAAAACTTGCCAAGTCTGCTTAGATGACAGCCTCCTAGGTGCCTGAGTGTGTGTGAACTGGGGAAATAAACCTAGGCCCTGGCAAGAGGCTTCTAAGGTGAGGGAACCCCAGCCCAAAGCAGAGCCGAGGAGAGCACTCAGAGCTGAGGCGCAGGACCGCCAAGGGCTGCGTGGCTCAAGACAGCTCACAGCGGTGGATAGTGGAGGTGAGCCACGGAGAGCAAGGGAGAACCAAAGGGAAGAGAAAGAGGCTGAAAACAATCATAGAATTGTCTCTAGGGAAGAGGAAAACCTCGGTCAGGGATGGAGAGAGATACTATCATCCCATTATAACTGCTGGGTGTGGGGAGAGAAATTCGTCCCCCCTTGCAGGCTTATTTTTCCTTGGACTGCACAGCACGGTGATCCCAGGTGGTGTGCCCATGGATCCCAGGCAGTGGAACTATACCAAGCAGCACCAGGAGAAACAGTTGCTTGACTCCCCCTACTCAATCCTACCTACAAAGCTGCCGACCTACAGGAGTACATCACATCCCATCTCCGGCAGTAACATTAAAGTGCATTGACTAGGATTTGGAAAAGACGCAGGGCTTGGAAAAAACTACTTGGCCTCCTGGGCACAGGGAGATCAGACTCAAAAAAGTGGCTTGCAATGTGTGGTTTGAAAAGGGCTTGGGGCACCACCCTCATCCCAACCACAAAGGCGGGGCCTTGGAGAGCAGCCCCTGAGACCTGACCTACCTACACCAAACCATGCTCATCCATGCTGGAGAATTGCCTTTTTATTCCTTTTCCTTTGTTTTAATCTCTTTCTTTTTTTCTTCTTCTTCTTTCCTTTTTTACCTCTCCCCCCCTAGACCCTGAGTCCAGGAAAGATCAACATTGATGCACTACTGTGATTAAATCAATTCTTGCCATTCACATATATTTTCCCTTATCTCATTCTTATCTCTCCTCTCCACAGGTTTTACTATCTCAGACTGTCCTTTATCTTTTGTGGTGTCTGTCTCCCGTTTCTTTTTTTCTTTTCTTTTCCTCTCTTATTTTTTTTCTTTCCCCTTATGGTGTACTTGTTTATTTGATTTGTCTGTGTGTTTGAGTGCTTTTGTACCCTGAGTGTTTGTCTGTCTGTTTTCCTTTTCAGGGCTAACTCAAGAAACAAGCCAAAGTACACATGCTGGATAGTCCCAAATATCACTGAGCAGAGAAATAAAGTAATCAAAGGCACAACAAGAGAAATCGAGAGACACCATTTAAAGAAAACTTCCAACAGTGTATGAGGGTGCCCATCTCTCCACACCCTCTCCAACAACTGTAGTCTTTTGCTTTGTTCATTTTAGCCACTCTGACTGGTGTGAGGTGGTATCTCAGTGTGGTTTTGATTTGTGTTTCCCTGATGATGAGTGATGTT
>NC_043717.1:57399122-57405408 GCF_006229205.1 Suricata suricatta
GGAATGACATATGGCCCTTCGTAGGAAAGTGGATGGACCTTGAGGGTGTCATGCTGAGTGAAGTAAGCCAGGCAGAGAAGGACAGAAACCCTATGTTTGCACTCATAGGTCTAGCAGGAAAACAAGAGAGACCTAGTGGAGAACCAGGAGGAGGGAGAGAGAGTTGGGGAGAGAGAGGGATGCAGAACTTGAGAGACTATTGAAAGCTGAGAATGAACTGAGGGTTGGGGGGGAGGGGGGAGGGGGGAAGACAGGTGGTGGTGATGGTGGAGGGCACTTGAGGGGAAGAGCACTGGGTGTTGTATGGAAAACAATTTGACAATAAAATATTATGGGGAAAAAAAAAAGAAAAGAAAACTTCCTGAAAAGACAGGCGCTGGTCAGTCAATGAGCCTCCTTTAATAGAACAATACTCACAGGTGCACAGTGCATGCGGAGCTTTTAAAACTGACAAGAGACAAAAAGCTAGCCAATGTGACAAAACAAAAGAACTCTCCTCTAAAGTAATTCCAGGAAGAAATCACAGCCACAGAACTGCTCAAAACAGATTTAAGCAACATAAGTGAACAAGAATTTAGAAGAATGATCATAAAATTAATTGCTGCTCATGAAAAAAGCATAAGAGAAGCTATTGATGCAAAGACTATGGAGCTTCAAAATAGCTGTGAAGAGTTAAAAATGCTATAAATGAGGTGCATAATAAAATGGGGATGCACACTGCACAGATTGAAGAGGCGGAGAGAATAGGTGAATTAGAAGACACAGTTATAGCAAAAGAGGAAGCCTAGAAAAAGAGAGAGAAAATGATCCAAGAGCACAAAAGGAGAATTCAAGACCTGAATGATACAGTCAAATGTAATAATATCTGTAGCATAGGAATTTTAGAAGAAGAAGAAGAAGAAGAAGAAGAAGAAGAAGAAGAAGAAGGAGGAGGAGGAGGAGGAGGAGGAGGAGGAGGAGGAGGAGGAGGAGGAGGAGGAGGAGGAGGAGGAGGAGGAGGAGGAGGAGAAGAAGAAGAAGAAGAAAATGAAGAAGAAGAAGAAGAAGAAGAAGAAGAAGAAGAAGAAGAAGAAGAAGAAGAAGAAGAAGAAGAAGAAGAAGAAGAAAGAGAAAAAGGTCCCGAAGAGGTGCTTGGTCAAATAACAGCTGAGAGCTTTCCCAATTTGGAGAAGGAAATAGACATTGAAATCCAAGAGGCACAGAGAACAGGTAACTTGAATCCACTCAAATACATAAATATGCCTCCTCTATTCTTGAACAGACATAACTTGAATCCACCTTCAGCACGACATATCATAGTGAAACTTACAAATATAAAGATAAAAAGAGAATTCTTAAAGATACAAAGGATAAAAGGTCCCTAATATACAAAGAGAAACCTATCAGAGTGGTTACAGGCCTATCTACTGAAACTTGAACTTGGCAGGCCAGAAAGCAATGGCAGGAAATCTTCAATGTAATGAAGAGAAAAAAAAAATGCAGCCAAGAATCCTGTATCCAGCGAGCCTTTCATTCAGAATAGAAGGAGAGATAAACGTTTCCCCCCACAAAAAAAAATTTGAGAGAATTCATCACCACTAAACCAGCCCTTCAAGAAATCCTAAGAGGGACTCTATGAGGGAAATGTTGCAAGGAATACAAGTTACCAGAGACATCACTACAAACATGAACTCTACAGAGAAAACAATGAATCTAAACCCACATTTTTCAATAATAACACTCAATGTAAATGGACGGAATGCTCCAATCAAAGACACAGGGTAGCAGAATGGATAAAAAACCAAAATCCATCTATTTGCTGTCTACAAGAAACACATTTTCGACCTAAAGTCACCTTCAGATTGACAGTAAGGGGATGGAGAAGTATCCATTATGTGACTGAAAGTCAAAAGAAAACCTGAGTAACCATCCTTATATCAGACAAACTGGATGTTAAAGTAAAGGCAGTAACAAAATATGAAGAAAAACATTATATAATAATTACATGGTCTCTCCATTAGGAAGAGCTAACAATTATAAACCTCTATGTGCCGAATTTGAGAGTACTCAAATACATAAATATGCCTCCTCTACTTTTGAATACTGAAAACAAACTAAGACTTGAAGTGGGAGGGGGAAAGGGGAAGGGGGAGACGTACATGGAGGAGGGCACTTGAGGGGAAGAGCACTGGGTGTTATATGGAAACCAATTTGACAATAAACAATAAATAAATGAAAACAGATAGATAAATAAATAAATAAATAAATAAATAAATAAACTAAAAAAAGAACTGAAAACATATTCACACAAACATTTGTACATGAATTTTTATTTCAACATTATTTGTAAGAGTCAAGAAGCAGAAACAACCCAAATGTTCATTAACTGATGAACAGATAAACAAAATGTAACATATCCATACAATGGAATGCTATTTGACCATAAAAAGGAATGACATATTGCTACATACTGCAATATGGGTGAACTTTGAAAACAAGATGCCTAGTGAGATAAACCAGTCTGAAAATTCCATGTATTTTATGAGTCCAGTTATACAAAATGTCCAGATTAGGCCAATATGTTAAAGCAAAAAGTAGATTAGTGGTTTCAGAAGTGTGTGAGGGACTGTAGAATGACTACTAATGGGTATGAAGTTTCTTTTTCGGGTGATGAAAATTTTATGGAGTTACCAGTGTTTGTTGCACAATTTTGGCAATACACTAAAAACACTAAAAGCAAGATGTACTGTTACTTATAAAGTTATTGATTTCTTATCAGAATTAATGATCTCTTTGTCCTTCCCTATTCATTCCTCGCCTAAGTATTTTTTGAGAATCTTCTAAATGTCGTAAACTGTCCTAGACTTTGAGAACACTGACTTTAGCATCTACATAATCCTTATAATACTCTGCAGCGGATACTGCTTATTAAAACATGGCCTTATATACTAGGCTGATTTTTGGTTGATATAATGAATAACAGATTCCTAAGACACATAGAAGAACTAATATTTCAGTGGTCTTTTCAGAATATAGGCTCATTGAGCATTTAGAAAACAGAAATCTCTTCTTGTAACTATCAAATCACTTGACTACATTACAGTTTCCTTCATTAATTTTGTTATCCAAAATGTATCCCCTTGTGCTTAGCACTTTATGATACATGAAATACTTTATCATATATATTCTCTCATATGAACTCACAAAAGAAAAAAAAATCTATGTAGATACCATACTGTGATTATCCCATTCACATATGATGAAACTAAGGCTATAGGAAGGTAAGGAACTCACCTAAAGTTGTCACTTGACTATCAAGTAACAGAGCTGGTATTAGATCTAGGTATTTTGATTCTGAAATCATCATTCTTTTCTCTATACCGGTAACTTCCTTTTTATTTCATAAACTTATACATACAAAAAAGTGGGGATTTTTATAGTCTTGCCCATATTTTATTTGTAAAGATTAGAGGTTAAAAACAGGAGCACCTGGGTGGCTCAGTTGGCTAAGCATCTGATTTCAGCTCAGGTCATGATCTCATGGTTCATGAGTTTGAGCACCACGTTGGTCTCTGTGCTAACAGCTCAGAGCCTGGAGCCTGCTTCGGATTCTGTGTCTTCCTCTCTCTGTGCCCATCCCGCGCTTGACCTCTGCCTCTCTCTGCCTCTCAAAAATGAATAAACATTAAAAATATTTTTTAAAAGGTTAAAAACAATAAATTATGGGGTGCCTGGGTGGCTCAGTCAGTTAAGTGTCCTACTTCAGCTCAGGTCATGATTTCATGGTTCATGAGTTCCAGCCCTGTGTTGGTTGGGCTCTGTGCTGACAGCTCAGAGTCTGGAGCCTGCTTCAGATTCTGTGTCTCCTTCTCTCTCTGCCCTTTCCTGGCTCTTGCTTTGTTTCTCTCTATCTGTCGAAATTAAATAAATGTTAAAAATTAAACATTAAAATTAAAAAAACAACAACAAATTATTGTCAACTAACACCAAAATCTAGGAAGGTAAAGAGGATAAGAAATGTCTTTTAGTTAAATTCTTTTTACCTTATAAAACACTTGTCACATTGTCCTGGTTTTCTCATTTTGCTATGGATTGATAAAAACTTTCATGGGCAGTCACTAGCCAACTACTTCTCAAAGACAGCTAGTTTCATATTTGAAAAAGACTTGTCATGTGTTTCGTTAATGGAAAAATAAAAAGATGAATAAAACTTATTTATTTCCAGTGACACCATGAACTCAGGTAGCAATAATGTTTACATCTTTTGCAATTCATTCGCCATAAGTTAGCCAAAAATGATCACTTTTTTTTTCAAAATGAGGGATTATTGTCCTTGATATTTTCTTGTTGGTTTATTTTTCTTTGTATGTAGGTATTTTATTTGTATGTGTTTATTTACTTATTTATTTATTTTAATTGACATCCAAGTTAGTTAGCATACAGTGCAATAATGATTTTAGGAATTGAAGCCAGTGATTCATCGCTTACATACAACACCCCGTGGTCATCCCCAAAAGTACCCTCCTCAATGCCCTTTGCCCATTTTGCCCATCTACCCTCCCACAACCTCACCAGTAACTCTCAGTTTGTCCTCCGTATTTGAGCCTTTTATGTTTTGTCTCTCTCCCTGTTTTTATATTATTTTTGCTTCCCTTCCCTTACATTCTTGTTTTGTAGCTTGAATTCCACTCTTATTTTTAAGTAAAAAGCATACTGTAAGTAAAGCAAACCTAATATTCAAAAATACCAGATAACTAAAAAAGTAATTGCTACAAGATCTGGTATAATGTACGTTTCCTCCCAATAATTGATAATGTCCAAGACACATGTTTATCTTGTATGTTATATTGAAAACATGATTACTTCTACTTCCCTCTCAACTGTATTTTGGGCCATTTTAGATTTTGGCTGAATTTATAGTATATCAGCACATACGTAAGAAATGAAAACACTTTAGTTTATCATTCAGATTACTTGGCTTCATGATCCTCAATACCTGGATGACTGCAAATATCTGGGTGATTAAAATTATCATAGTAAATAAAATGTGCCTGTGTTTAACAACATGGTTAAAGGAACTCATACTGTGATATTAATTTAAGGTTGAACTCAGTAATTGTTAGATAAATGTTGGCTGGCTTGTAGGCTAAATTGATGGATGGATGGATGATTGTTTGATGGATAGATGGAAGGATGGGTAGGTACTTGGATGGATGAATAAATATTTCTATATATGTTTAGTAAATTCAATTTAATGTTTAAAAATTATTAATGATGCAATGTTGTTCAGACTTTATAATACATTTTATTTTATTTGGCTTGAATTTTACTCACAAATACATCTTTTATCCAGTTTTAACAATTTACATGCAAATAAACTTGCCAGGTTTTAATACTTGGCACTTTAAGCTCTGCATAAATTTTCTATGCTTAGAGTAACAAACTATCATAACCTGTGTAGATTAAAAAAATAGAAATTTATTCTTTCATAGTTCTAGAGCTTACAGGCCCAAAATTGGTATTGGCAAAGCTACTGTACTTTCTCCCAAGGCTATGGAAGAAAATCCATTCCATCCCTCTCTCCTAGCTCCTGATGGTTGCTGGCAATTCTTGGTATTCTTTGCCTTCCTGCATGATACTCCTATATCTGTGTCCATCTTCCTAATGTCTTCTCTGTGTGTTTATATATTACCCTGTTTTATCTTATAAGGATACTTGCCATTGGATTTAGGTTCCATTCAGATAATTCAGGATAGTGTCCTCATGTCAACATTATTAACTTAATTACTTGTGCAATGACTTGTTTTCCAATTAAGGTAACATTCAGAGTTTCTAAGAATTACAACATCTTTTGGTGGGGCCTTCATTCAACCCACCACAAATATCAAAAGATATTTAAACAGAGCAGTTTCTAAAGATTGTTATGTGCCTTTCTTATTAAGTAGACAGTAGTTAACATAAGAGTGTTCTAATGGCTTTGGTCTTTTACTGTGTAGTCTAGTAGAATAGTAAAATTCTCACGAGGTGTGTAGGTCTGTTTGCCCCTATACTGAGTGGTTATGGACTAACATTACTTTTTTTTCATTCTTCTGTCCATGTGTTAGATTGTTGTTTTGGTTAGCTGTAATTTATTTATCTTAAACTAGTATTTACTCTCCTTTTCCTACTCTAATTCAATGTTTCTAATATTCTGTACTAACAATGCTCAATAGAAGTATTTGTAAAAGAGGACCCAAATGATTTAAAATTAATTTAAGTATTGTAAAACACTTGGCAAAACAATATATATATATATATATATATACAT
>NC_043717.1:57405508-57473144 GCF_006229205.1 Suricata suricatta
GACACTTCTCCAAAGAGGACTTCCAGATGGCCAATAGGCACATGAACCGATGCTCAGAGTCACTCATCATCAGGGAAATTCAAATCAAAACCACACTGAGATACCACCTCACACCGGTCAGAGGGCCTAAAATGAACAAATCAAGAGACTATAGATGCTGGCGAGGATGAGGAGAAACAGGCACCCTCCTGCACTATTGGTGGCAATGGAAACTGGTGCAGCTGCTCTGGAAAACAGTGTGGAGACTCCTCAAAAAACTATCGATAGAACTCCCCTATGACCCAGCAATAGCCCTGCTAGGGATTTACCCAGGGGATACAGAAGTGCTGATGCATAGGAGCACATGTACCCCAATGTTCATAGCGGCACTTTCTACAATAGCCAAATCATGGAAAGAGCCTAAATGTCCATCAACTGGTGAATGGATCAAGAAGATGTGGTATATATATATATATATATACACACACAATGGAGTACTATATGGCAATGAGGAAGAATGAAAATGAAATCTGGCCATTTGTAGCAAAGTGGATGGACTTTGAGGGTGTCATGCTAAGCGAAATAAGTCAGGCAGAGAAGGATAGATACCATATGTTTGCATTCATAGGTCTAATAGGATAGAGCTGGCAGGGGACCATAGGGAGTGGAAGGGGGAAAGAGAGTGGGGTGGGGGAGAGTGAGGGGCACAGATCAAGGGAGACTACTGAATACTGAAACCTTGGACTGAAGGGGGAGGCGGAGGGAGGGGGCGATGGTCATGGTGGGGGGTCACTTGTGGGGAGAATCACTGGGTGTTATATGGGAACCAATTTGACAATAAACTATTAAAAAACAATAAGATAATTAGACAAGCCAGATATAAGGAGACCTGACATCATAACAATTCATGTTTAAGACCTAGACTTGAGTACAGTAACTCCACAGTTTAGTATGGTTATCCATGAGGTAGCAGAACTCTGTAATACATTAAGAGATATACATTTTCCAGAATTAGGAAGGTGTCATTTTTGTTCTAGTACACATTGATCATAAGAGTTTTGAAATCACATTTTTAGAACAGACTTAAATAAATTGAAGTACCCAGAGGAAGATGACAAATGAAGCTAGAGGCTGAAAAGCATGGATAATGAAGAATATGTGATGAAAGTAATGATGAATATCCTAAGAATATGAAAATGGACCCTGGAGAAGAAGAAGGAAATTCATGCTGTCATGTGTAAGAGTGAAGGAGGCTAAGTGGAGAAATAGGACCAATAAGTGGAAATTAGGTGGAGATGAATATATATTTATAATATAGAACTTACAAGCAGTTCTTTAATAATGGGGCAACCTTCATATGAAATTAGAAGTTGCCCCAAAATTGAAGGAGATTGAAATGAAATATAATTTTATTTGCTTTATGAAATAGAAAATATGTTGAAGAAATTTTCTTGCTATTAAAAATTACATCTAGGCCTACAGGCACATGAAACGATGCTCAACATCACTCATCATCAGGGAAACACAAATCAAAACCACCCTGAGATACCACCTCATGCCAGTCAGAGTGGCTAAAATGAACAAATCAAGAGACTATAGATGCTGGCGAGGGTGTGGAGAGATGGGAACCCTCCCACACTGTTGGTGGGAATGTAACCTGGTGCAGCCGCTCTGGAAAACAGTGTGGAGACTCCTCAAAAAACTATCCATAGAACTCCCTTATGACCCAGCAATAGTACTGCTAGTGATTTACTTAAGGGATACAGAAGTACTGATGCATAGGAGCACATGTACCCCAATGTTCATAGCAGCACTGTCAGCATTAGCCAAAACATGGAAAGAGCCCAAATGTCCATCACCTGATGAGTAGATCAAGAAGATGTGGTGTATATATACACATGGAGTACTACCTGGCAAAGAGAAAGAATGAAATCTGGCCATTTGTAGCAAAGTGGATGGACCTCAAGGTTGTCATGCTAAGCGAAGTAAGTCAGGCAGAGAAGGACAGATACCATATGTTTGCACTCATAGGTCTAACCGGAGAACAGGAGAAACCTAATGGAGGACCAGGGGAAGGAGAAGAAGGAAAGAGATTTGGGGAGAGAGAGGGATGCACAACTTGAGAGACTACTGAATACTGAAAATGAACTGAGGATTGAAGGGGAAGGGGGAGGGGGAAAGGAGGTGAAGGTAGTGGAGGAGGGCACTTGGGGGGAAGAGCACTGAATGTTATATGGAAACCAATTTGACAATAAACTATTAAAAAATAAATAAATAAGAAAGCAAAAAAATTACATCTATAAGGAATGTTAGGTTTGTGAAGATTTTCTGTTAATAGGTTAGCCTGTGACCTAAGTGAAATATGCATCTAAATGCCGGAGAGAGACAGTTCTGAGACCATGATAATTGGCTTTTAATCCTCCAATGCATATGAGTCTTTTTTCTGTTTTGTTTTCCTGTTTCTATTTACTTACTCCTCTCACCCTTAGTTTATGCTTTAAATCACTGAAGGTTTTCACTTGTATTCTTCAGGGGTAAAGAAGACACTGAGACTTGACATAAGGTTTTCCCCATTCTAATTGGTCTAATTCCATTTCTCTATTAACTGTATGCTCTTAGGCAATTTTCCAAATTTGTTTTGATTTTAGTTCCCTTCTGTGTAAAATACCTTAAATAACATTTGCCCTTCCTTTTGTTGAAATAGTATGTGTGTGTGCACATGCATCTATATGTGCAAGAAAGACATAAAAATTAGCATCCAAAAGCAAGGCATTATTAGTTCATTTGCTCAGGCATGAATAAAATTTTGGCAGTTTGACAAATTGTTTTCATAGGAAGCTCTCCCCATGTGCGTATATGTATGTATTAAGAGTGAGACAGTGGACTAAACTTAGTCCTCGTTTATTCTTAACATGCCAGGAGATGTCTCCATATGTACTTAAATGCATTTTATTTCCATTGGAGGCAGAAATAGTCTCCATAAGCAGATGAAATATTATGATGGGGATGGGAAAACAATTCCATCATCTGAAACATTGATAACATGTATTTGTAGCTCTTCAGAAACATGTGGATAGGTTTCCTGTCATTAACTTTTATAAATGGAAATAATTGCAATGACCTCTGGGAAGCACACAACAGACAGGACACAATGGCAGATTTGTTAAAATAAAACAAAACAAAACAACAGCAACAACAACAAAAAACCACCACCATGGTACTTTCTGAAGGATCATAGAATACAGATCCTGGCTCCCTCTGCTGGTGAGCTGCAAAGTTTTGGCTAAAAAACACTGGCAAGTGATGCCTTGCTCTAGAGTGTTGGTACTGTGAGTAATCATGAATATGGTAGGTGACATTTTTCAGGAGCTTTAAGCAACCAAAGTCTCACGTAACTTAAACAGTGAAACAAAACTCCTCAGAAATTTAGCTAATTATGTCTTAGAAAAAGGTATATTGGAAACACAGAAGTAAAAATAAAAGGCTGATAATCTTCAAACCTCATCCCACAGAACATAGAAAACTATAATATTAGAGTTTAATTCCAGGGTCTTTGAAACTGTCACCTAACCATGATGGTTAAAAAATGCTACAGAGAAAAGCTAAAATTGTGTTAAAAAGGCAACCAAGAACACCAGGTTTCCTAATTCCTTTGAGATTCATAGAAAATATGGAGTGTAGCTAATCAAAGTACATGAACAACAATCCATCACATATTTCTCTCTAATAGTATATTATGCCAAAAACAACCAAAAATGCCTGTTATTCAAGTCTTTTATGCTCTAAGACAACCAGGCTGATACTCTGAAGGCATCTAGTGAGTAAGACTGCATAAATCATTGAAGAAATTCCAGTGAAAGAGAGAACTAAGATGAATTTACTCAGAAGTGGCTAGAAAGTAAGTACTTGTCTTCTCACTTTTAGAATTGATTCCAACATGGAAAAGGGGCCTCAAATGGGGCATGTAGTAATGTGCTACCTTTTGTATTTATTATTACTCTTTACGTTATATGACTACTATATTTGTTTAGACTTAGTAAATTTTGGGATTTTTCTCAATAGCCTTAAGTTATGATTGTCATTTTATAGAAAAGTTTACTAGGGAGAATAAAATTTATTTTATTTTCCTTGGAGAGTAATATAGATTTGATGATGATAGTTGTGGTTATGGTGGGTATATATAACATTTATTAAAATTATAGGATTGCAACCGATTTTTATACATTGATTTTGTACCCTGCAACTTTACTTAATTCATTGATCAGTTCTAGAAAGCTTCTGGTGAAGATGAAGAAGATGTGGTGTATATATATATATATATACATACATATATTCAATGGAGTATTACATGGCAATGAGAAAGGATGAAATATGGTCATTTGTAGCAAAGTGGATGGACTTTGAGGGTGTCATGCTAAGCAAAAGAAGTCAGGCGGAGAAGGACAGATACCATATGTTTGCATTCATTGGTCTAACAGAAGAAACCTAATGGAGGACCATGGAGAGGGGAAGGGGGAAAGAGAGTTGGGGAGACAGACGAATGCAAAACCTGAGAGCTTATTGAATACTTAAAACAAACCGAGGGTTGAAGGGGGAGGTGATGTGGTAATGGAGGAGGGCACTTGTAGGGAAGAGCACTGGGGGTTATATGGAAACCAATTTGACAATAAACTATTAAAAATAAAATAAAATTATATTATCTTTCTTTAGATCAGTTTTATGTATCATTTCATTAAATTCTCACATGGTCCTATCATATATAGGACCTATTACTATAACTATTTAATAGATGAGAAAATTGAAGTTCAAAATGTTAAAGTAGTTTTCTCCAGGTTACACAACTACTAAATTACAGAGTTAGAATCAAGACCCCACGCAGTCTGACTCTCATAAGCTGTAAAGCCTCCTTACTTGCTGCTAATAATTGGGTGAACTAGGACTTGAGAATCAGTTCCTAACTGCAATGTTAAGGTTCTTTTCATTTTTTCTTATGAACCACTACAGAAGGCTTCTTGCACCATCAGAGAAGTTGGGCAGCCACACATACAAAATATGACGGGGAAAAGGATTGTGTCTTTTTAGAAATAGGTAGGTAACTGGAGCCCTAAGACAGCAAAGTTTTATTATAGCCCGAAGTACTCAGACCCTCCCTTTTAAACCAAGGGAATGTTTGCAGTCCAGTTGCTCAGTCTATTTGAAAGTAAATTTGAATGTGGCCCTCCTAGCCCCAACTACAATTTGACAAATGGAAAGAGTTATCATTTGCTACTTATGGAGGAAGCTAGAGTTAGCATACTCCTTTTACAAATTGGTCTCTCTATGTCTCATCTCATTAACCACTTGAGTGGCTGTTTCCATAGACACCCGCACTTCAGATTCCCAGCTTAACCACATTCAGATAAGAATATAGGCCTTGGTTACAGCAGCTGTGAATTGTTTTACCATGTGTCTAACAGGCATGTGGCTTATCTACTTTCCTCTATGTGTGCAACAGAAAAAAGGAGTTGAAAAACAGCAATAAAGCATTATCTGAAAGACCCTTAGTTTCAAAGCTGAAGAAACATATTTGATCTACATGAAATAAAGCAAAATTAGAAAAAAGAGGGAGAATGTATTTTTGTTGTTGCTCTTTTAATTTTCTTTGTGTGACTTTGGCCTTTTGGGGCAGGGTGTGGCAATAGTGTCTACTGCTAGTCTGTTTCACAAGTGCGAAATGAAAGCACATGCCTTTCTTTTCTATTTGAAACTGAGCTGTGGGTCCCTGGAGACCTGTAGGGGAGGGTGGTAGAATGTGCAATTCTGTGTGGGCACTGAAGGAAACCTAAAAATAATTAGCTAATAACATTCAGAAACCACTAGGTAGTGTTTAAATTTGAACTTGTACTATCAAAGAAAATAATTGCATTATATTTAAAAGCACTTGCCTGCTCAGAATCTGGAAAAAGAATATTGTAGTAGAAGCTTCCATAGAGAGAAAAAAAGGCTAAGAATCATCTTAAATTTTTTTGTTGTGCAAAAGATCAATAGTAAAGTTGCCCATTGTCCTAGGAACACCCCGTACACAAAGCTTGCTGGCTTATGCACATTCCACTTGAACACAACATATATACAAACATGCCTCACATCAAGATGTACTGTGAAGTCCACTGTAACCAATCAAAGAAATATTTTGAGCTTAGATGCGACTTGGTAACAAAGAGGACACAAAATTTCTATGTCCTAAAATAGTGATAATAAATACTATTTCAACTCATATAATCAGCAGAACTACTCTATGATATAGATTCTGTTATTACATTATACAGGTGAGGAAACTGAAGACAAAAGTATTAAATGATTTGCCAAAAGTCACATTGCTAATAAGAGGTCCAGCCAAGATTTGACCTTAGGCAATTTGGTGCCTAAGTCTTTGCTCAAAGTTTGTAGCATTGTAGTTAGCATGTGGAAAGAAGTGCTCTAAGCCCAGATGGAAAAAGTAGGTACTGATCCACCCTCACTTTTTTTTTTTTACTTCAAAGCATCTAGATATTTTTGTGAGTTTCTGTTCTACGTCAGTGGGTAGGTGGGTGGGAATTTAAGTGGTAGAGATATTTTCGGTGGCAAAGGATGTGTGGTTTGAAAAGTAATTACTATTTGATGAGAAAATGAACTCTTTGTAATGAACTCAGCAGAGACTTCCTCTCCCTTAGCCTGTTACTGTTAAAACAGCAGATGATCTCAATTTTGCCTTTGATTTTATTTCCTCACAAAGAGGAAATACATGTTCAGGATCATTTTTGGACAACAATATTCCAATCAAACTCCTAAATTTTTCCCCCAATTATTTTCTGGTTTGTAAAGATAATTTGGTTACAGTAGCTGCTATTGTAGTTTGCTGGAACTGAGTTTTTACTGCAATATTTATAACTGTGGGATAGTTAGTTGGTGTAGTACCATTTTATATGGACTCTTTATGCAGCAACTGTGTTTCATATTCTTCTGTAATCAAGGAAGCTTTTCCTAGCAAAATGAATCTCTACAAATGGACATAGTTTCCACTGGTAAGACGTTTGACAAGCAGAAGTTTGTTACCTTTCTTGAGACTCCTTTTCCAGATAGATTTAACCTCACTGGACAGACTCTAGGAAATTGGAAATGTGTAAACTAAACCTACTAATGTTTTCCTTTGGATACCAACCTACACAAACATAGTCGGATCATGGATTAGAGAAAGAAACTGCAGCACTCTATAAATAGGCCATTCTGGTAGTTCTGTTACTCATATTATTTACAAATGTTATGCACAAAATAGTTAGAATAAGTTGGCTTTGTCTAAGGGCCAATTTTATTATTATTATTATTATTATTATTATTTCATTATTGTTAATTCTTGCTTATATTGTTTTTTTATTTCAAGTAGTAGAGATAACTGAGAAGCTTTTGAGGTATTGTTTTTTAAATGTATTTATGGGGTTTAAATTGGGGCCTAAAAGAGAGGAAGGAGGAAGAATTTTAAAGGTAGTATCATACAGTAGTTAAACATAAAAGCTCAATAGTAAGCTCATCCAAGTCTATAGAATTGAACTATGACTTCAGTACAGGGAGCAAAGAAACCTTCCATCATTTTTTGCTGGGTGCAGTTTTGGGCTTGATTATAGGTGCTGAGGACCAGTAGATGAGCTAAGAACCTAAATAAGCAGATATAAAGAGCCTGACAGTTAGTTAACAAAGAGATTTGCCATCAGGATAGTTTTTGAACATGGATATAAGAGCAATTAACTGACCAATTTAAACTTCCCATATAAAATATTTAGAATATTTCCTGCAAAGGATAATGACCACAGTAGAGCTCTGAATGGTAACGTATTAAGGTTGGGGCTATCTAAGCAACCATTTGAAAGTTATTTTAAGTCGAATATCTCCATTTAAAACATATCACCAACTATCCAGACATGAGGTAGAATTTTCACAAATATTAGAATTCAAAACCTGTGGCTTATAGATAGTTGGAAGTTTGGAAATTAAGTGAAATTACTGAGACACTTGAGGAGCAAATAAATTTCAACTAATAGGTGTCAATAAATTGTGATTGAGGATTACTAGTGATGTGAAATTCATATACTTTTTAATTATTTTTATTTTTTATTTGAGAGAGTGAGTATATGAGTGGAGGAGGAGAAGGAGGAGGAGGGGAGAGAGAAAGTCTTATGCAGCATGGAGCCCCACATCAGGATCGATCCCACGACCCTTGGATTCTGACTGGAGCCAAAGTCAAGAGTGAGTTGCTCAAGTGACTGAGCCACTCAGGCACCCCAAATATACTTTTCTGACTAATGAAGAAAAGCCATGAAATACCAGAAGGCCTTACTTATAAAACTCAAGATAAGCGAAATTAGCCTCTTTATGCATGCCTTATATTCTGAGGCACTACTCACTGCTGATCAACTGCTCCTGCCACAGGTTAGAGGGTTCCATGTATTCATATTTCAGTCACACTTAGGAAATAAATGGGAACTGGTAAACATTGAAAGACTATATTTCAACTTGGGGATTAAGCCTGAAAAAGAAGTCAAGGAAATACAAAGAAGAGAAAGAGGGAAGGTGTGAGATTGGAGGGGAACTTTAGACCATGCCAACAGTGTTAGTCGGAATTTCCCTGGTCCTCATATGAATAGGTTGCTCTTTTGAGATTTCTATTACTGAACACTGAAGAGAGAAGCTGCTATGAAAATACTATAGAAATAAATAAAAGACATATACTATATATGTGTTGACATTCAAACTCATTGATTTATTAAAAAATAAAATATTGGGGAGCTGCTGAAAATGACTATATGTGTCACTGGACTATTCATTAGTCACTTCTGCACTTACCTATTTCTTTCCCTGGGCCACTTGTTTTCACGGAAGCTTGGAAACAGGTTAATAGAGGTTCTTTAAAAGATGAAAGAACTTACTAAAACATCCACAAAGTTTTAAAAAATGGTACCATCAGAACAATAAAGATATTTTCCCCAGGGTCAAGGAACAGTGAGAGTGACACTACTTAATCTCAGTGGAATATGAGGGGAAAGTACTGGGATATATACTGCCATGACACACTAAGGTGCCACAATGAGCTCATTTTTCTTTTCCCCTCTGTTAAAACCAAATGCAAAAAGCACACACATAGGTGTTTTTGTTTATAACTTAAAGCTAAACAGATATAAGCTACGTTAACGTACATTATTGCCTTTTGGTTTTTTTTTGTTTTTATTTTTTAGGTATCATTAAATATATCATAATTCATTTTCACAAAAGTTACCATTCAGTTTTTATAATCTTTTGCACTCAAATTTTTCCGATAAACGACTTTTACCCACAACATCCATATCTTTATCTTCCAATCCCCCTTAAAACCTGGTATTCCTATCACTAAGAAAAATATTCTCTTAATGGTCAATAATGACTTCCCAATCAATACATGAAGTAATATTTTCTCAAGTTCCTCATTTCATTGTTCGTGGCCTTTTTAAAATGGTTGACACTGTACACCATCCCTTTTGAAAATTTGATCTAAGTTTCCTTAACCCAATAACTATCCTGGTTTTCTTCCTCCCTCTGTGTTTCCTTTTGTTTTGCTTTTGGTACAATTCTTCCCCTGCCAAACCCTTAAATATTGTTCTTTCCCTGGTTACATCCAAGGTCTGTTGCTTTTCTAGAGCTGCTCACTCACACTGGGCAAGCACACTTACCTTTATGGCTTCAAACATTACCTCTATAATGATGATTCCTAAATCTCTATTTATGGCTGTGTCTTCTCTCTCTTTTGGTTTTACTAATATTATGAAATCTGTCTGAATCAAAGGCAGAAAGATAGTTAAACATGTACTGTTCTTAGTTCTGTTGCCTTTATCAATGTTTAAAAAGTTTTTTTTTTGCCATGTTAAATGTTTGAAAGTGAAAATAAGAGGTTTACTCACTTGAATGCAAAAGAAAAATTATGTGCAATGATTTATTCAGTTGTATTCTCAGACTAGATAGGTCAAAGGTTATGTTTATAAAAGCAAACTTCAGATGGCCTCCTTTTACGTTTATACTAGGGCAGCAGAACAGCTTCCTCCAAGGATGCTCAGCTATCAGGATAGCTTAGAAGTATGAGACTACGCATGACTTTCAAAATACATCTGAACATTGAAAGAAGGGCTTTAAGTGACAACCTGGTCTAAATAGAACCTAGAGTTTCCTAAGAAGCAAAAATGCCTTGGTTCTATAATTATGCGACCTACTCTGTCATTAATGTACACTGTGGATCAGATGTGCCTCCCCTGCTAGATCTAAATTTTCTTTTCTCTAAAGTGCACAAAGTAATGTCTGCTCTGCCTACCTTCTTAGGTTGTCTGAAAATCAATACATTAACAGAAATGTAGGTGCTATCCACATAAAATACGACTTCATAAATTTCTAGTGTCTAAAGATCTAGTAAAAACACAAAACTTGGGGTGCCTGGATGCCTCAGTTGGTTAAGGATCCGACTATGGCTCAGGTCATGATCTCGCAGTGCTAGAGTTTGGGTCCTGCACTGTCAGTACAAAGCCTACATGGGATTCTCTCTCTCCATCTCTGTCTTTGCCCCTCTCCCACTTGTGCACACTCCCTCTCTTCCTTCCTTCCTTCCTTTCTTCCTTTCTTTCTTTCTTTCTTTCTTTCTTTCTTTCTTTCTTTCTTTCTTTCTTTCTTTCCTTCTTCCTTCCTTCCTTCCTTCCTTCCTTCCTTCCTTCCTTCCTTTCTTCTTTCTTTCTTTCTTTCTTTCTTTCTTTCTTTCTCTCTCTCTCTCTCTCTCTCTCTCTCTCTCTCTCTCAAAATAATAAATAAATAAACTAAAACAAAAGAAAGATACTTACCTTTCTAAAAAATACACAAAACTTAATAAATATTTAATGGGTGAAAACTCACAGCTTTGTGGGCAAAGTGTTAAAGGGTTACATTCACACTAATTAAACAAAAGATTTCTAAGTTTGAATAAACCCCAAAGTGCGTGCATGAACACACGTGCATGTGTACACACACACACACACACACACACACACACACACACTTCACATACTCCTAATTCTGGTATGTTGCTTTCTTTGAAGGTCATTTGAAATTTTCTTTGCAAGGCAACTATAACAGATCTTTTGTTTGGGATTTTAGCTTGTTCTTTTGGTTTTATTCTGTGTTGCAAATGTTCGAATAGTGCCATGCCATTGATATGCACATGCCCCACAATAGTAGAGAACCTATACCTCAGCTTATGAAACAGCCAAGCAACCCAAAAGTCTAGACTGTTATTTGAGGCATATTATGACTATCAGCTGCAGATGACATTTTTCATGAACATTTATGGTGAAATGAGAATTCATGGTTTATCTTGCTCACTGTTCTGACACTTTTTGAAAAAGTGTATCTGTTTATAGAATTATTAGAGTACTTTCAAAGAAAAGCAATGTCAACTTGTGGTAAGAAAGCTTCTCATTTAGTAAGTAAATTGCTCTTGCTAAAGATAGCCTAGGTAATACTGATACTTTTGGAATAAATGAGCACTTCCCAGACACCTAGTACTAAATATAGCACTGAGTGGAGGTAGGAGAATAAAGAGATGGAGAGAAAATCAATTCATGATCCTCCTTTAATGACCATTGAAGAAGTTACAGAATCTAAGGGGTGGCAGCAACCTTGAGGTTATCTGATCCTGTATTTCTCAAATTTCAACCATTCATGTATATTCTTGATGGTTTTCCATACCTGCTTATCACTACTTAACATGCATAACAGGATGCATCTCTTTCTTTAATCTATTTAAACTTAAGTTTATTTAATATTATTTAATTTCCATTAAAAGGAAATATTTTAAGGGTGGCTCAGTTGGTTAAGCATCTGACTGTTGATTTTAGTGAAAATTATGATCTCATGACTCATGAGTTTGAGCCCTATGTAGAGTTCTGTGCTGTCAGCATGGAGCCTGCTTGGAATTCTCTCTCCCTCTGCCCCTCCCCCACTTGTGCAAACTCTCTCTCTCTCTCTCTCTCTCTCTCTCTCTCTCTCTCTCAAAAATAAATAAATGAAACAACAAAAAAATAAATAACAGTAAATTTTTTATTACTGTATGTTTGGAAAACAAGTAACTTCTGACATAAAGGGATGATAATTGCAAAAAATAACTGTATTATTTTTTCCAGAAGAGGGGCAAGATGGCAGAGAAGTAAGGAGCCCCATTACCTATACCCAGCTGCAATTATCAAACTGAGAAGAATTAAAAGCCACAGCTTTCTGATCTCCAAGAACGGAGGTGTGTGCACAGATCCCATATTGACAGCAGCCTCATGGAACCTTGAATGAGTATGAACTGGGACTGGAGGCTTTGTGGGAGGGAGTGCCGGCCCAGAGCAGAGCTGGGAGACAAAGTGCCCAGAGGCTTGATACTGGGCCCGAAGAGAGCCTTGTGTTCACAGGCACACAGATCCATGGAGAGCCAGCTGTGTGTCCGGAGGCACACAGATATGCGGAGAGTTCTGCCCAGGACCACCCTGCAAGGCGGCAGAGAGACCAGGGGAAGAGAAGTAGAGACTGAATCACTCATAGCATAATCTGTGGATAGGGGAGACCTCTGCCGGGACTGAGAGCCTCCAAACGAGGAGAGAGAAATCTGTCCCACTCAGCTGGCTTGTTCTCCCTTGGGCCCAGCAGTTCACTGACTTCAGGTGAAGCCAGGGGAAAAAACTGGATTCACAATAACCCTACTCAATCCCAGCCAGAAACCCACTCGCCTGCCAGAGATTTTAACTGTGGTGGCAACATCAGGTGCGTGGGCAAGGACTTAGAAACCTGGCGGAACTTAAAAAACAGAAAGAATTAGACCTACCTGAGGCACAAGGAGGTTGGACTCAAGAGAGTGGCTGGCATCGCATGGTCTGAGGGGCGCTTGGGGGGCCTCCATTCTTCTCCCTGCATCCACTAAGGCGGGGCCTCAGAGAGCAGCCCCTGAGACCCAAACTGCCTACACCAAGCCACGCCCATCCATGCTGGAGAGATGCTGTGTTTTTGCCTATTATTTTTAATTGTTTTTTCTTTCTTTTCTTAATATTTTTACTTTTTAATTTTCCCTTGTTTTCTCTTTCCTATCTCTCTATTTCTTTCTTTTCTCCGTTCCCCCTGGAGTCTGAGAAAGACCAACATTTAGGCACTGCTGTGCTTAGATCAACTCTTACCATCCAGATAATTTTTCCTTTATCTCATCCTTATCTCCCCCCTCCACAGGTTTTAAGCTCTCACACAGTCCTTTATCTCTGGCTGTCATGTCCCCACATCTTCCCCGCCAGCTTTTATTCCCCTCTCTTTTCATCCTGTTCCTTTTATTCTTTCCCCTTTTGGTTTGCTTCTTTACATGTTCTGTCAGTGCATTTGTGTGCTTGTGTTCTCTATGTGTCTGTCTGTCTATTTTTCCTTTGCCGGGCTACCTCAAGAAACAACCCAAAGCACACATAGTGGAAAGTCCCAAATATTGCTGAGTAGGGAAGTAAATTAATCAGAGGCACAACAAGAGAAACATAGAGACACCATTAAAAGAACATTCCTGAAACGACAGATCTTAGTCAAAGTGCCTTCTTCAATAGAAAAATACTAATGGGTGCAAAGTGCAGAACGAGCTTTTAAAACTGACAAGAGACAGAAAGCTGGAAAAAATGATGAAATGAAAGAACTCTGTTCTAAAGAAACTCCAGGAAGAAATCACAGCTACAGAACTGCTCAAAACGGACACAAGCAACAGAACTCAACAAAAATTTAGAACGATTTTTATAAAATTAATTGCTGGGCTTGAAAAAGGCATAGAAGCCATTAGAGAAGATACTGATACAAAGACGAGGAACCTGGAAAATAGCTGTGATGAGTTAAAAAAAAAGGCTATAAATGAGGGGAATAATAAACAGAGGCTACCACTGCACAGACTGAAGAAGCAGAGAGGAGAATAGGTGAATTAGAAGACAATAATAGCCAAAGAGGAAGCTAAGAAAAAGAGAGAGAAATTGACCCAGGAACACGAAAGAAGAATTCGAGAATTGAGTGATACAATCAAACGGAACAATGTCTGTATCATAGGAGTTCCTGAAAAGGAAGAAAAAGAGGTCCTGAAGGAATGCAGGACCAAATTATACATGAAAATTTCCCAAGTCTGGGGAAACAGAAAGACATTTAAATCCAAGAGACATACCGACCTCCCCTAAGATGTAAGTTCAACCGACCTTCAGCATGACATATCATGGTGAAACTGGCAAAATATAAAGATAAAGAAAGAAATCTCAAAGAGGCTAGGGATAAAGGGGCCCTAACATACAAATGGAAACCTATCAGAGTGGTTAAAGACTTATCTACTGAAACTTGGCAGGCAAGAAAAGAATGGCAGGAAACCTTTAATGTCATGAACAGGAAAAATATGAAACCAAGAATTCTTTATCCAGTTAGTCCGTCATTCAAAACAGAAGGAGAGATAAAGGTTTGCCCAAATAAACAAAAGTTGAGAGAATTCATCACCACCAAACAAGCCCTACAAGAAATCCTAAGAGGGACTCATTGAGAAAAAGCTAGCAAAGAATATAAGACACCAGAGACATCAATACAAACGTGAAACCTACAGAGAACACAATGAATATAAACTCACATTTCTCAATAAAAACAGTGAATGTAAATGGACTGAATGCCCCAATCAAACTACACAGGGTAGTAGAATGGACAAAAAAACCAAAATCCATCTATTTGCTGTCTAAAAGAGACTCACCTTAGACCTGAAGACACCTTCAGATTGAAAGAAAGGGATGTAGAAATATCTACCATGTGACTGGATGCCTAAAGAAAGCTGGTGTAGCCATACTTATATCAGAGAAACTGGACTTTAAAGTAAAGGCATTAACAAAAAGTGAAGAAGGACATTATATAATAATTACAGGGTCTCTACATCAGGAAGAGCTAACAATTAGAAACATCTATGCTGAATTTGAGAACACTCAAATACATAAAACAACTAATCACAAACAGAAGCAATCTTATTGATAAGAATGTGCAAGTTACAAGGGACTTTAATACTCCACTTACAACTATGGATAGGACAACCAGACAGAAAAGAAACAATGGACCTGAATGGCACACTGGAAGAGATGGAATTAATAGATATATTTAGAACTCTGCATCCTGAAGCTAGGGAATTCACTTTCTTCTTGAGTGCACATGGCACATTCTCCATGATTGATCACATACTGGGTCATAAAAGAGCCTTTCATAAAAACAAAAGAATTGAGATCATAACATGCACACTTTCAGATCACAATGTTATGAAAACTGAAATAAACCACTAGAAAAAGTCTGGAAAATCTCCAAAAATGTGGAGGTTAAAAACTACCCTACTGAAGAATGATTGGGCAAAACAGGCAATTACAGAGGAAATTAAAAAATATATGGAAACAAATGAAAGTGAAAATAAAACAATTCAAACTCTCTGCGACACAGCGAAGGGAGTTCTAAGAGGAAAGTTCATTGCAATACAGGCCTATTTCAACAAACTAGAAAAAGCACAAACTCAAAAATCTAACAGAGCACCTAAGGAAACTAGATAGGGAGCAACAAAAGCACCCAGTACCCAGCAAAAGAAGATAAATAATAAAGATTAGAGCAGAATTAAACAAGATAGAATCCACAAAACAATTGAACAGATCAATGAATCCAAGAGTTGGCTTTTTGAAAAGATAAACAAAATTGATAAACTTCTAGCTAGGCTCCTCAGAAAGAAAAGAGAGTACACTCAAATGGACAAAATCATGAGGGAAAATGGATGTATTACAACAGATCCTTCAGAAATAGAAGAAATCATGAGAGATTACTATGAAAAATTATATGCCAACAAACTGGACAATCTAGAAGAAATGGGCAAATTCCTAAATACACATGCACTACCAAAATTCAAACGAGAGGAGATAGAAAATCTGATCAGACCCATAACCAGTGAAGAAATCGAATCAGTTATCAAAAATCTCCCAAAGAATAAAAGCCCAGGGCTGGATGGATTCCCGGGGGAATTCTACCAGACATTTAAATCAGAGCTAACACCAATTCTTCTCAAGTTATTCCAAAAAATAAAAATGGAAGGAAGACTTCCAGACTCATTCTAAGAAGCACTTATCACTTTGATTCCTAAGCCAGACAGAGACCAATATCCTTAATGAATACGGATGTAAAAATACTCATCAAGATACTAGGAAAGCGAATTCAACAGCATATAAAAAGAACTACCCATTATGATCAAGTGGGATTCATTCTCAGGTTACAGGTCGGGTTTAATATTTACAAATCCATAAATGTGATACAAGACATTAACAAAACAAAAGATAAAAACCACATGATCCTGTCAATAGATGCAGAAAAAGCATTTGACAAAATACAGCACCCTTTCTTAATAAAAACCCTTGAGAAAGTAGGAATAGAAGGAACTTACTTAAACATTATAAGGACCATTTAATAAAAGCCCACAGCTAATGTTATCCTCAATGGGGAAAAACTGAGAGCTTTCCCCTGAAATCAGAAACACGACAAGCATGTCCACTCTCACCACTGTTTTTTAACATAGTGTTAGAAGTCTTAGCATCAGCAATCAGACAACAAAAGGAAATAAAAGGCATCGGAATTGGCAAAGAAGAAGTCAAACTTTCCCTTTTTGCAGATGACATGATACTCTACATGGAAAACCCAACTGACTCCACCAGAAGTCTTCTAGAACTGATCAATGAACTCAGTAAAGTTGCAGGGTTCAAAATCAATGTACAGAAATCGGTTGCATTCTTATGCACCAAAAATGAAGTAACGGAAAGAGAAATCAAGAAAATGATCCCATTAACAATTGCATCAAAACCCGTAAAATACCTAGAAATAAATCTAACCAAAGATATAAAAACCTGTATGCTGAAAACTATAAAAGACTTATGAAGAAAATTGAAGAAGACACGAAGAAATGGAAAAACATTCTGTACTTATGGATCGGAAGAATAAACATTGTTAAAATGTCATTATTACCCAAAGCAATTTACACATTCAATGCAATCCCCATCAAAGATGCACCAGCATTCTTCTCAAAGTTAGAACAAACTATCTTAAAATTCGTATGGAACCACAAAAAACCTCGAATAGCCAAAGTAATATTGAAGAAGAATACCAAAATGGGAGGCATCACAATCCCAGATTTTAGCCTCTATTACAAAGCTGTCATCATCAGACAGTATGGTATTGGCACAAAAACAGACACATGGACCAATGGAATAGAATAGAGAGCCCAGAACTGGGCCCACAAGTGTATGGCCAATTAATCTTTGACTAAACATGGAAGAGTATCCAATGGAAAAAAGACAGCCTCTTCAACAGGTGGTGTTGGGAGAGCTGGACAGCAACATGTAGAAGAATGAAATTAGACCACTTTCTTACACCATTCACAAAAATAAACTCAAAATGGATAAAGGACCTGAATGTGAGACAGAAAACCATCCAAACCCTAGAGGAGAAAGGAGAAAATAGCCTCCTTGACTTTATTTGCAGCAATTTCCTCCTCGACACATCTCTAGAGACAAAGGAGTCAAGAACAAAAATGAACTATTGGTACCACATCAAGACAAAAATCTTCTGCAATGCAAAGGAAATGATCAAAAAACTAGTAGGCAACTGACAGAATGGATCGGAAAAGATAGTGGCGAATGGCATATCAGATAAAGGGCTAGTTTCCAAAATCTACACTTAACTCACTAAACTCCACACCCGAAAAACGAATAATCCAGTGAAGAAATGGGCAGAAGACCTGAACAAACACTTCTCCAAAGAGGACGTCCATATGGCCCACAGGCACATGAAACGATACTCGTTGTCACTCATCATCAGGCAAATACAAATCAAAACCACACTGAGATACCTACCACCTCACACTGGTCAGAGTGGCTATAGTGAACAAATCAAGAGACTATAAATGCTGGCGAGGATGTGGAGAAAAAGGCACCTTCCTACACTGTTGGTGGAAATGTAAACTGGCGCATCCACTGTAGGAAACAGTATGGAGGTTCCTCAAAAAACTATCAATACAACCCCCCTATGACCTAGCAATAGCCCTGCCAGGGATTTACCCAAAGGATACAGTAGTGCTGATTCATAGGAGCACATGTACACCAATGTTCATAGCAGCACTTTCTACAATAGCCAAACTATGGAAAGAGCCTAAATGTCCATCACTTGATGAATGAATCAAGTAGACATGGTATATATACACAATGGAGTGCTACCTGGCAATGAATAAAAATGAAATCTGGCCATTTGTAGCAAAGTGGATGGACCTCGAAGGTGCCATGCTAAGTGAAATAAGTCAGGTGGAGAAGGATTGATACCATATGTTTGCACTCATAGGTCTAACAGGAGAAACCTAACAAAGGCCCATAGGGAGGGTAGGGGGGAAAGAGAGTTGGGGAGTGAGAGGGATACAAATCATGAGGGACTATTAAATACTGAAAATGAACCGAGGTTTGAAGGGGAGGGGGAGGGGGAGGGGGTAATGGTCATGGAGGGGGGCACTTGTGGGTAGAGGCACTGGTTGTTCTATGGAAACCAATTTTACAATAAACTATTTTTAAAAATAATAATAAAATAAAAAATAAAAACTATTATAAATAATTTGTCCATTATTTATTAAAATAAAAATTCATCAATCTCCCCAAATAATTATATATGCCACTCGTGGCAAATAGGTGCAATTGTAAATCTGCTTTGTGTCCATAGTGTATGTTACAAAAGAACTTCTCTCATCCTGGAAGGTTGACTCCTCTCTGAGATCACACAGCAAGACTGTGGGGGAAAAAAGAGACTGACCTGGGTACAGGAATGTCTTAGTATTTTAGAAAGATAACTACTTTTCTTTGTACTCCATGTATACAAATGCCACATTAAATGGCCCTTTGAAAGAAAAGCTACTACTTGAGGCTTAATAGGTTGTCACTTAACTTTTCCTTACTAAATTTATTGGCATATATAGACTTATATCCTTAGTAATAAGAGTTGCTAATGTAACAGAGTTAAAGCAAGAAACTGTAATTTGGAACAGGACATCATTATAATTGGACCAGATAAATATCTTGATATAGATGGATTTATATGTTCAAAACCTCAATCCCTACAGACATAAGGGAAAGTTAGACACAGATCATATCCCTAACAGCTGCATAAATCTTGGGGGCTATGAAAATAGACAGCAAAGTAGCGAACTAGGACAAGAAAACCAGGTTTAACTATAAATCTGAGTGAAATTAGGTAAGGACAGATATCATGTTTTCGTGCACATGTTGATCTTGAGAAGCTTAACAGAAGACCATGGGGGAAGGGAAGGGGGAATACTAGTTACTAACTGAATAAGGGATGCAAACCATAAGAGACTTTTAAATACAGAGAACAAACTGAGGGTGGACTGGGTAGGGGAGAGGGAAAATGTATGATGGGCATTGAGGAGGATACTTGTTGGGATGAGCACTGGGTGTTGTATGCAAGCCAATTTGAGAGTAAATTATATTAAAAAAATCTTAGTGCCAGAAGAGCAGTTTGGAGCATAGAAGAAAAAAAACTTCTGTCAAAAATTTCACCAAATCGGTCACTTTCAGAGTGTATTTACCTGGATTTAGGAAATTTCCCAATTCTCTAAACTTTCTCTGTTTTTATCAACAGACATAGGCAATGAGGATTAGTGCTCAGCATATTTCAAAACCAAGTATAACTCTCCTTTAGCATCAACATGATTAGAATGGTACCATAAGTATCTAACTAAAATTAATACTAATTTATTAGCTTTATTAGTTGCAATTAGCTATAAATGAACATTAGTCAAAATCTAGCAAATTTCCAACAAGTGATTCCTGATGACTAACTAGAAATGTAAAATTATAAAAGGGCTTGGAAGACCATTTAGGATAACCATTTCAAATAATCATAAGAGAAAGTGAAGCCCAGAGAGGGATAGAACTTGTCTATAGTAACGTAACAAGTTACCATCAGAACTGCAGTTAGAGTCCAGGTGTCCTGACTACCAGAATAATCTTATTTGTAAATTCTATATTCTGTTGGACTTTAGGTTTCCTCTCTCTCTCACTTCTCTTTCTTACCCTTGCTTTAGAACAATTCTGTTCTTACAAGTGCAGGTTATTTTTTGAGTGAATATATTCTCTTTTAAAACCAGGATTCTACTGTTGCATTTTAGAAGTTAAAGTGACATTTTATTCAAAATAAAATTCAATTCCTGAATGAATACATCAGACTCATTTAGCTTTTGCCCAGACAAAACTTCATATTTGGCCCTATTCCATCATACCAATAAGAATCTAAACCAGGCTCCCAAATGGGTAAGTCAACTCTGAGATTTTACATCTGTCTCTTTCTCTCTTCCATGCATCTGGCTTCGTTTATCTTGATACTTTTCAATGTGTTTACACTGTGTTTACAATGTGTTTCAATGTGTTTAGATTTTCTAAAGCCCCTTGCTCCCCATGAAGTTGACTTTTTTGTAGCTGGACTTTTTCTTAAAATGTTTTCAAAATGTCAATCATTTGTCCAGAAACTTCCTTCAGAGACACAGAGAAAACCTTTATAAGAACTACTGTTTGCAAATGCTCAGTATACTACTGAACTGTTGCCTTTCTTGGAAAATTACCCCCAATGTCCAAGAAAAAAGTAAAATTCACAAAATATGAAAGATGAAAAAATATTCAGGGTAAAGTAACAAAAATCATGCTCTCTTTGGAAAAAAATACAGTGAGGGTGTGATTGAACATTGGTAAATTTAAGCCTAATTACCTAATTACCTTAGTAGAGAAGTAAATACATTACATTTTATGAAGTGGAAGTCATTCTTGGTCACTGTCCTATCCAGTTGTGTTCTGGAGCAGAAGAATCACAGAAAAATAGTCCCAAAAATTATTTGGGCAGTACGATCTTCTCCCACCTCTCAAATAGTTTTTTGCTTCCTAGCTTATGTATTTAATTCACTAAACATCTAAGGGGTTCTGTTTATTAATTAGTTTATTTTTTATGTTTTTGGAGGGGTTTCTATACAAGTTAGTTTTTTGCTACATAAGCTCTTAGTTCTTGTATGTACTATGCAATCAGAAAGCACATATTGTCCCTGTTTGCAGATATTTAAAAACTGTTTTTTTCTTTCTTTCAGGAAAATCCAAAATATTTATATGTAGCTAAAGTATCAGCATCTCTCCCCTTGATCCCTTTTACTGACATTCCCATGCTGATGATCCATCAGCATTCTCTGTCTGTGTCTGTGTCTGTGAGTGGGTGATGGTAGAGGAACTGCTTTTTTAATTGGTTTGTTCTCCCTGAAAATTAAAGCTTTAATGAACAATATCAAATTGTTTTAGAAATACTCATTCAAATATTTTGTTGCAGAATCAAATTAGATTAAGAGTATCCTGGGGAGCCTGACTGGATGGCTCAGTTGGTTAAGTGTCCGGCTTTGGCTCAGGTCATGATCTCACAGTTCATGAGTTCGAGCCTCGTGTCAGGCTCTGTGCTGACAGCTAGTTTAGAGCCTGGAGCCTGCTTCGGATTCTGTGTCTCCCTCTCTCTCTGACCCTCCCCTGATCTCGCTGCCTCTCTCTGTCTCTCAAAAATAAAAAAAAATTGATAAAGAAATAAAAATAATTAGATTAAGAGTATCCTGCTCTCTTCCCCACACACAAGTATACACACCTTACTTTAGATTTGTTGGTTTAGTTGGATAAAATTAAAGGAACCCACAGATGTAATAAAGTTCAAATAATAAAGTTATAGTCTCCACATTTGTAAACGTAATCAAATTTCTATTAAAAGCAACATCCCCCATTTTAGCACATGATAGTGATCAGTATTATTAACAGGTACATACTTTTAACAGATGCCTAATCTTTTGTTGGTACGAAGACATCTTTTCTGAGAATTTTTTTATCATGGTCATTATAGTAGATTATTTAATAATATATATTATACATGATCTTATGTTATATAAACTGTGCCCAAAACATGTTACTTTAAAAAATAATGTTTATTATAGAAATATTAAAACAAAAATAGAATGGCATGATGAATCCTAATGTGTCCATAACCCAGCTTTAATAATAAGGAATATGTTGCCAATCTTGTTGCATCTATTTTCCCTCACAATTTTTACTGAAGGATTTTAAAACAAATCCCAGATATAATGCCATTCTATTTAACAGTGCTTTTTCAAACATCTCTAAGATGAGGACAATTGTTTTTTAAATTACTACTATACATACAGCCTTTTTAGTGGACTTGCTAGTTTGCTATATTAAAGAGAACTTCACAGAAAACTGGAAATCCTGAAATTTCATCCCAACTCTGTCATCATCCAATTGTGTGTCTCCTGCAGTATCTCACATTCTCTTTCTGTCAAATAAGAGAGTTAGATATGATCTCTAAGATATTATTAACCTCTAATATTCTAGAAATATATAATAAAATTTATTACATTTAAAATCCATATTTTATTACTTCCCTACTAGGGAGGTATGGAGAAAAGAAGATTAGAACCTGGTAGTTTTAAAAATTAACTTCACTGAGAATTTGTATTTGAGGTAGGCACTTAAATTTTAGTGAAATAAGTGTAAGGTATAATTATTTCTATCTTCTGAGGAAATATTTCCTGTCACTGCCTACACAGAAACCCAATAATTGTTTGAAAACAATAATAACGTGTTTTCATCATTCTAACTACCTTCTTTAAAGAGCTAACAATGCCTTGACAAAAGTGCTTCTAAAGCCATAGGGTCCCCTCTTCTGACTTCTCACTCAGCATAGCCAGTCATGGCCCTTGGCCTTTAAGCTCTTTTCTTACCTTATCTGTTACACTTTAGTTTTGAAATATCATGCAAAGATTCACACAGAACTAGAGGAAGACATAGGTCCCATGAAAGAAATCTAGCCAGAGCCCGATGGTGAATAGTTTACATATACTTACAAATGAATAAATGTCATCATCATTAAAAAATGTGATTTGAAATGTGATAGAAGTCTCACTCAAGCAAGAAGCCCATATAAGAAAATTTTATGAAAAAAATAAATGAGACTATTCTGCTAAAACATCAAAATTAGGCACAAAAATAATTATCTTGTATTAAAATTCAAACTTTGTGCCATTAACTATGTGCCTTAAAGCAGAGAAGCAATATGAGCTGCTCTGCACAATTTATACTCTGCACCATATACTCTTTGGTTCTCTATTCAAAGATAGATGTTCTCTTTGAAAACTTGCAGTGTTTTATCTTACTCACTCTTAATTTCTACTTGTGCTAGCATCCTCTTCTAGCCTTCACAAATTTTGCTCAAGGGGCTTTTTAACAAAATATCCTTCTTTATCTTTGACATTCATCCAAGCAGTTGTCATCCCTATTACTTTTAGGCCCATCACAAAACTTACCTACTCAAATAAATCTTTCTCGAATGTTCTAACTTCATATGACCCCTTTTCTCCTCTCTACCCCTATATCTAGAATCCATTATTAAGAACATAATTGTACTATAATATAATGAGACTGATTCCACAAATTATGCTTCTGACAAAAATCAAAATATCTCATTATAATTAGTCACTTTATATTCTCTGTTCTCTAATTGTTAGCATGCTTGAATTCTGATTTGTCCTCCTAATTTGGAATTTAAACTTTAGAAATACAAAAAGCATACTAATCTTTTTTGAAATTTCCTTACAGGAGAACAGGAGAAACCTAATGGAGGACCAGGGGGAGGGGAAGAGGGAAAGACAGTTGGGGAGAGAGATGGATGCAAAACTTGAGAGACTATTGAATACTGAAAAGGAACTGAGGGTTGAAGGGAAAGGGGGAGGGGGGAAAAGAGGTGGTGGTGATGGAGGAGGGCACTTGTGGGGAAGATCACTGAGTATTATATGGAAACCAATTTGACAAATTAAAAAATAGAATGTTTTATGAACAAAAAGTCCATTTCTTTGTAGAAAACTCCATTCCTCTTCCTGGGAAAATAAAATCTTTGTGAATGATAATTAGACATAAAAAAAAGTTCTTCACAGAACGGAGCTTATATAATATTATTTCAAAAGTTTCAAGTTCCCTTGCTGTTGGCTCTTCTAGTGGTAAAATCTAGATCAGGTTAGGAACTGAAATTTATGAGTTAAACAGAACACTCAACTAGTGAAAGTAACTAGTTTCCTGACCACCTATATTATATGGGAACCATTTTCATGCCCCCAACAGTCTTTGGCTGGCTGCTTTTAAAATTTGCACAAACAGCCATTACTTTTGCCTGCACATTTGCTTTATATTGAAATTTTCTATAAAACAATGAGAAAGATTAAATCTGGCCATTTGTAGCAACGTGGATGGAAGTCGAGAGTATTATGCTAAGTGAAATAAGTCAGGCAGAGAAAGACAGATACCATATGTTTTCACTCATATGTGGAGCAGAAAAAACTTAACAGAGGACCATAAGGGAAGGGGAAAAATAGTTAAGGAGAGGGAGAGAGACAAACCATGAGACTCTTAAATACTGAGAACAAACTGAGGGTTGTTGGGGGTGAGGGAGAAGAAAAAATAGGTGATGGGCATGGGGGAGGGCACTTGTTGGGATGAGCACTGGGAGTTATTTGGAAAACAATTTGACAATAAGCTATAATATAAATAAATAAATAAGTAAATAAGAAACTGTCCATAAAAGCAAGCATTTAAACCACTATAGAAGAAGAAAGAGTGTTCCATTTTTTTTTTGCCAAAGAAAACTTAAATTTTATTTTATTTTATTTTTTTTCTGTTCCATTTCTTGAAAGCTGTATTGTATTTGGAGAAAGAGCCATCTCCTAGTTGGATTTTGCAATAAAGCCAACAGAATCTTTCACCAATTTGTTTGAGAAGATTAACTGGGATTAGCAGGGTAGCTTCAAATAAAGAGTTCAAAGCAGAACATTAAATATATCCCAAAATATTAATTTACAATGACATTGTAAGGATGCAGATTTGATTCGGGTTTCCCCTCTGACCTTGAAGGCCAGCTAACACCATTAACATTTCTGGGGGCAGGCCTAAAGATAGAGGTTAAGACTAGTCACGCCCTACCTGGGGGTTCTGGGTCCACTCTGTAATTGGTTAAAGTTACTGTCAATGATGTGATGCTATGAATGGACACCTTTACCTGTGTCACAATTTCCTGTAACTCCCCCTTCCCAAACTCATAAAAGGCCCTACCCCACCATGTTCTGGGCTCGCTCCACGTGGATCCAGTGTGTCGTTGAAGTCTATGAGCCCGAATTTAGGCTGGCTGGGCCTAAATTCGTAATAAAGCCCTTTGCTTTTGCATGCGTGCTTCGGTCTCCCTGGTGGTCTCTGGTTTCTGGGGGCGATAAAGAAATCTTGGGTACAACAACATCAATGCAGGATGAAACTGGATAGGTACCTGATATGCATCTGCATTATTTGTGGCAAATTTACTTTTGGCACTCTGGCTATAATTTTTCCCCTTGCTGTTAAAATGATACAAAAAGTGTTCAGAGACACTGCACTTCTATGAAAATTAGAGACTATGACCCCAAATTATATATTCTGCCATTTGGAAGGGATAAATATGAGCAAATTTTATTTTAAATTGATCATTGACACCTATAAAAAAAGCAAATGTTTGTATGTTTGTCATCCATATGTTACAGCATGATGTTCAGGAAATCTATTTTAAAAGTATCCTTTCCCTTCTCTAGAATGTTTTTTTTTTTTGCCCATACCTTCTTTATATTTATTTATTTATTTATTTATTTATTTATTTATTTATTTAATAGTTTATTGTCAAATTGGTTTCCATATAACACCCAGTGCTCTTCCCCACAAGTGCCCTCCTCCATTACCACCACTTCCCTTCCCCCTCCCCTTTCAACCCTAGGTTCATTTTCAGTATTCAGTAGTCTGTCAGGTTTTGCATCCCTCTCTCTCCCCAACTCTCTTTCCCCCTTTCCCTCCTGATGGTCTTCCATTAGGTTTCTCCTATTAGACCTATGAGTGCAAACATATGGTATTTTTTGTTTACTCTACCATTGGGGCAAAATTGCCTCAGTTCTATGCGCTTACCTCCTTCCTGCTCTGTGACCTGCTTTTTGAGAAACATTGCTTTCTACTCCTCTGCGTTGATGCCGTTTTTTTTTTCCTTAGATGATCTGCATCATTTCCTTTGTGTTCTTTTTAGCACCTCTCTTCATTACTTCAAGCAAATGTTTTTTACAAAGTTCAGTGCCCAAGCCTCACTCACAGCTAAACCTCCACCTTCTTTTCTGGCTATTTCAGATGTAACAGTGGAAATAAACTGGTAAATAATGCAAAAAACTAAAAATAAAAATGCAAAAACACTAGGAAGTACCAACTTACTAGTTTGTGGGGGTGATATTTTCTTAAACATAAAAAGCCTAAGGAATAATTAATATGTTTAGTAGATTGTTCATAATACTAGAACAGCTTTAATTCATGTTTACATTTATTATTAAACACATTTTTGAGCACTTATAATAATGCAGCTAGTGGTTTGATTTGTGATAATACAGTAGTAAACAATGTATGAGTCCTAATGTAGTGGATTTATAGTCTATTGTGGGAAGGCATATTTTTTAATCAAAAAATGAATATTTGAGTAAAAGATATAGTAAGCCATTTTTTAAGTTATCATAAGAAAAGCTATTGTAGTGGGGTAGGGCTACTTTTGACAGGGTAATCAAGGAAGTACTCTTGAAGAAATGTCATTTAAAATCATATTTGAAGAATGATACAGATCTAGGCACATGAAAGAAATGGGGTGGAAATCAAGCACATTACAGAAGGGAATAGTATTCCAGGACCTTGATGCGGGAAGATTGGCCAAGGTGAAATAAGGAGAAAGTGGCATGTAAGAGCAGGAGAAGTTCTTTGAAAGAAAGGAGAATTCACTCCTTTTTCTGTCTCACTGTTGAGTTGGAACAACTTATCTCATGAATTTCTGCCATTGACCAGTTATTTTATAGCAGCACTTTCCCTGTTTCTGGAGCCTCTGAACTCAGCTGAAGGACACCACTGACAAGATTAGGAATCTAAAGGTTGAAATGGTTAAAGTCTTGTGACATCAATTTTAACCTGTGAGACAGAAAGGCAAGATATCCTATAGATGAATGTAAATGTGTGTGAATGAGGTAAGGGCTATGGTATAGGTTGTAGGGTTAGAATTGGTGCTAAAATATAGGTGTAAGATCCCTGCAAGATGGCAGACAAGTAGGGAGCTCTTTACTTTTTCGCCTGCCCACATCTCTCAAACCCGAAAGGACTTAAGCAATAAGATACTGAACCACACGAGTCTGGGAGAAAAAAAAAGACAGAATTCACTAAAAACACAGCCTCATAAGTTGGTGACGGCAAACTGGGAAGGTAAAAATGGACTGGGACACAGAGTCACAGAAGGGAGGGAACTCCCTCCTCAGAGAGCCACAGAAAGACGAGGGGAAGAGAAAGAGTGGCTGAAACTCCTATAAACTGACTCTAGAGAAGAGAAAAACCTCAACCCAGGATGGGGAAGGATAGTCTCATCCCATCGGTAACCACAGGGCATTTGGAGAGAGATTTTTCTCTCTAGCTGTGGTGCTTTCTTTGGGCTAGGCACCCCAGTCACTGGTGGCGCCAGGAGAAACTGCTCCCATACTCCCCCTAATCTATTCCCTGCTAGGAAGCCTCCCAGTGTGGGGGAGTACATTTCAGACAGAACCATTAAAGTGCTCGGACTAGGATCTGGAAATGAGGTGGGTTTTGGGAAATACAACTCTGCCCACCTTGTCTACTCCCATGGCACAGGGATATCAGAACCAAAAGAGTGAGTTGCAACACCTGGTTTTAGAAGGGACAGGGGCGCCATCATTTTTCTCCCCACAACCACAAGAATGATCCTCAGGGAACGGCCCGTGGACCCACAGTAGGGGCAAGACCTGCCTGCACCAAACCAAGACATCCATGCTGGAGAGCTGCCTTTTATTGATTTTTTTTTTTTTTTGGAGCCTGGACAAGACCAACATTGATGCATTCTCGTGATTAACTCTAGATCAGTTCTTGCTGTTTAGATATATTTTCCTTTATCTCGTTTTTATTTATTCTCTCAGATGGCCTGGGCACTCTGGTCATTGGTTTGTTTAAACAGTCCAATTAATTCATTCTCTTGATGCGTATTGTACACCTCCATCACTAAATTCCTTTCACTCTCTCTCTGAAATAATTAATTATATAGTTCTTCAGGGTAACATTATATTCGTTTTTTTCCTCCTTGCCTCCTACCATATTCTTTTTCTCTCTCTGAATTAAGCCTTTTAGTCTCTCTGCCTGGTCAATGTCAATTTCACTTCCTCCCCACCCCTGTCATTTCTCTCATTGTATATGCTCTTCCATCACCACTGCCTCCACACAGCTCTTTATTTGTAGCTAGGATTTCTGGTTTTATATTTGTAGACTGTCGTTTGTCTTTTGTTGTTATTGTTCCTTTTTTATCCACCTTCTGCTTTGCTTGTTTGTTTGACTTGCCTGTGCATTAGTGTACTTTTCTTCCCTGAGTGATTGTCTGTCTGTTTTCCTTTTCAGGGCTACCTCAAGAAACAAGCCAAAGTACACCTGGTGGAGAGTCCCAAATATCAATACAACTGGGGAAATAAAATAACAAAAGACTCAACAAGAGAAACCAAAGGACACCATTAAAAGAACACCTCCTGAACAGACATGCCCAGGGCAGTCAATGAGCCTCCTTTTATATAGCAATACTCACAGGTAGAGTGCATAACAAGTTTTAAAACTGAGAAGAGACAGAAACCTAGCCAAAATGATGAAATAGAAGAAATTTCCTCTAAAGAAATTCCAGGAAGAAGTCACAGCTAGAGAATTGGTCAAAACAGATATAAGCAATATAACTGAGCAAGAATATAGAAATATTGTCAAAAAATTATTGGTGGGCTTGAAAAAAGGCATGGAAGACACCAGAGGAACTATTGCTACAGAGACTATGGACCTTAAAAATAGTTGTGACTAATTTAAAAATGCTATAAATTAGGTACATAATAAAATGTAGGCAGCCACTGCACGGATTGAAGAGGCAGAGAGGAGAAGAGGTGAATTAGAAGACACAATGAGAGAAAAAGAGAGAGAAATTGATACAGGAGCATGAAAGGAGAATTTGAGACCTGAGTGATACAATAAAACAGAACAATATCCATAAAATATGAATTCCTGAAAAGAAGAAAGAGAGAAAGGCACTGAAGGAGTACTTGAAAAATTATAACTGAGAACGTCCCCAATCTGAGGAAGGAAACAGACCTTGAAATCCAAGAGGCACACAGAATTCCCATTAAAAGTCACTTGAATTGATAGTTGGCACAGCATATTATAGTGAACCTGGAAAATACATGGATAAAGAGAGAATTCTGAAAGAAGCTAGAGATAAAAGGACCCTAACATACAAAGTGAAACCTATCAGAGTAGGTACAGACTTATCTACTGAAACTTGGCAGGCCAGGGAGGAATGGCAGGAAGTCTTCAATGTGATGAACATAAAAACTATGCAGCCAAGAATCCTTTATCCAGCAAGCCTGTCATTCACAATAGGAGAGATAAAGGTTTTCCCAGACAAACAAAAATTGAAAGAATTCATCACCACTAAACTGCCCTAAAAGAAACCCTAAGGGGACTCTAAGAGGGAAATGTTGCAAGGAACGCAAGGTACCAGAGACACAACTACAAACATGAACACTATAGAGAACACAATGATTCTATTTTTCATTTTTCAAAAAATTTTCAAAAATAACACTGAATGTAAACGGACTAAATTCTCCAATCAAACTACATAAGGTAGCAGAATGGATAAAAAAACAAAATCCATCTATTTGCTGCCTATAAGAGACAGATTTTAGACCTGAAGAGAGGTTCAGATAGCGAGTAAGTGGATAGAGAAATATCTATTATGGGAATGGAAATCAAAAGACAGTCTGAGTAGCCATACTTATATCAGACAAACTGGATATTAAAGTAAAAGCAGTAACAAGAATGAAGAAGGGCATTATATAATAATTACAAGATCTATCCATCAGGAAGAGCTAACAATTATAAACATCTATGCACTGAATTCGGGAGCCCCAAATTACATAAAACAATTAATCACAAACAGAAACAATCTTATTGATAAGAATGTGTTAATTTGAGGGGATTTAAATACTACATTTACAGCAATGGATAGATAAACTAGACAGAAAATCACTAAGGAACAATGGACCTGAATGACACATTGGAACAGATGGATATGACAGATATATTTAGAGTGCTACATCTTGATGATATGGAACTCACTTTGTCTCAAGTGCACATGGTACATCCAAGTTAAACCAAATACTGGGTCACAAAGCATCCCTCCCTAAATATTAACGAATTGAGATCATACCACGCACATTTTCAAATCACAATGCTCTGAAACTAGAAATCTATCACAGGAAAAAGTCTGGAAAACTTCGAAAGACATAGAGGTTAAAGACCACCCCCCTAAAAAACGATTGGGCCAGGGGCGCCTGGGTGGCTCAGTCGGTTGGGTCTCCGGCTTCGGCTCAGGTCAGATCTCACATCCATGGGTTCGAGCCCCACATCAGGCTCTGTGCTGACAGCTAGTTCAGAGCCTGGAGCCTGCTTCAGTTCTGTGTCTCCTTCTCTCTGCCCTTCCCCCTCTCATGCTCTGTCTCTCTCTGTATCAAAAATAAATAAAACATTTTTTAAAAAAATGATTGGGCCAATCAGGAAATTGGAGAAGATATTAAAAAATATATGGAAACAAATGAAAATGAAAATTGAACAGTACAAACTCTTTGGGATGCAACAAAGGCAGTCCGAATAGAAAAGTGTATTGCAATCCAGGTGTATTTCAAGAAACTAGAAGAGGCTCACATAGAAAATCTAACGGTGCACCTAAAGGAACTATAATGAGTGCACCAAAACCACACAAAACCCAGCAGAAGAAGAGAAATAATAAAGATCAGGGAAGAAATAAACACTATATAATCCAAGAAAAAAAAGACAGTTGAACTGTTCAATGAAACCAAGAGTTGTTTTTTTGGGAAAAAAAATAAACAAAATTGATGAACCTTTAGCCAGGTTCCATAGAAAGAAAAGAGAGAGGACCCAAATAGACAAAACCATAAATAAAAATGTATCTATTACAACTGATCCCTCAGAAGTACAAGCAATCATCAGGGATACTATGAAAAATTATGTGCCAAAAAACTGGACAATCCTAGAAGAAATGGACAAATTCCTATACACACAGGCACTACCAAAATTCAAATGAGAAGAGATAGAAAGCATAAATAGACCCATAACCAGTGAAGAAATCAAATAAGTTATCAAAAATCTCCCAATGAATAAAAGCCCTGGACCAGATGGCTTCCCTGGGGAATTCTACCAGATGTATAAAGCAGAGTTAATACCCATTATTTTCAAGCTGTTCCAAAAAAAATAGAAATAGAAGAAGAAGTTCCAGACTCGTTCTACGAAGCCAGCATCACTTAGACTCCCAAACTGGACAGAGACCCAGCAATAAAGGAGAACTACAGGCCAATATCTTTGATGAATACAGATGCAAAAATCCTCAGCAAGATATGAGCATATCGAATTCAACAGGATATAAAAAGAATGATCCATCATGATCAAATGGGAATCATTCCTGAGATACAGGGTAGATCAATATTCGCAAATCAATTAATGTGATATATGACATTAACAGAAGAAAAATAAAAACGATATGATCTTGTCAATGATCTTGCCAATAGATGCAGAAAAAACCATTTGACTAAATAAAGCTTCCTCTCTTAATAAAATCCCTTGAGAAATTTGGAATAGAAAAAATTTACTTAAACATCGTAAAAGCCATTTATGAAAAGCCCACAGTTCATAATTATTCTCAAAGAGGAAACAGTGAAAGATTTCCTCTGACATCAGGATCACAACAGGGATGCCCACTTTCACCACTGTTGCTTAACATAGTGCTGGAAGTCCTATAATCAGCAATGAGACAACAAAAAGAAATGAAAGGCATCAAAATAGGCAAAGTTGAAGGCAAAATATCAGCTTTCGCAGATGGCCAGATACTCTACATAGAAAATCTGACAGACTTCACCAGAAGTCTACTAGAACTGATTCATCAGTTCAACAAAGTTGCTGGGTACAAAATCAATGTACAGAAATCCGCTGCATTTTTATATACCAATAATGAAGCAAAAGAAAGAGAAATCAAAAACTGCTCCCATTCACAAATGCACACAAAAGAAATACCTTGGAATTAACCTAAGCAAATATGTAAAAGATATCTAGGATGAAAACTATAGAAAACTTATGAAAGAAATTGAAGAAGACACAAAGAAATGGAGAAAAAATTCCATGCCCATAGATTGGAAGAACAAATATTGTAAAAATGATATTGTTACCAGAAGTAATCTATACATTGAATGAAGCCCAAATCAAAATTGCACCAGCACTCATTTCAATTATAGAATAAACTATCATAAAATTTGTATGGAACCACAAAAGACCCTGAATAGTCAAAGTAGTATTAAAGAAGAAAGCCAAAACGGGAAGCATCACAATCCCAGGATTTAGCCTCTACTACAAAGCTGTCATCTTCAAGAAAGTATGGTATTGACACAAAACAGCACCTGGACCAATGGAAGAGAATAGAGAACCCAGAACTGGACCCACAAGTATATTGCCAATTGATCTTTGACAAAGCAGAAAAGAGCATCCAATGGAAAAAAGACAGCATCTTTACCAGATAGTGCTGGGAGAACTGGACAGCAACATGCAAAAGCATGAAAGCACTTTATTACACCATACAGAAACATAAATTCAAGATGGCTGAAGAAACAATGTGAGACAGGAAACAATCAAAACCCTAGGGGGAAAAAAATCAGGAAACAAATTCCTTGAACTCATCAGCAGCATTTTCCTTCTCAACACACCACCAAAGGCAAGGGAATCAAGAACAAAAATGAACTACTGGGACCTCACTAAGATAAAAAGATTCTGCACTACAAAGGAAAAAATAAGGAAAATTAATGTCCCAACAGAATGGGACAAAATAGTTGCAAATGACATATTGGGTAAAGGGCTACTATCCAAAATCTATAAGGAACTCACCAAACACCACACCAGAGAAAAATATAACCCAGTGAACAAATGGACAGAAGACAAGAACAGACACTTCTCCAAGAGGACATCCAGATGGCCAACCGACAGATGAAACGATGCTCACTGTCACTCATCATCAGGGAAATACAAATCAAAACCACTGAGATAACACCTCACGCCATTCAGAGTGGCTAAAATGAACAAATCAAGAGACTATAGATGCTGGCGAGGATGTGGAGAAACGGGCATCCTCCTGCACTGTTGGTGGGAATGAAAACTGGTACAGCCACTCTTGAAAACAGTGTGGAGGTCCCTCAAAAAACTATCAATAAATAGAACTCCTCTATGACCCAGCAATAGCACTGCTGGGGATCCAACCCAAGAGATACAGAGGTGCTGATGCATAGGGGCACATGTACCCCAATGTTTATGGCAGCATTTTCAACAATAGCCAAATCATGGAAAGAGCCTAAATGTCCATCAACTGATCAGAAAGGTGTGGTTTAATATATATACATTATATATATATATATATATATGTGTTTGTGTGTGTGTGTGTATACTTATATACATATGCATATATATATACACATTATATATATATATATATATATATATATATATATATATATAATGGAATACTACATGGCAATGAGAAAGAATGAAATCTGGCCATTCATAGCCACAAGGATGTAACTTAGACTTGTCATGCTAAGTGAAATAAGTTAGACAGAGAAGGACAGATACTGTATGTTTTCACTCGTAACTTTAAGAGGAGAAACTTAGCAAAGGACCATGGTGGAGGGGAAGGGGGAAAATAGGAGAGGGAGGGAGGCAAACCATGAGAACCTCTTGAATACTGAAAGCAAACTAAGGGTGATGGGGGAAGAGGAAATGGGAAGGGGGCATTGGCCATGTAGGAGGCCACTTGTAGGGATGAGTCCTGGGTGTTACATCAAAACAAACTTGACAATAAACTATAACATAAAGAAATAAAAATAAAATAAAATAAAATAAAGTAAAACAATATAAAATGAAATAAAATTGAATAAAATATAAGTGTAAATAAGGCCACTTTTCCAATAACAAAATAGAGACGAAGTTTAAAGTAAACAATCTTTGACACTTGGAAATTATAAAACTATTTAGGAATCATTTGCATCTATTGTTAATTATTTTTCTCCTAATTGTTGTTCAGTAGTCAAATAATTCACGTTTAGTGGTCTGATCCGGTAGGTAGGGAGCTGGGCAGGGAGTTGCAAGCGCCTTGAGGAAGAGAGAAGAAAGTACACTCCTGCCCAGGGACTTGAACTCACGACCATGAGAACAAGGCCTGAGCTGAGATCAAGAGTCCAATGCTTAACTTATTGAGCCACCCAGGCACCCCAAGAAAAGGTTTATATTGCTTTTGTGAGAAGAAAGGGTCTTATTAAGGAGTGCCAAATGGCGGAGAAGTAGGGAGCTCTGTAATCTCTGCACACCCGCAACTATCAAATTGAGAAGGACCAAAGCAACAATATTCGGATCTGAAAGAATGGGAGGATTACCTCAAGAAAGAAGCCAAGGTACACATGGTGGAGAATCCCAAATACCACTGAGTAGGGAAAGAAAATAATCAAAGGCACAACAAGAGAAATGGAGAGACACCATTAAAAGAGACTATTGAATACTGAAAACGAACTTAAGGTTGAAGGGGAAGGGGGGTGGGGAAGGGAGGTGGTCGTAATGGAGAAGGGCACTTGTGGGGAAGAACACTGGGTGTTATATGGAAACCAATTTGACAATAAACTATTAAAAAACCAGAACACTTCTTGAAATGAGACACCCTGGACAGTCAATAAGCCTCCTTTAATAGAGCAATATTAACAGGTACACAGTGCAGAACGAGCTTTCAAAAATGACAAGAGACAGAAAGATAGCCAAAATGACAAAATTAAAGAACTCTCCTCTAAAGAAATTCAAGGAAGAAATCACAGCCACAAGACTGCTCCAAACACACATAAGCCACATAACTGAACAAGAATTTAGAAAAAGTGTCATAAAATTAATTGCTGATATTGAAAAAACCTCAGAGAAGCTATTGATACGAAGACTAGGGACCTTCAAAATAGCTGAGAGTCAACAAAGGCTATAAATGAAGTGCATAATAAAATGGAGTCTACCACTGCCCGGATTGAAGAAGCAGAGAGGAGAATAGGTGAATTAGAAGACACAGTTCTAGCAAAAGAGGAAGGCGAGAAAAAGAGAGATAAATTGATACATGAGCAGGGAAGGAGAATTTGAGACCTGAGTGATACAATTAAACAGAACAATGTTCATATCATAGGAGTTCCTGAAGAAGAAGAAAGAGAAAAAGGTCCTAAAGGGGTGTTTGAACAAATTATAGCCCAGAACTTCCCAAATCTGGGAAGAGAGAAAGACAATGAAATTCAAGAGGCACATAGAACTCCCCTAAAATGTAACGTGAATCGAGCTTTGGCATGAGCTATCATGACAAATATAAAGACAAAGAGAGAATTCTGAAAGCAGCTAGGGATAAAAGGGCGACAACACACAAAGGAAAACCTATCTGAGTGGTTTCAGACCTGTCTACTGAAACATGGCAGGCCAGATAGGAACGGTAGAAAATCTTCAATGTGATGAACAGGAAGAATATGAAGCCACGAATTCTTTATCCAGCAAGCCTGTCATTCAAAATAGAAGGAGAGATAAAGGTTTTCCCAAATAAACAAAAGTTGAGAGAATTCATCACCACCAAACCAGCCCTACAGGAAATCCTAAGAGAGACTCTAGAGGAAAATGTAGCAAGGAATATAAGACACCAGAGACATCACTATGAACATGAATTCTACAGAGGACACAATAAATCTAAACTCATATTTTTCAATAATAACACTGAATGTAACATTCAGTTTCAATCAAACTAACAGGGTAGCAGAATGAATAAAAAACCAAAATCCACCTATTTGCTGTATACAGGACACTCATCTTAGACCAGAAGACACCTTCATATTGAGAGTAAGGAGATGGAGAAATATCTATCATGCGACTGGAAGTCAATAGAAAGCCAGAGTAGCCATACCTATATCAGACAAACAGGACGTTAAAGTTAAGACAGTAACAAAAGATGAAGAAGGACATTATATAATAATTACAGGGTCCATACATCGGGAAGAGCTGACAATTATAAACATCTATACACCAAATTCGGGAGCCCCCAGTTGCATAAAACAGTTAATCACAAACAGAAACAATCTTATGGATAAGAATGTGCTTATTGTAAGGGATTTTAGTACTATACTTACAGGAATAGATGGTTCAGACAAAAAAATCACAAAAGAAACAATGGATCTGAAAGGCACATTGGAAGAGATGGAATTAATAGACATATTTAGAACTCTGCAACCTGATTCTAGGAAATTCACCTTCTTCTCGAGTGCACATGGCACCTTCTCCAAGATAGAGCACATACTGGGTCATCAAACAGCTCTCCATAAATACAAAAGAATTGAGATTGTACCGTGCACACATTCAGATCAAAATTCTATGAGATCAATCACAAGAAAATGTCTGGAAAATCTCCATAAATATGGAGGTTAAAAACCACCCTACTGAAGAATTACTGGGCCAATCAAGCAATGAGATAAGAAATTTGAAAACATATGGAAACAAATGAAAATGAAAATACAACAATCCAAACTCTCTGGGATGCAGCAAAGGCAGTCCCAAGAGGAAAGTATATTGCAATCCAGGCCTATTTCAACCAACTAGAAAAAGCACAAATTCAAAATGTAACAGAGTACCTAACAAAGCTAGAAAGGGAGCAGCAAGAGCACCCAAAACCCAGCAGAAAAAGAGAAATAAAAAAGATCAGGGCAGAAATAAACAATATAAAATAAAAAGAAATCAAACAATTCAATGTAACCAAGAATTGGTTTTTTGAAACTAATATTCAAAATTGATAAGCCTCTAGCTAGGCTCCTCAGAAGGAAAAGAGAGAACACCCAAATAGACATAATCATTAATGAAAATGGCTCTATTTCAACTGATCCCTCAGAAATACAAGCAACCATCAGAGATTACTATGGAAAATTTTATGCCAACAATCTGGACAACCTAGAAAAAATGGGCAAATTCCTAAACACATATGCACTACCAAAATTCAAATAGGAAGAGATAGAAAATCTGAACAGACCCATAACCAGTGAAGATGTGTCGAGTGGGAAATTGATGCGATTGAGGTCAAGGAGGCTGTTTTCTGCTTTCTTCTCTTGGGTTTTTATGGATTCCTATCTCACATTCAGGTCCTTCATCCATTTTGAGTTTATTTTTGTGGATGGTGTAAGAAAGTGTTCTGGTTTAATTCTTCTGCATATTACTGTCCAGTTCTATCAGCACCTCCTATTAAAGAGTCTGTCTTTTTCCATTACTCTTTCCTTCTTTGTCAAAGACTAAATGGCCATCCATTTGTGGGTCCAGTTCTGTGGTCTCTCTTCTATTCCACTGGTCTATGTGTCTGTTTTTGTGCCAAAACCATACTGTCTTGATGATGACAGCTTTGTAGTAGAGGCTAAAGTCTGGGATTGTGATGCCCCCCGTTTTGGTTTTCTTCTTCAATATTACTTCGGCTATTTGGGGTCTTTTTGTGTTTCCATACGAATTTTAGGATAGTTTGTTCTAGCTTTGAGAAAAATGTGGGTGCAATTTTAATGGGGATTGCATTGAATGTGTAGATTTCTTTGGGTAATAGTGACATTTTAACAATATTTATTCTTCAGTTCCATGAGCATGGAATGTTCTTTTCATTTCTTTGTCTTCGTCAATTTCTTTCATAAGCTTTCTACACTTTTCATCATACAGGTGTTTTACATCTTTGGTTAGGTTTATTGCTAGGTAATTGTTTTCGTGCAATTGTGAATGGGATTAGTTTCTTGACTTCTCTTTCTGTTGCTTCATTACTGGTGTATAAACATGCAACGAATTTCTGTACATTGATTTTGTACCCTGCTACTTTGCTGAATTCATGGTTCAGTTCTAGTAGCCTTCTGGTGGAGCTGGTAAGGTTGTCCATGTAGATTATTATGTCATCTGTGAGAAGTGAAAGTTTGACTTCTTCTTTGCCAATTCTGATGCCTTTTATTTCCTTTTGTTGTCTGATTGCTGATGCTAGGACTTCCACCCATATGTTAAACAACAGTGGTCAGAGTGACATCTCTGTCGTGTTCCTGACCTCAGGATGAAAGCTCCCAGTTTTTCCTCATTGAGGATGATATTGGTTGTGGGCTTTTCACAAATAGCTTTTATAATGTTTAAGTAAGTACCTTCTATCTCAACTTTCTCGAGGGTTTTTATTAAGAAAGGACGCTGAGAACTTCCAATTTGGAAAATAAATGATACGGTTACCATAATATTGGGGGGAAAGTAGCAATATCCCCTACAAACTGTATTATATTAAAAAATGCTCTCCTTAGGGGTCCTCTGGGTGGCTCAGTCAGTTAAGTGGCGGACGCTTGATTTTGGCTCAGATCATGATCTCTTGGTTCCTGGATCAAGACCTGCATTTTGTGCTGTGCTGAGAGCACAGAGCTTGCTTGGCATTCTCTCTCTTCCTCTCTCTGCCCCTCCCACTGCCTGCACAGTAGCATGCTTTTTCTCTCAAATAAATAAGCAATTTTTTAAAATGCAAAAAAAAAAAAAGGAAGGATGCTGTACTTTTGTCAAATGCTTTTTCCGTAACTATTGATGGGATCAAATTATTTTTATCTTTTCTTTTTTAATGTGTTGTATCATATTGATGGATTTGTAAATAGTGAACCAGCCCTGTAATTCAGGAATGAATCCCATTTGATCATGATGGATCATTCTTTTCATATCCTGTTCAATTCGATATGCTATTATCTTGTTGAGGATTTTTGCATCTGTATTCATTAAGATTATTGGCCTGTAGTTCTCTTTTTTTGTTGGGTCTCTGTCTGGTTTGGGAATCAAAGTGATGCTGGCTTCATAGAAAGATTTCAGAAGTTTTCCTTGTGTTTACATTTTTTGAAATAGCTTGAGAATGATGGGTGTTAAATCTGTTTTAATTGTCTGGTAGAATTCCCTTAAAAGCCATTCGGTTCTGGGCTTTTATTATTTGGGAGATTTTTGATAACTGATTAAATTATTTGCTGGTTATGGGTCTGTTCAGATTTTCTATCTCTTCCCGTTTGAATTTTGGTAGTGTATGTGAATTTAGGAATTTGTCCATTTCTTCTAGATTGTCCAGTTTGCTGGCATATAATTTTTCATAGTAATCTCTCATGATTGCTTGTATTTCTGAGGGATCAGTTGCAATAGTTCCATTTTCACTAATGATTTTGTCTATTTGAGTGTTCTCTTTTTTCCTTCTGAGGAGCCTAGCTAGAGGTTTATCAATTTTGTTTGCTTTTTTAAAAAAACCAACTCTTGGTTTCATTGAACTGTTCAATTGTTTTTGTAGGTTCTATATTGTTTATTTCTGCCCTGATCTTTTTTATTCTCTTCTTCTTCTTTATTTCTGCTGGGTTCTGGGTGCTCTTGTTGCTCCCTGTCTAGTTTCCTTAGGTGCTCTGTTAGGTTTTGAGTTTGTGCTTTTTCTAGTTTGTTGAAATAGGCCTGGATTGCAATGAACTTTCCTCTTAGGACTGCCTTTGCTGTGTCCCAGAGAGTTTGGATTGTTGTACTTTCATTTTCACTTGTTTCCATATATTTTTTAATGTCCTCCCTAAATGCCTGGTTTGCCCAATCTTTAGTAGGGTTGTAGGGTAGTTTTTAACCTCCACATTTTTGGAGGTTTTCCAGCCTTTTTCCTGTGGTTGATTTCAAGTTTCATAGCACTGTGATCTGAAAATATGCGTGGTATGATCTCAATTCATTTGTATTTATGGAGGGCTGCTTTATGACACAGTGTGATCAATCTTGGAGAATGTGCCATGTGCACTCGAGAAGAATGTGAATTCCTCGACTTCAGGATGCAGAGTTCTAAATATATCTATAATTCCATATGTTCCAGTGTGTCATTCAGGTCCATTGTTTTCTTTGTTGATTATTTGTCTGGTGGACCTATGCATTGTAAGTGGAATATTAAAGTCCCCTGCAATTAGCACATTCTTATCAATAAGATTGCTTCTGTTTGTGATTAGTTGTTTTATGTATTTGCGTGTTCCTGAATTCGGTGCATAGATGTTTATAATTGTTAGCTCTTCCTGATGTAGGCACTTTGTAATTATTATAGAATGTCCTTCTTCATCTCTTGTTACTACCTTTACTTTTTTAATAGTTTATTATCAAATAGTTTCCCGTGCTTCTCCCCACAAGTGCCCCCCACCATGACCATCACACCCCTCCTTCCCTCCCCCACCCCCTTCAGTCCATGGTTCGTTTTCAGTATTCAGTAGTCTCCCGTGATCTGTGTCCCTCATTCTCCCCAGCTCTCTTTCCCCTTCTTCTCCCCATGGTCCCCTGCCAGGTCTCTTCTGTTAGACCTATGAATGCAAACATATGGTATCTATCCTTCTCTGCCTGACTTATTTCGCTTAGCATGACACCCTCAAGGTCCATCCACTTTGCTACAAGTGGCCATATTTCATTCTTCCTAATTGTCATATAGTACTCCATTGTATATATATATACCACATCTTCTTGATCCATTCATCAGTTGATGGACATTTAGGCTCTTTCCATGATTTACTTTAAAGTCCAGTTTCTCTGATACAAGTTTGGCTACTCCAGCTTTCTTTTGTCATCCAGTCGCATGGTAAATATTTCTCCATCCCCTTACTTTCAATATGGAGTTGTCTCCAGGTTTAAGGTGAGTCTCTTGTAGACAGCAAATAGATGGAATTTGGTTTTTGATCCATTTCCGTCACCATGTGTCCTTTGACTGGAGCATTCAGTCCATCGACATTCGGTGTTATTATTGAAAAGGGTGGGTTTATTTTCATTGTATTCTCTGTAGAGTTCATGTTTGTATTGATGTCTCTGGTTTCTTATATTCCTTGCTACATTTCCCTCATAGAGTCCCTCTTAGGATTTCTTATAGGACTAGTTTGGTGGTGATGAATCCTCTCAATTTTGTTTATTTCGGAAAATCTTTATCTCTCCTATTTTGAATGATAGGCTCACTGGATAAAGGATTCCTGGCTGCATATTTTTCCCTTTCATCACATTGAAGATTTTCTGCCATTCCTATCCGGTCTGCCATGTTTCAGTAGACAGGTTTGTAACCACTCAGATAGGTTTTCCTTTGTATGCTGTCGCCCTTTTATCCCTAGCTGCTTTCAGAATTTTCTCTTTGTCTTTATATTTTGCCAGTTTCACTATGATAGCTCATGCCAAAGCTCGATTCACGTTACATTTTAGGGGAGTTCTATGTGCCTCTTGAATTTCAATGTCTTTTTCTCTTCCCAGATTTGGGCAGTTCTGGGCTGTAATTTGATCAAGCACCTCTTCCGGACCCTTTTCTCTTTCTTCCTCTTCAGAATTTCCTATGATACGCACAGTGTTCCATTTGATTGTATCACTCAGGTCTCAAATTCTCCTTTCTCGCTCCTGTATCAATTTCTCTCTCTTTTACTCAGCTTCCTTTTTTGCTAGAACTCTGTCTTCTAATTCCTCTATTGTCCTCTCTGCCTCCTCAATACATGCAGTGGCCATCTTTGTTTTATTATGTACCTCATTTATAGCCTTTTTAAACTCATCACATCCATTCTGAAGGTCCCTAGTCTTTGTATCAATAGTTTCTCTGATGGCTTCTGTGCTTTTTTCAAGCACAGGAATTAATTTTATAACAATTATTCTAAATTGTTTTCAGTTATGTCACTTGCGTCTGTTTTGAGCGGTTTTGTAGCTGTGATTTTTCCTGGAATTTGTTTAAAGGAGAGTTCTTTTGTTTTCTCATTTTGGTTAGCTTTTCATCTCTTGTCATTTTTAAAATCTTGTTCTGCACTGTGTGCCTGTTAGTATTGCTCTATTAAAGGGGGTTCTTTGACTATCAGGGGCCTGTCGTTTTTAGGTGTTCTTTTAATGGTGTCTCTCACTTTCTCTAATTATGCGTCTGATCATTTTATTTCCCTACTCAGTGGTATTTGGTACTCTCCACCATGTGTGCTTTGGCTTTTTTCTTGAGGTAGCCCTGAAAAGGAAAACAGACAGACAAACACAGAGGGAACAACCATACACAATTGCACAGAAAAATTAAATAAATAAGAAAACCAAAAGGGGAAAGAAAAAAAGAACAGAAAAGAAAAGAAAGAACAAGAAAAGGAAAAAAAGAAGGTGGAAGGTACAGAAACAGCCAAAGATAAAGGACAGTCTGAGAGCATAAAACCTGAAAAGGGGAGAGATAAGAACGAGATAGGAGAAAATATATCTGGATGGCAAGAATTGATCTAATCACAGCTGGGCAGAAATGTTAATCTTTTTCAGACTCTGGTGAGGAAAGGGAGAAAAGAAGGAAAAGGGAAAATAGAAAATAGAAACAGTGGAAGATATTAAAAATCAAGAATAATAAGAAAAGAAGGAAAAAAAAGCAGTTCTCCAGCACGGATGGATGTGGTTTGGTGTAGGTACCAGTGTCTCAGGGGCTGCTCTCTGAGGCCCCACCTTAGTGGTTGTGGGGAAAAGAATGGCGGCACCCCAAACTCCCCTCAGAACATGCATTGCAAGCCACTCTTTGAGTCCCATCTCCTTGTGCCATGGGCAGACAACTTGCTTTGGTTTTCTACACTCTGCCAGATTTCTAAATCCTATTCCATGCACTTCAATGTTGCTGCCCCAGTTAATGATCTTCTGCAGGCAGGCAGCTTTCTAGCTGGGATTGAGTAGTGGTCTGGGGAGCCAGTTTTTACCTGGCTCCACTTGGAGTCAGCGTGCTGCCGAGCCCAAGGGAGAACAGGCCCGCTGAGGGGGACAATATCTCTCTCCGTGCTCAGCAACTGTATATGGGATGTTTTTCTCTCATGGTCCAGGGTCAAGGTCTCCTCTCTCCAGAGATCACTCTATGAACGTTTTCAGTCTCCTTCTCTTCCCCTCAGCTCTCCACCATGCTACATGGCCATGCCATGCAGGGCCCTCCACGGTCCTGTGCTGCCTTTCAACACACAGCCCTCTGTGACTCGGCACCAACTTTCTGGGTACTCTCTCCAGGCTTCTCTTTGGGCCAGCGCTCCCTCCCCTCAGAGCCTCTGGTCTCAGTTTGCACTCACTCAGGCATCCATGAGGCTGACAATAATGAGTCTCTGCGTGCACCTCCTGTTCTTGGAAATCAGGGTTTGTGGCTTTAATTCTTCTCAGCTTGATAGTTGTGGGTGGGTGGAGATTACAGAGCTCCTTACTTCTCTGCCATCTTGCCCTCCTCCAGAAATTTATCTTTAAATGACAAAGGAGTGTGAATGAGGAATCCCAAAACAAAGAAAGAGTAAATACATATTTTCAGATGGAAACTAAATATAAATCCACTAGAAAAAGCACGGTCTTAGAAATGACAAGTTTATTGGCTTCAATTAATTCCCTGGAAAGTCATTAAGTAATCAAAAGGCAACAGATATTCACTCAAAGGCTTAATAAATTATAGTCAATTCCCACCAATTTCATTTTTTTTTTATGATTTAGTAATGAGATCCATAGAAAAAATATGAGCATATGTTTAATAAATAATGGTTTGAGTAAATCTTTGAACCAGTCCAATTTATCTATGGACATGTTGATAAAACATAGTTGAAATTTCAGAATGACTCAGACATTTTTATTCAATGCCACATTTGCAAATTACAGATGTGTTGTGGGATACCTGAGAAGAAGGGGAGGGAGGAAACCATGTACGGTATAAAAAATAACTCTAAAAGTGTTTATATGCGAGTACTGTTAAAACACACACGCACGCACGCACGCACACACACACACACACACACACACAGACTGCACACAGCCACACATTTAGAATAAATAAAAAGGTAAAAGAAAATTACTTCTTTTAACTAACTTGTAAGTATGTAATGTTTAGATAGGGTGAGAATTTCCGTATGTTCTCTACAACTATTTGTCAGTAAGGAGGATTGTGAGAAATAATGTTAGCAAACTTAGATTTATTTTCTAAGTTTGTTTATTTAAGAGAAGTGAGAACACAGGACAGAGAAAGAGAGAGAGAGAGAGAGAGAGAGAGAGAGAGAGCGAGAGAGCGTTGAAAGCAGGCTCCACCCTGTCAGCATAGAGCCTGATACAGGGGTCGAACTCACGAACTGTAAGATCATGACCTGAACCGAAACCAAGAGTCAGACACTTAACCAACTGAACCGCCCAAGCACCCTGGAAAATTAGCCTTCTAAGGAATTGCATATTATTTTATTATATTATTTTTGTTACAATATTTTAATTTTTATTGTATCATTTTAATTTTAGGTTTTAATTTTTAATTTTTACACAAATATTACCTGATATTTTGTAAGGTAATTAGATAAAGTAGATAGAAAAAAAGGATAAGAAGAGAAAAATTACCCGTACTACATTCTATAGGGAAAAAATCTTCTTTTACTATTTTGCCATTTCAATTGTATAGACTTTGTAAATAACTGCATATGCAAAAGAGAAATTAGATCATACAATTCAGAATTTTATAATCTTGTTTCCCCTCTTAACATCTTATTATTAACATGTTTCTAAATCAATAAAAGTATTGACTCCGTTAATGTTAACAATCCAAATAACACCTATAATACCTAATAGAAGTGAAATCTTGATGAGGCATGTGTAAATCTAACCCTACTTCAGTACAGAAAATGTGATACCCATTGATGAAAACAAGTTTGATTAAAATGACAAGAAAATATAAAATCGCAGCCAAGATAATAAAATGAGTGGCAAAAGGGTCATATAGGCACATAAAATTTATTAAAATTATGTGTAGTGAGGGAACAGAGAATTAAATAGAACATAAAATATCATTTGTGCTGGGGTAAACTCTCCCTGGTTTCCAAATTAGTAGAGAAGTGGGAGACAGGATAATAATGGGTGGACATGCAAAGAGTAGAAATTGCCCCAATGCCAAACAGTGCAGAAAAAAAAACAAAACAAAACCTTTAAATAACTAGAGGTAAAGCTAATGGGAAAGTCACAAGTGCTGACTAATAAATCCTAGTCTAAACTATATTTACATACTTACAGAAGCTATGTGTGAAGAATTTACCCATAGTTCAACAATGATGTACATGTATATTACAAAATCCTCTTTTAATTTCTTGCAGACTCTATTGTAAAGGACATTGATAGTCCTTTAAAAACATTTACTAAACCAAAAGACTATGGTGGATTTAAAGGTAAACAATGAGTATATATATATATATATACCTTGAGCTATCCATCCCCTTCCAGCCTGCACCTCAATCGAATGCCAATTTCTGCTGACTTTCTATTTCTAATGTTACTGTCTTGTTCAGGAACTAACTATATCTCACCTGAATAATTACCATATTTTTCTAGATGGAAATCTCTGCCTCTAGTGCTGTCCTTCATATGACTTTTTTACATGGACTTTTGGAAGGGCTAATTATCTCGTAGTGTATTAACCACTTGTGTATAGAATATATTGCACATATTTCACCAGTAGATTGTTCTCAATTTTACAGTGTATTTTGACAGAGTAATTTTATTATCTTTTAATTAAGGCCTTTTATTTTAATACCAGTATAGTTAACATAGAAAGTTATATTTATTTCAGGTGTATAATATAATGATTCAACAATTCAATACAGTACTCAATGCTCATCATGACAAGTGTACTCTTTAATCCTATCATCTATTTAACCCATCCTGCCACCCACCTCCCTTCTGGCAACCTTCAATTTGCTCCTCATAGTTAAGAATCTGTTTCTCTCTTTCTACTTCCATTTTCTTGTTTTGTTGTTGTTGTTTCTTAAATCTCACGTATGAGTGAAATCATATGGTATTTGTCTTTCTCTGACTTACTACACTTTGCATTATACTCTTTAGCTCCGTCAATGTTGTTGCAAGTGACAAGATTACATTTTTATGGCTGAATAATACTCCAGTGTGTGTGGGTGCATGTGTGTGCATGCGCGTGCATGTGTGTGTCTACATCTTCTTATTCATTTATGTATTGATGGACACTTGGGCTGCTTCCATAATTTAGCTATCATAGATAATACTTCTATAAACATCAGGGTACATGTATCCCATTGAATTAATATTTTTGTATGTTTTTAAATACTCACTAGTATGATTAGTGAACCATAGGATAGCTCTATTTTTTACTTTTTCAGGAACCTCCATATTGTTTTCCACAGCTGCTGTACCAACACATGGTCATTTTAAAATATTGTAAGAAACTTAGCAATTTTTAGTTTTATGTCACCACTTGCCTCCTTCTTCTGCCCAGTGCTTTTATGCCACAAAGTACTTATCAATATCAAAGTCAGATAATATCAATATTTAATTTAGTCCACTACAAAAGAGTTTCACATTTAAACATTAAATGATTTGATATCCCTAGAATTTTTATGTCCTTTTGTTCTTTCCTCAAACTACTAGTGAAACTGAACTATATATATAGCAATATTTTGACCAAAAAGAGATTTTCTGGCAAGAAGTGCAACAACTTAATTCACATTGGTCAGTTTATTAAACAGTTGCTTTTAAATATTTCCTTTTATTGAAACAAATAACGTAGAGAAACACCTAAACAGAGGATGTTGTGCATCTTTACCATTTAGTTTTCTCCTAGTTTTTCAGTACTTTAATGAATGAAAAATGACATACTGTGTTTAAAATTTTTTTTAATGTTTTTAATTTATTTTTGAGAGACAGAGAAAGCGTGAGCAGTGGAGGGTCAGAGAGAGAGGGAGACACAGAATCTGAAGCAGACTCCACGCTCTGAGCTGTCAGAACAGAGCCTGACACGGGGCTTGAACCCACAAACCGTGAGATCATGACCTGAGCAGAAGCCAGATGCTTAACCGAGTCAGCCACCCAGGCGCCCCGACATACTGTATTTTATAATCATGTAGAGGTTGGCACTGACAGGAGCTTTAGATTGAACAACATAATGGTATAAAACAATTATGTATAATTGTTTTTATAATAATATACAAAAATCAGAGTAAAAATAAACACATTTTACTCTCAAGAATATAATTTTATTTTTCATTGTTTAAAGGATATAATTTTTAAATAATATATCCATTAAACAAGAAAATTATGAACTTTTAGAGATCACTGATGATGTTTGATTTAATTTTATAAACCTAACTACATAGCATATGATAGGCACTCAATAAATATTAAATTAATGAAATTCTTGGATAATTCACAAAAGAAAAAACTTAAAATGCTTCTATCATTAGGACATACTAGTAAAAAATACACAAGTTGATAAATCATTATGGAGAGTTGTGGGGTTTTTTTAGTTTTATTAATATTGTGAATACTTATTTTTTGTAGTTTCAAGTTTCTATTTAAATTCCTGTTAGCATACAGTGTAATATTGGTTCAGGTACAGAATTTAGTGATTCATCATTTACATACAACAGCTAGCATTCATCACAAGAAGTGCTGTCCTTAATACTCATCACCCATTTAACTCTTCTTCCCACCCACCTCTTCTCCAGCAACTCTGTTTTTCATAGTTAAGAGTCTGTTGTAGTGTTTGATTCTCCCTCTTTTCCCTATGTTCACCTGTTTTGCTTCTTAAATTCCACATATGAGTAGAATATGGAACTTGTCTTTCTCTGACTGACATATTTCCCTTAGCATAAGATTATCTAGCTCGATCTATGTCATTGTAAATGGCAAGATTTCATTATTTTTGGTTGTTGAATAATTTTCCACTTGCATATATACACCACTTCTTTATCCACTCATCAGTCGATAGACATTTGGTTTAGTTCCATAGTTTAGCTTTTGTAGACAATGCTTCTATAAACATCAGAGTACGTGTATCCCTTCAGATAAGTATTTTTTGTATCCGTTGAGTGAATACATAGCGTGCAATTGCTGGGTCACAGGATAGTTCTATTTTTAACTTTTAAAGGAATCTCCATTCTTGGATTCCAGAGTGGCTATACCTGTTTGCATTCTCATCAACGGTGTAAGAGGGTTTCCCTTTCTTCAAATCCTCACCAACATCTGTTGTTTCCTGTGTCATTGATTTTAGCCATTCTGATGGGAGTGACATGATATCTAATTGTTGTTTTGATTTGTATTTCCCTGATGAGGGGTGATGTTGAGCATCTTTTCATGTGTCTGTTAGCCATCTGGATGTCTTCTTTGGGAAAATGTCTATTCATCTCTTCTGACAATTTTTAACTAGATCATTATTTTTCGGGTGTTGGGTTTAAGATGTTCTTTAATGATTTTGGATAATAACCCTTTATCAGATATGTCATTTGTGGGGTGCCTGGATGGCTCAGTCGGTTTAGTGGCCAGCTCTTGATTCTGGTTCAGGTCATGATCTCATGGTTTATAGAGATTGAGCCTGGCATTAGAGTCTGTGCTGATAGCAGGAGACCTACTTGGGTTTGTCTTCCCTTCCTCTTTCTCTGCCCCTCCTGTGCATTCTCCCTCTTTCTTTCTCAATACATAAACATATATATAAACAAACAAACAAACATTTAAAACCAGATAAGGCATTTGTAAATATCTTCTCCCATTCTGTTCGTTGCCTTTTAGTTCTGTTTATTGTTTACTTCATTGCATAGAAGCTATTTTATCTTTATTATAAATATTTCTAAGGGCGCCTGGGTGGCACAGTCGGTTAAGTGTCCGGTTTTGGCTCAGGTCATGATCTTATGGTTTGTGGGTTCGAGCCCCACATTGGGATCTGTGTTGACAGCTATCTCAGAGCCTGGAGCCTGCTTCGGATTATGTATCTCCCTCTCTCTCTGACCCTCCCCTGCTCGTGCTGTCTTTCTCTTTCTCTAAAAAATAAATATAAAAAAATTAAAAAATTAAAAAATATTTCTATTAGTGCAAAAAAACAATGTCTTACGTGGGTAATGATATAATTATGCACTCTAATTTTAATTTCAGTTATAATAATTAGGTGCACATTATTTTGAACATGTATACTGAATTAGAAACTAATTAGTCCATTTTCATTGATAAGATGGTCATGCTTCGGTATGTAAAGGGGACATATTACGTTGAAAAGTCTTAAAACAGAAAATCTTTGATTCACCTAAATTCTATATACTCATGAATTATATAGCTCATTGTTAATGAAACAACCTTGTACTTACTTCTGTATTTTCAGCTATAGTGCACAAGGTGACCTTTACATATATTATCAAAAAGAAACCCAACTAAAAATATATAAAGAAACCTAATTTGGCAATATAGCAAATACTTGAAATAATAGAATGAACGAAATTGGAGAATAAGATTATGTGTTTTTAAATAATGGAAATGCAAGATTTTAAAGATTTTTTATAACTTTTCAGTGACACAGCTTCTAAAAGAACAGAATATTATATTAATTCTTTTGAAATTATTTCTTAAACATTTTATTTTTAAGTAATCTCTACATTGAATGGGGGTTTGAACTTACAAACCCAAGATCAAAAGTTGCATGGTCTACGAACTGAGCTAACCAGGTGCCCCTGAAATTAATTCTTAGATAAAAATAGCGGTCATCTTTCGTATCTATTGCCTTTCCTGATTATAAAAGCAATACACACACATTGACAAACTGAGAAGGAAAATTTGCCAAGAACAAAACCGAAGTTTCCACAGGTCTGGCCACTCCACCATTATTTCTAAACAAACAATTTGTTGTTTATTTTTAAATAGAGGGAGAAATAAAATCCCCCACTTCCTTCTCACACCTGTCCCTCATATTCCTCAAAAGGTGGATACACGCATATATTCAGATTCCAAGATACTGTGTTAGAAGACCACACTCTTTAGTGGAGCTGTTCTTTTATGCTCCCTTTTTTCTTTGTGACTGGTGCTGTATAAAAGGACAGAAGATATTTCTAATTTTAACTTGTTTTAGAAACCTCTATATGTTTTCTTTTTTTTTTCTTTTTTAAAATAGTTTATTGTCGAATTGGTTTCCATATAACACCCAGTGCTCCTCCCCACAAGTGCCCCCCACTATGTTTTACACAGTGTCTGTACCAATTACATTCCCACCATCAGTCTACAAGTTTCCTTTTTTTCCCCACATTCTCATAAACACTTGCTTTTTCTTGTCTTTTTTATTTTAGCCATTCTGACTAATTTAAGTGATATTTCATTGTAGTTTTGATTTGTGTTTCTTTGATAATTAGTGATAGTAAGCATTTTTTCATGTGTCTGTTGGCCTTCTCTGTGTCTTTTTCAGAAAAAAAATGTTTATTCATGTTTTCTTTTTTAATTTTAAAAAATTCTAAATTTTAAAATTTTTTATTTTTTATTATGTTAATTTTTTAATAGTTTGTTGTCAAGTTGGTTTCCATATATCACCCAGTGCTCTTCCTCACCAGTGCCCTCCTCCATCATCACCACCTCCCTTTTGCCTCCCCTTCCCCCTTCAACCCTCCGTTAGTTTTCAGTATTCAATAGTCTCTCAGGTTTTTGGTCCCTCTCTCTCCCCAATTCTCTTTCCCCCTTCCTTTCCCCATGATCCTCCATTAGATTTCTCCTGTTAGACCTATGAGTGCAAACATATGGTATCTGTCCTTCTCTGCCTGACTTATTTCGCTTAGCATGACACCCTCGATGTCCATCAGTACTGTCAACAATAGCCAAATCATGGAAAGAGCCTAAATGTCCATCACCTGATGAATGGCTCAAGAATATGTGGTATATATATATATACAATGGAGTATTACATGGCAATGAGAATGGATGAAATATTCATGTTTTCTGCCCATTTTTTAGGTCGATTATTTGGGGGGGATTGAGGGTTTTTTTAAATAGTTAATTTTCAAATTGGAGTTTTATAAGTTCTTTACATACTTTGGTTACTAACTCTTTATCACATGTCCTTTGCAAATAATTTATCTCATTCTGCACTTTTCCTTTTAGTGTTGTTGATATTTTCTTCAGTGTGCAGAGGCTTTTTGCATTGATGAAGTCCCCATAGTTTATTTTTGCTTTCATCTTCCTTGCCTCCTGAGATGTGTCTACTGAGAAGTTGCTACAGCTCATGTCAAAGAGGTTACTGCTCTAGGATTTTGATAGTTTCTTGTTTCACATGTAGGTCTTCCATCCATTTTGAATGTATCTTTGTGAATGGTTTAGGAAAGTGGTACAGTTTCATTCTTTTGCCTGTTGCTTTCCAGTTTTTCCAGCACCATCTGTTCAATTGACTTTCTTTCCCATTGTATATTCTTTCCTGCTTTGTCAAAGATTAATTGACCATATATGTGTATGTCCATTTCTGGGTTTTCTGATATGTTCTATTGATATGTGTCTATTTTTGTGCCAGTATCATACCGTATAGGTCAGTACAACTTTGTAATATCACATTAAGTCTGGAATTGTGATGCTTCTTGCTTGCTTTCCTTTTTTAAGGTTGTCTTGGCTATTCAGGGTTTCTTGTGATTCCATACAAATTTTAGGTGTGTTTGTCCTAACTCTGTGAAAAAAAAAATGCTGTTGGCAATTTGATAGAGATTACATTAAATTTGTACATTGCTTTGGGTAGTATAGACATTTTAACAATATTTGTTCTTGCAGTCCATGTGCATTGAATATTTTTTCATTTCTTTATGTCATCTTAAATTTCTTTCATCAGTGTTTTATGGTTTTCAGAGTAGAGATCATTTACCTCTTACTATATGTTTGCTTCTGCCACTGAGATTTTTACTGTCGTAATTTCTTCTTACTAAGAAGTTCCTTTTCAGGGACTCCTGGGTGGCTCAGTCGGTTAAGTGACCCAACACTTGGTTTTAGCTCACATCATGATCTCATGGTTCATGAGTTTGAGCCCCACATTGGGCTCTGCGTTGACAGTGTGGAGCCTGCTTAGGATTCTCTCTCTCTCCCTTCCTTCTTTTTCTGCCCCTACCCCACTCATGCTCTTTTTCAAAATAAATAAACTTTAAGTAAATAAATAAATAAATAAATAAATAAATAAATAAAGTTTCTTTCTCTTCAGCTTAAAGAACCTTTTAACTTTTTTTTCGTAAAACAGTTTAGTGGTGGTTAAAAGCTTTAACATTTGACTGTCTAGAAAAATTTTCTCTCGATTCTGAATGATATCCTTGCAGAATATAGTCATCTTTACTGGTAGGTTTTTTTATCTTGTTTCTTTTCAACATTTTGAATATTTTATGCTATTTCCTTCTGGCCTGCAATGTTTCTGGTCAAAGGTCTGCTAGTGGTCTTATGAAGGGATTCCCTTGTATTTAAAATTTTGGTTTTTGGGGTGCCTCGGTGTCTCAGTCAGTTAAGTGTCTGTCTTTGGCACAGATCATGATCTCATGGTTCATTAGTTCAAGCCCCACATTGTGCTCTGTGCTGACAGCTCAGAGCCTGGAGCCTGCTTAATGCTTCTGTTTCCCTCTCTCTCTGCCCCTCCCTTGCTCACGCTTTTTCTGTATCTCTCTATATCAAAATAAATACACATAAAAAGTTTTTTTTTTTAATTTTTGAGAGGGAGAGACAGCACGGGTGGGAGAGGGGCAGAGAGAGACAGAAGGAGAGTTAAAGCGGGGACTGAACTCACAAACCATGAGATTATGACCTGAGCCAAAGTCAAATGCTTAACAGACTAAGCCACCCAGACATACCTATCCTTTAGTGCTTTTAAGATGCCTTCCATATATTTAAACCTTGATGTTTGAATTTTAATGTGTTCTGGTTTGGATTTCTTTGGATTAATGTTATTTGAAACTCTCTGGGTTTATGGGACCTGGATGTCTTTTTCCTTTCTCAGGTTAGTGAAGTTTTTGGCCATTATTTGTTTAAATATACTTTTTATTGAATGCTGACAATGAGCAGAGAGCTGAAGGGGAGGGGGAGGGGGGAAAGAGGGTGATGGTCATGGAGGGGGGCACTTGTGGGGAGAAGCACTGGGTGTTATATGGAAACCAATTTGCCAATAAACTATTATAAATGTTAAAAAATAAAGATATTTTCTATTCCTTTCGTCTCCTTCTGGGACACCTATTATATGAATGTCATTATACTTGATGTTGTTCAATAAATCCTTTAGCCCATCTTTGTTCTTTTAAATTCTTTTTTATTTTGGCCTTCCTGACTTCCAGGTCACTTCTGCTTTCTTCTTCTCCTTTAGTTGGTCTCTGTTGAAACTTCCTAGTGTATTTCTAAGTATAGTTGTTGTATTTTTCACCTCTGTGCCTTCTTTGCATTACTTTCTTGTATTTTCTTTCTTATGAAGTTCTCTCAGTGTTCATGCATTCTTCCCTTGAGACTGGTATCTCTTTGAAAATTACTTTGAACTCTATCAGCTAAATTTCTTATCCCATTTCATTAAGGGTTTTTGGGGGGTATCTTATTTTTTCATGTGAAATGTATTTTTCTGTTTTGTCATTCTGCTTGTCTGTCTGTGTTTATTTCTGTGTATTAGGTAAAACCGCTATTTCTTCATGTCTTGAAGGAGCTGGAGACTAAGGATGTATTTTAGTCTGCTAGACAACAATGCTCTGGAGAAAGTAGCCTGGCAAAAACCATGCCTTTGATAGTTTCTATCTCATGTGGCCCAGAAATGTGAGACCTTCTGGCCACCAGATCCTGGTGTTTAATGAATGTGGACTGCACACACCCACCTGCTTTAACAGGGCTTTTGGGTAGTGCCAAGGTGATGGACACCCACCAGGTAGGTTTGGTGGGCAGATCCATGAAAAAGTACAAGGCCATGGCACACCACCTGTCATTTTTGGTAGGAGCAATAGGTGTGCGCAAGTGTGGGGTAAAATCATTCACTGGGGTAAGCAGAATGTAACCCCTATAGGAGATTGTGAGTGTGGTAAGTGGTGCTGGCAAGGAGAAAGAGAGTGTAAAAATGGCATGAGCTCCACATCTATGTCTGGATAGAATTCCAAGATTTCCCTGATCTTTAGGCAGACATTTTAAGATTATCCAATAAATCTTTGCATGTGGTTTAGGTGTTTTTCAACCTGCTACTTTGGTTCTGGGTATAGGGCTGAATCACTCTTTGTGCTAGCCCTTTGTTAAGAACAGAGTCTCAGAGGGGCACCTGGGTGGCTCAGTTGGTTAAGCCTCCAGCTTGGGCTCAGGTCAGATCTCATGTTCCTGGGTTCGAGCCCCGCGTCAGGCTCTGTGCTGACAGCTAGTTCAGAGCCTGGAGTCTGCTTTCAGTTCTGTGTCTCCTTCTCTCTCTGCCCCTTCCCCTCTGATGCTCTGTCTCTCTTTGTGTCAAAAATAAATAAAACATTAAAAATTAAAAAAAAGAACAGTCTCAGATTTCTACAATCCTTTGAGTCTCTTAGATGTAAACCCCATTGGTTCTCAAAGCCATACATTTTGGGAGTTTATATTTCCAGTGAAGATCCCAAGTGTTGTCGTGCCTAATGTGAGGTTAAAACCCCTAATTCCTCAGGGATATGCTCTTTATTTGTCAGATCTCTCCCAGTTATAGGTCACTGCACTTGGGGGGGAGGTGCAGTTTTTGATGAAATTACATCTGCCTGTCATATCCATATTGATGTGATCTTTTTATCCTTCTAATTTTGTGGAAGAGCTGTACAGTTGGTTTTCAGGTCTTTTTCGGAGAAGTTTTTTGTTTGTTTATGTAGCTGTAGATTTGGTGTGGCTGTTGGAGGTGATTAATTTAGCATCTTCCTATGTGACCATCTTAAACTGCCCCTGTTGTTTTATTGTTGAGGTTTAAGAGTCCCTTGTATATTTTGGATAACAGATCTTTATGAAATGCAAATATTTTCCTCTGATCTGAGGTTTGTCTTTTTATTCTATTGGTATTATCTTTCACAGAGAAGTTCTTAATTTTAAGGAGGTTTGCTTTGTTAATTAGGGTTTTTATGGATTTTTGGCTTTAGTGTTGTATCTAAATATTCATCACCATACCCTTGGTCATCTAGATATAGTGTGTCCTTTCTAGTACTTTTATAATTTTGCATTTTACATTTAGGTCTGTAATACATTTTGAGTAAATTTTTGTCAAGGATGGTGTAATGTTTGTGTGTAAATGTTTTGCATGTGGATATATAATTGTTCTAACACTATATTTGAAGAGTGTCTTTCTTTATTTATACATTTTATTGTTTTCATTTTAATTCTAGTGTAGTTAACATACATTGTTATATTAGTTCTAGGTGTGCAATATAGTGATTCAAAAATTCCATACATCATTCAGTGCTCACCAAAAAAATACCCTACTTAATTCCCATCACTTATTTCACCCATTTCCCCACCCACTTCCCCTCTGGTAACCATCAATTTGCTTGAAAAGAGAGCTTTTACTCCATTGTATTCCCAAAATACAGATCAGTTGACTGTATTTTTGTGGGTCTATTTCTCAGTTCTCTATTTAATTTCATTGATTTATTTGTTTATTCTTTCACCAATAACACACTGTCTTGATTTTTGTAGCTTTATATTTATGTTTTGAAGTCAGGCAATCCTCCAATTTTGTCCTTCTCTTTCAATATTGTGTTGGATATTCGGGAATTTTTTCATCTCTCTATAAGCTTTAGAATAAACTTCTTGATATCCACAATATAACTTGTGGGAACTTAATTAAGATTATATTTTATGTATATATCAAGATAGAGGAAATCACATCTTTACAATACTGAGTCTTCCTATCCAGGAACTCTTCTTTATATTTTTGATCAAAGTATTGCAGTTTTCCCCAGATATGTTGTGTACATATTTTTAAGATATATACTACAGTATTTCACTTGGGGGATGCTAATATAAGTGCTATTATTTTTAAGAAGACTACTCTTTAAAATTATTTACTTATTTTGAGAGAGAGAGAGAGCACGCGCAAGGGAGGGACCAAGAGAGGGACAGAGAGAAAATCCCAAGCAAGCTCCACACCATCAGTGTGGAGCCTGATTCAGGGCTCAAACTCACAAACCACAAGACCATAACCTGAGTCAAAATCAAAAGTCAGATGCTTAAACAAGTGAGTTACCCAGGCACCCCACTGCTATTATTTTTTTTTAATTTCAAATTCCTTTTTTTCATTGCAGGGATATAAGAAGGTGATTGACCTTTGTATATTAACCTTGTATCCTGCAGCTTTGTTATAATTGTTTATTAACTCAGGAGTTTTGTTGGCAATTCTTTCAGATTTCTTAGATAATCATGTCATCTACAAACCAAGAATGCTATTTTATCCTTCCCAATCAGCATACATTTTATTTACTTTTCTTGTCTTACTGTATTATACAGGACTTCTGGTATGATGTTGAAAAGGAGTGGTAAGGGGACATTCTCACCTTGTTTCTGACTTTAGTGAAAAAGTTCTGGGTTTCTCCCCTTTTAAGTATGATGTTAGCTGGAGAGCTTGTATAAATATTCTTTATCAAGTTGAGATGTTTTCTATTCTTATATTTCTAAAAGTTTTTTTTAATCATGTGTGTTGGACTTTATCAAATGCTTTGTCTGCTTCTATTTACATGATTGTGTGATTTTTCTTCTTTAGCCTATTAAGGTGATAAATTTCATTCGCTGATTTTAAAGTGTTGAACTAGCTTTGAGTTCCTGAGATAAACTCGCTTGGTTGGGGTATATAGTTATTTTTATACATTGTTGATATTTGATTTGATGATAATTTGTTGAAGATTTCTGCATTTATGTTTATAAGGGTAATTGTTTTTGTGTAATATCTTTGTTTTTAGTGGTACTATAATAGTGGTTTCATATAATGATTTAGGTAGTATACCTTCTGTTTATATCTTACAAAAAATTTTAGACCAATGGGTATAATTTCTTTCGTAAATATTTGGTAAAATTTACCAGTGAACATTTATAGTCTTTGTGTTTTCTGTTTTGGAACATTACCAATTATTTCAATAGATATAGGCCTACTATCGTTGTGTAGTTTTTGTTATATGAGTTACTGCTGATTTTGTCTTTTAAGTAATTAGCCCCACTTTACCTAGCTTATGAAAGTTATAGGTATCGGGGCAGCTGGGTGGCTCAGTTGGTTGAGCTTCGGCTCAGGTCATGATTATGTGGTTCGTGGGTTCCAGCCCTGCATCAGGCTCTGTGCTGTCAGCTAGCTCAGAGCCTGTAGACTGTCTTCGGATTCTGTGTGTGTGTGTGTGTGTGTGTGTGTGTGTGTGTGTGTATCTCTCTTTCTGACCCTCCTCTGCTCACTGTCTTTCTCTCTCCCTCTCAATAATAAAACACTAGAAAGTTGTAGGTATCAAATTGTTTACGCATTCAATTTTTATTCTTTTAATATCTGTGAGCACTGGTGTCACCTCTGTCATTCTGAAATTAGTAATTAGTGGACAGAGAACCTTGTTTTCTCTTTTTTTATTACCCTGAATAAAGATTTATAGATTTTATCAACCTTTTAAAATAACAAGATTTTAGTTTCTTCTCTGCTGTTTTTTTTAAATAGTGTATTGTCAAATTAGTTTCCATATAACACCCAGTGCTCTTCCATACAAGTGCCCTCCTCCATTACCACCATCCCCTGTTCTCTGCTGTTTTTATTGTGATATAGTTTGCCAAATTGTTGTCTGTTTTGTTAGGGGCCTTTCTAAGAACCAGCTAATGAATTTATCTATTCTACTCTTTTATGTTTTTAAAAAAAATCTTTGACTTTATTATTATTTCCATCTTCCTACCTTTGTTACCATCATATTATGATTCACTTATAATTCTTTGAATTTTTGACTTTTATTTCTTGTTATTTAATAAAAATATAAGGCTTTTAATTTGCTATTTATTTAGCTTTACTTTGTCCCATCAGATTTAAATCACAGTACTGTTCTCATTGTCTAATGATTGCAGCTTTAACACATTTTGATAAAAAATACTTTAGAATTTCTTATCAGTTTAGTTTGTAGCTTAAATGCATTTTAACAGAGTAATGTAACGTATCAATGGTTTAATTTTGAACATAATTTGAAGGTTTTTTTGGAGATCAAATACTTATCTATTTTGTAAGTGTTCATTGATGCTTGAAAAATCCTACACCTAATCTTTGATTTTTAAGATACGTAAAGTACATATAAATATCTACTTTGTACATTTATATAAATAATTAATCAATTTTCATCAAATATGTATAAATAATTTTATTGTATAAAAGTTTATACAATATAAAATGACACACTATTATTTGATGACACTTTAGAATATTTTTAATGAAGAAGGCAGAGTATATTTAAACACAAATGAAGAATTTCTGGAAATATGATACAGTAGAGGATCCAGAGCTCATCTTGTCCCATGGACGCCTTGACATAACAGCCACACCAGTTCAACTAACTCAAAAAACAACCCAAAGACTGGAAGAACACTTTCCACTATTAATCCTAGAGGAGAGACCACTACCAAAAAAGGTAGGAGGGGTGGAGACACAGGTGCAAACAATACTCTGTGAGGCAAACCAAAAATGAGAGGAACAAAACAAGCAAAAAGAAGTGAGAAGACCTGAATCCACAGCAGAAACCATAGGCACAGGAGACTCAGACCATAAGATGAGTTCCCATAATGTTTGGTGTTGAAAATCAATGGTGCTTAACTTTGTGAAGTTTTATAATTTGCAGAGTTTAGTTCTGAGTACTTAAAAATCAGAGGGCTTAGCTCTGAGAGAGCTAGGAGGTGATAAGAAACTGGGTTCCTATACTTAATGATTCAGCATAACAAACAACCCAGCTGAGATACAGCATAAAAGCAACGTTAGAAAAATTATGAGAGACTATTGAATACTGAAAACGAGCGGAGGGCTGAAGGGGAAAGGGGAGAGGGGAAGGGGTGATGGTCATGGAGAGGGGGCACTTGTGGGAAGAAGTACTGGGTGTTATATGGAAACCAATTTGACGATAAACTATATTTTTTTTAAAGTGAAATTTAATCAGTAATATGTTTTGGTTCTTGGAAAATAATAAAATTATATAAAAATCTTAAAAAAAGGTACATGAGGTATTCTTATAGAAAATTTATTTACCAGTGGACTATGGACTGGAAAGACTTCAGCAAGAACAAAAGAAATAGTGGGCATCACTTCCCTATTCCTCCCATAGCATAAAAACAGAACACTTGCTGAAAACAACTCAAACATACATCACCTACCTTTTTTTAATATAGAGTTTATTACCAAGTTGGTTTCCATATAATTCCCAGTGCTCTTCCCCACAAGTGCCCCTCTCTATGACCATCACACCCCTTCCCCTCCCCCCTCCCTCTTTGGCCCTCAGTTTGTGCTCAGCATTAAAGTCTCTCATGATTTGCCTCACTCCCTCTTCCCAACTCTTTTCTTCCCCTTTCCCATTCCAGTGGACTCCTATTAGGTTTCTCCTGTTACACCTATGAGTGACAACATATGGTATCTGTCCTTCTCTGCCTGACTTATTTCGCTTAGCATGACTCCCTCTAGATCCATCCATTTTGCTACAAATGGACATATTTCATTTTTTTCTCATTGCCATGTAGTATTCCATTGTATATATATCCCACATCTTCTTGATCTATTCATCAGTTGGTGGACATTTAGGCTCTTTGCATGATTTGGCTATTGTTTAAAGTGCTGCTATGAACACTGGGGTACATGTGCCCCTATGCATCAGCTCTTCTGTACCCCTTGGGTGGATCCCCAGCAGTGCTATTGCTGGGTCATAGGGGAGTTCTATTGATAGTTTTTTGAGGAACCTCCACACTGTTTTCCAGAGCAGCTGTATCGAGTAGCCAAAGTAATATTGAAGAAGAAAACCAAAACAGGAGGCATCACAATCCCAGACTTTAGCCTCTACAACAAAGCTGTCATCATCAAGACAGTATGGTATTGGCACAATAACAGACACATAGACCAATGGAATAGAACAGAGAGCCCAGAACTGGACCCAGAAGTGTATGGCGAATTAAGCTTTGACAAAGCAGGAAAGAGTATCCAATAGCCTCTTTAAAGACAGCCTCTTTAACAGGTGGTGTTGGGGAGCTGGACAGCAACATGCAGAAGAATGAAAGTAGACCACATTCTTACATCATTCATAAAAATAAACTCAAAATGGGTAAAAGACCTGAATGTGAGACAGGAAACCTTCAAAATCCTAGAAGAGAAAGCAGATAATAGCCTCCTTGACCTCAATCTCAGCAATTTCCTACTTGACACATCCCCAAAGGCAAAGGAGTCAAGAACAAAAATGAATTATTGGGACCTCATCAATATACAAAGCTTCTGAACTGCAAGGGAAATAATAATAAAAAAAAAAACTAATAGGCACCCGACATAATGGGAAAAGATAGTGGCAAATGGTGTATCAGATAAAGGGCTAGTATCCAAATTCTACAAGGAACTCACCAAACTCCATACCTGAAATACATCACCTACCTTGTTAACATTTCAGTTCCTGTCCTTGCATTCTGCATTTCACCTACCCCACCAAATCTGACTTACTGCACATGCATCACTCAGAAGCAGCTCTGGCCTAAACAAGCACTGCAAGCATGTCAGACAGGGACCAATACCACTGAATTGATGCCTGACTAGGTGAGAGGGAAAGATAACCACACACATACTATGGTTCTCAAAGTCCAAGCACCTGAACCCTATAGCTGGAAGCACAGAGAAGGTGCTTTTCTAGCCCAGTACCACTACAGTCCAAGAAGACTGGAATAAGACATCTGTTCTGACTTCAAAAATACTGAGTATATAACTTAATAGAATCATAAAGCTAGGATCTGTGAAGAATTGATGTGTTACAGACACTAATTCTCCTATCATTTGTCCACTCATGCAGAAGCCAGGATCTGTATCAAACAGAAAAATAGGTGGTCAAATATCTAACATGTTCTGAGAAGTATAGTTTTGGTTTTCCTATATTGTGCTATTTTTCCTTCCATCTCTTCACCCATCCTCACATTATTATGATGGAATTGATTCATTTATTCATTAATTCATTCACTCATTTTCCAAGAAAACTTTCAGGCATTGGGAAAATATACAGCTGTGAACAAAACTGACATAGACTCCATGTTTGTTGAAATCCAGTCGTTTGGAAAAGAAAACCTTTTTTTTCCTCCAAATAATTGTATTATTTCCTTGTAAGGAAAAAATAAAACGCTTATGAGAGTTTATAAAGAGGAAGAAAACTGGACTATTAATCATGAGAATATAATATTTGAGTTCAAAGTTTAAAAGTAAGTAGGATTTGTGAAGAAAATAAAAAGAGAACATTTCAGTCAGAAGAAAAGGGGAGATAATTCCCTGAGGCAGAAAGGAGTATGGTTATTGCAGAAAGTGAAAGAAAGAGAAATGGAATACACTGAGTTAAAAAAAAACACAGCCCCAGCAGCTGAACCTTACACCTAGCGGAACAGAGTGTTGTACTAGTCAGGACCACTGAAGATCAGGAAGATATATTGGGGGGAAGCATATATTATGACTTCCAGGCCCACCAACAAACAGAAGTCTGTCAGAGGACAAGGCAAAGAGAGCACACTGTAGGTCAATAAGATTTCAGCCCTAGTAGACAGACGGAGGGCCAGCATCTGGTCTAACTATGGACGTTGCCCAAATAGAAGGCCACAATGGTCTCAGACTGGTCTCTACACAACACAAAATCCTGCCTGGTGCATGTATCTCAGGCAAATTGGAACTGTGCAGCAAGCTAGAATGGATTGGAACACAGCCAAGCTACAATAGTAGGTTGCACACAACCCACAGAGAAGACACGCTTAAAACACCTGGTCCTGATTAATGGGGGTATTGCACTACAGGGCAGCACAGGATCTCGAATTAATAAAACCACAACTTTCAAGATCAGGGGGTGTAACTGATTTCCTAATACAAACAAACAAAGAGAGTTAGACAAAATGAGGAGACAGAGAAATATGTCCCAAATGAGAGAATAGGAAAAAAACACATCTTAACTGAAATGGAAAGAAACAATATGCCTGATAAATAATTCAAAGAAGTGGTCATTTACTGAACTTGAGAAAAAAGTGGAAGATCTCAGTGAAACCTTCAACAGAGTGATAGAAAACATAAAAAATAAAATCAGAGATGAACACAATAACTGAAACAAAAAATACACTAGAGGAAACCAGTAGCAGTTTATAGGAGGCAGAAGAATGGATCAGTGACCTAGAAGGCAAGGTAACAGAAAACACACAGGCTGAACTGTAATATTCATAATCATAATCATATATAGTAAATAACTTTTTAAAAGAATAAAAAATAATAAAACTTAGAACAGGTTGAGGGAACTCAGTGAAATCATTAATCATAATAATATTGGCATTACTGGGATACCAGAGTAAAGGGAGGGGGGGCATAAAATCTACTTGAAGAAATAATAGCTGAAAACTTCCATAATCCAGGAATGAAACAGATAGCCAGATCCAGGAGGCACAAAGACAGCCTCCGATAAAGTTAACCCAAAAATGCACATACCAAGACACATAATAATTAAAATTGGCAAAATGTAGTGATGAAGAGAGAGTTTTAAAAACAGCAAAAGAAAATAAAGCAGTTACATAGGAGGAAAACTCCATAAGTCTACCAGTTGATTTTCAGCAGAAAACTTGGGAGGCCAGAAGGGAGTAGTATGGTATATTCAAAGTGCTGAAAGGAAAGAAAAAAGAAAAAGCCTGAAACCAAGAATATTGCGCCCAGTGAAACTATTATTAAGAATAGACGAGATAGTTTCCTGCAAAAACAAAAGTTAAAGGAGTTCATTACCACTAAACCAGCCTTACAAGAAATGTAAAAGGGAATTCTTTGATTGAAAAGAATAGGACAAAGCTGGACATAAAACAGTAATAATGAAAGGAAAAAAATCACAAGTGAAAATAAACATATAGTAAAGGTCACATTACTTATAAAGTCACAACAAAGGTTAAAACGCGAAAGTAGTTCCTTTTCAGTATTCAATAGTCTCTCAGGTTTGAGGGTTGAAGGGGGAGGGGGAGGAGGGAGGGGGGAAGGTAGGTGGTGGTAATAGAGGAGGGCACTTGTGGGGAAGAGCACTGGGTGTTATATGGAAACCAGCTTGGTAATAAACTATAAATAAAAATAAAAAGGAGGATGAGCTACCAAAACATAAAAAATAAAATTTACCAAATTTTCATTTACACAATTTGTGAGGACTACATTATTATATAATAAAAGTATAATCATGATGAACATCTGAGGATCTTTGTTTCCTTCTTCTAATCTTAAGGGGGAGTAAATTCTAATATGTTCTTTAAAAAAACCCCAAAACCAAACCAAACCAAAACAAAAGAAAATAATAAAAGTGTACTGCCTTTAGAAAGTGTTCAAACATAAGTAACCATCAACTTAATATAGACTGCGATACATATAAGATGTACATATGAACACAATGGTAAACACAAATCAAAAACCTTTAATGCATACACAAAAAAATCAAAAGAAAGGAATCCAAGTATAACACTAAGAAAACCAGCAAACCACAGTGGAAGAGAGCAAGAGAAGAAAGGAACAGAGAAGAACTACAAAAACAACCATAAAGTACTTAACAAATGGCAGTAAGTACAAACTTAGTAATAATCGTTTTAAATGTAAATGGTCCAAATGATTCAGTCAAAACGCATTGGGTAATGGAATGTATTTTTTTTAAAAAAGGAAAGAATGAATGCCTGCAAGAGACACGATTCAGACTTAAATACACACAGACTAAAAGTGAAGAGATGGAAAAACATACTTCATGCAAATGGAGACAAGAATTAGCTGGGTAACAATACTTATATCAGAAAAATAAGGACGTTAAAAACAAACATTGTAACAAGAGACAAAGAAAGTCACTACATAATGAAAAAGGAGTGGATCCAATGAGAGAATGTAACAATTGTAAATATCGATACAACCTACCTGGAAGCACCAAAATACATAAAGAAATATTAACAGACATAAAAGGAGAAATTAAAAGTAATACAATAATAGGATGGGACTCTAACTCCACAATTATATCAATGGATATATTATACAGACAGAAATCAACATGGAAACTGTGGATTTGAATGGTACATTGAACTAGATGGAACTAACATATATTCAGAACATTTAATCCTCAAATGAACAGACCACAGGTTCTCCTCAAATGAACATGGAGCGATCTCTATTTTTCTCAAACTATCTTCAAATTTAGAAGAGGAAGGAAAGCTCCCAAATTTATCCCCCAAGGCCTGCATTACACTGATACTGGCACAAGATAAATACACTACAAAAAAAAAAAAAAAAAAAAAGGAAAACTACAGGTCAAAATCTCTAAACATAAATGCAAAAATCCTCAACAAAACATTAGCAAATAAAACCCAGTAATATATTTAAAAAATCATCCACCACAATTAAATGGGATTTATTCCAGGAATGCAAGAGTGATTCAATGTTTGCAACTCAATTAATGTGATACATCACATTAACAAGAGAAAAGACAAACCACCACGACCTTCTCCACAACCACAACAACACATGATCATCTCAATAGATACAGAAAAAAAAAAAAAACCATCTGACACAGTACAATGTTTATTCATGGTAAAATCTCTCAAAAAAGTAGATTAAGAGGAAGTGCACTTCAACATAACAAATGCTATATATGAAAAACCCATAGCAAGCATCATACCGGATGGTGAAAAACTGAGTTTTTCTTTTGAGATCAAAAACAGGAGAAGGATATCCATTCTCACCAATTTTATTCTACGTAGTGCTTACTGGAAGTCCTAGCCATAGTAATCAAACATGGAGAGAAAAAAGGCATCCTAATTGGCAAGCATGAAGTAAAGCTGTCACTATGTGCAGATGACATGATACTATATATAGAAAACCCTAAAGATATTTCACAAAAATTTCTAGAACTGATAATTGAATTCAGAAGGTACAGAAATTTGTTACAATTCTATACACTAATAACAAAGTAACAGAAAGAAAAATGAAGGAAACAATGTCACTTACAAGTGCACCAAAAAGAATAAAATACCTAGGAATCAACTTAACCAATGACATGAATGACCTGGATTCTAAAAACTAAACAAACAAAAACCAGAAAACTGTGATGAGAGAAATTAAAGATGACACGAACAAATGGAAAGATGCTCCATGCTCATAGATTGGGGGAACGAATATTCCTAAAATGTACTACCCAACGTGATCTACAGATATATTCCAATCTCTATCAAAAGGGTAACAATATTTTTTCACATAACTAGAGCAAATAATCCTAAAATAATTTATATAGAACCATGAAAGCCCCTGGATAGCCAAATCAATTTGAGAAAGAAAAAAAAAGGAAATATCACAATCCCAGATTTCTAAATATGCTGCAGAACTGTAGTAATCAAGACAGTATGGTAGTACACAAAAATAGACACATAGATCAATAGAACAAAATAGGGAGCTCAGAAACCAACCCACTCTTATATGGTCAACTAATCTATGACAAAGGAGGCAAGAATACACACGGGGGGAAAGACAGTCTCTTCAACAAATGGCCCTGGGAAAACCCGACAAGCTACATGCAAAACAATAATGCTGGACCACATTTTGTTACACCTACATGGAAATAAACTCAAAATGGATTAAAGTTCTAATTGTGAGACCCAAAACCACTAAAATCCTAGAAGAAAACATGTGTAGTAATTTATTTGATATCAACTATAGAAATATTTTCCTAAGTATGTCTCCTCTAGCAAAAGAAATGAAAGCATAGTTAAACTATTGGGACTTCACAAAAACAAAAACTTTTGCACAGTGAAGGAAATCATCAACAAAACAAAAGGCAATCTACTAAATGGGAACAGGTATTTGCAAATGGTATATCTGATAAAGGGTTAATATTCAAAATATGTAAACACCTATGCAACTCTATACTAAGAAAATAATCATATGAAAAACTGGACAGAGGATCTGAGTATAGATTTTTCCAAAGAAGACATAAAAATGGGCAACAGACACATGAAAAGATGCTTAACAATACTGGGGCACCTGGGTGGCTCTGTCGGTTAAGCATGTGATCTCAGCTCAGGTCATGATCTCATGGTTCCTGAGTTCAAGCCCTGCATCAAGCTCTGTGCTGACAGCTCAAAGCCCGCAGCCTGTTTCAAATTCTGCGTCTCCCTCTCTCTCTCTGCAACCCCCCACACACTCTGCCTCCCTCTCTCTCAAAAATAAATTAAAAAAAAACATTAAAAAACCAAACAAACAATACTAATCATCAGGGAAGTGCAAATCAAAACCACAATGAGATATTACCTCATACCTGTTAGTATGACTAAAATCAAAACTGCAAGAAATAACAAATGTTCGTGAGAATATGGAGAAAAAGGAACCCTCATGCACTGTTGGTAGGAAGGCAAATTGGTTCAGCTACTGTGAAAACGGTGTGAAAGTTCCTCAAACAATTAAAAATAGAATTACTATATGATCCACTGTTTCCACAAAGAAAATGAAAACACTACATCAAAAAGATATGTGCACTTCTGTGTTTATTGTAGCATTCTTTTTTTATCTATTTTTTATTTTAAAAAATTTTAATGTTTATTTATTTTTGAAAGAAAGAAAGAGAAAGAGAGAGAGAGAGAGAATGCAAGTGGGAGAAGGTCAGAGAGAGAGGGAGACACAGAACGGGAAAAGGCTCCAGGCTCCGAGCTGCCAGCACAGACCCCAACGTGGGGCTCAAACTCAAGGACCATGAGATCATGACCTTGAGCTGAAGTTGGATGATTAACCGACTGAGCCACCCAGGCGCCCTTTAAAATATTTTTAAATGTTTATTTATTTTTGAGACAGAGAGAGACAGAGAGAGCAGGGGAAGAGCAGAGAGAGAGACATAAACAGAATCTAAAGCAGGCTCCAGGCTCCGAACTGTCAGCACAGAGTCCAACGTGGGGCTCGAACCCACAAACTGTGAGATCATGACCTGAGCCAAAGTCAGATGCTTAACCGACTGAGCCACCCAGGCGCCCCTATTGTAGCATTCTTTACGGTAGCCATTATATGGAACTCACCCAATTGTACATCCATAGATGAAATCGTGGTATGTATATAGATAAAGAATTAGTGGTGTGTATATACAATGGGATACTGCACGGCTGTAAAAAGAATGAGATCTTCCCATTTGCAGCAACAGGGATGGATCTAGAGGGTATAATGCTAAGTGAAATAATCAGAGAAAGACAAATACCATATGACTTCATTCATATGTGAAATTGAAAACACATTACAAAAAAGAAAGAGAGAGGGAGAGGGAGAGGGGGAGAGAGAGAGAGAGAGAGAGAGAGAGAGAGAGAGAGAGAGAGAGAGAGAGAGAGAGAGAGAGAGA
>NC_043717.1:57473244-57507968 GCF_006229205.1 Suricata suricatta
GTCATTATATTGTACACCTGAACCTAATATAACAGTATATGTTACTTACACCTTAATTTTAAAAAAAGAAAATAACAAATCACACATGCGAATGCATGTAACACATGCAATCTCGTATTTTCCTATTTAGCAATAACACAAAAGATACACTATCTACTAAGTCATCTGAAGGTTAAATAAGATAATTAGGTTAGTTGTTATTTATACTTTTTGCTAAAGTATAGTTGGCACCCAGTGTTATGTTAGTGTCACATGTACAATTACTTCACTCTTGCTTTTTCTTTGCATATCTTTCTGACAATCTGGGGTGTTATTTGGCTCCGTGTGATAATCTATGATTTGTGTCTATAATAATTATTAAAAGATTAGTTTTCATGGTTCCAGTTCAAGATTGTGACACAGGAAGGTTTTGAACATACCTCCTTCCATGGACACACCAAATCTACATCTACTTATGGAATTACTTCCTCTGAAAAATGCCCCCAAACAAGTTGAGCAACTTCTGTATACTGGGTGAGTGAGGGAGGAAAAACTCATATAAACCTGGTAGGTGAAGCTGACATAATTTCATCATAAGCCCCACCAGTGGCACAGCCACCCGTTGTCAGGAAGGAATGCACAAATTTGAGCTTCTACTCAAGGAGGAAATGGTTTGACTCCTACATTTGGCATCTCATCTCTTAAGTCCCTCACCTGAGAGGGGTTTGTTCCCAAAATATCTAGCTTTTAAAGACAATGGAGCTTGCATCCATGAGACCCATATGGTCATAGAAACTATGAAACAGTACCAAGTAGGTTTGCATCCACACACTCACTCACCTCAGAGCCCAGCAGAGAGGCAGCTGACTGAAAAGCATCCAGACATTCTGAAGATCATCCTTCTATTGAATACACATCTAGGAGCCTACTGAAATATTCTCCCAGGATGGAGGAGACTAGAAGGCACCCTCTTTGTCCTCTCCTCAAGCCTCTCTCTTATGCAGTGGTATTTCTCAAAAAGGAGCTTTAATCTTCATCTGGTACCCCAACTTTTGTGAATGCTTCCCAAGTGACATCTTTAGATTTCCTGGCTCTGGTGACCAACGGGGTTTCTGCTACCACGTCCCAAAGGACTGTAACAAACAAAGAAAGCATTATCACAAGCTTCCACACCAAAGCACAAGAGAGAGGCTCTCAACTGAGGCATCCAGGCTTTCTCTGAAAGAAGCCTGCAGCCTGAGTTTAACAAACATTTAAAGACTGGCTATAATAGTCTACAGAGACCACTAAGAGTTAGTTTTATCTTTACACTCTCCATCTGCCATTGTCCAGAACACCAAGCAGAGCTTGCACACACATTTGGAAACAGTTTTATATCTGGAGCCCTAGGTTTTATGCTTGGAAGTGCTTAACGAATGTCTAGCTATTTTGATCAGTGGGGCTTACCATGGGTGTGAAGCACTGTAATAAATAGAGACTTTTTGGTCAGCTACCACCATCAGGCAGTAGAAAGACAGCATACTGAAATACACCTCATTTTTGTACAAAAAAGAAGACAGAAAGAAGGGAAGGAAGGAAGGAAGGAAGGAAGGAAGGAAGGAAAGAAGGAAGGAAGGAAGGAAGGAAGGAAAGAAAGAAAGAAAGAAAGAAAGAAAGAAAGAAAGAAAGAAAGAAAGAAAGAAAGAGAAAGATCCTATTTCCTGGATTTCTGGATTTGGATCTTTGGTCTGAAGTGCAGTCTTCTAGTTTTAGACAACATCTAAAATCCTGAGATACTCTCTAGGGACAGTTAGTGGACGCCATCCCTGTGTTCATCCATAGCCTCACACTGATTTACATGTACCTGCTGGAATGTACATTCATTAGGCATGCACACTCAATTCTAGTGGCCTCTACCCTGAGGACACCCCTAGAACACCTGGCTCTGGTGGCCAGTGGGAACAGTGTTCACTAATTTAATGGGATGGTAGCAAAAGAAGAAAGAGCTCTTAGTGGGCTATCACCCCAAGAAAGGAACAAGACAGAAATGCACATCACTCTTCCTTCCCCTGAAAGAGTTATGTTTGCATACCTTAAAAGTTGCTGCATGAGGTTCTAAGTTTCAATCATACTGAATCTAGGTGCTGACTAAAATCCTTCCCTTTGGGACACTGGCAGGTCTTAGAATTTCTCAACTATCATGGTCCACTAAAACTAATGTAGGGTGCTTGGACAACAGAAAGGGTTGATATTCAACCAAGGTCTAAGGTAGGTTTGAAAAATAAAGTTAATCTTCTAATGAGGACACTTTTCAAAACTAGGAGAAGTACCTGTTTTTATGTAATACAAGACACCAACACAGAGTGTCAAACAAAATGAGGAAATAAATGAATAAATTTAAAATAGAAGTACAAAATAAAACATCACAGGGAAAAAAACCTTAATGAAATGGAGATAAGTAATCTATTTGATAAAGTATGTGTTCAAAGTAATGTTCCTAGGGTTTCTTGCCAAGTTCAGGAGCAGAATGGATAATAAATCTCAACAAAGAGATAGAAAATATAAGAAAGTATCAAATAGGAGTCACAGATCTGAGGTATACAATAACCGCTCTGAAAAATATAATGGGAGAATTCATCAGATGATTAGACAAAGCAGAAGAAAGGATTGGTGAACTTGAAGGCAGGGCTCTTGGAACTCACCCAATCAGAGCAACAAAAGGGGGGAGAAGAATGATAAAAAGTGAAGATAGTTTTAGGGCTTATAGGATGTATCAAGGGGACTAGCATTAACATAGAGGTATTTCATAGAGAGAAGAAAAGGCACAAAACTTATTTGAAGAAAAATGACTGTAAAAGTCCCTGACCTGGGGAAGTAAAAATATCTAGATCTAAGGAGGCGAAAGAGTTCTGAATAAGATAAACTTAAAGAAACCCACACCTAGACACATTATAATTAAAATATAAAAAGTTAGAGGTGCCTGGATGGCTCAGTCAAGTATCAGACTTTGGCTCAAGTCATGATCTCATGGTTTGTGAGTTTGAGCCCCATATCAAGCTCTCTGCTGTCAGCACATAACCTGCTTTGAATCCTCTGCCCCCCTATTTCTCTGCTCCTTCCCCATGCTGTCTCTCTTTCTCTCTCTCTCAAAAATAAATAAACAAAAAAGTTTAAAAGTCAAAAGTTAAAAACAAGAAGAAAATCCTTAAAAAAGCAAGAGAAGAACAAACTTGTTACCTACAAGGAATTCCCATAAGACCATCAGCAGGTTTTCAGCAAAAACGCACCACAGAAGGGATTGAAACAAAACATACTGCAAGTGCTGAAGGATAACAAGACAAAAACAAAAACAACACAACCAAGAATCACTCTACCTGGAAAAGTTATCATTCAGAATTGAAGGAGCGATAGATAGTTTTCCAGTGAAACAAACGCTAAAAAAAAAAAAAATAAAATAAATAAAAAAAAGTTTATCTCCACTAAATAGTCCTTACAAGAAATGTTAACAGACTTGTTTAAGTTCAGATTAAAGGCACCGTCTACTCACAAGAAAACATATAAAAGCATAAATCTCACTGGTAAAGGTAAATATAAAGTAAAATTCAGATAATAAAATATCGCAAAAGTAGCAGATTAGTCACTTATAAAACTAGTATGAGGGTTAAAAGACAAAGCTAGTATAAATAACTATAACTAAAATAACTAACGAAGGGATAAATATTAGTGACATCAAAAACAAAACATGGATAATGAGAGAAAATGCTGAAATTTAGTATGTATTGAAACATAAGCTGTTATCGACTTAATACAAATACTGTTCTAAATATGAATTGTTTTATGTCAGTCTCATGACAACCACAAAGCATAACCCTATATTACATACTCAAAAGATAAATAGAAAGGAACGCTACAGAAAAACATCAAATCACAAGGGAGGAGAATAAGAGCAGAAGGAAAACAAAGTGGAATTACAAAACAGTGAGAAAGCAATGAACAATACGTATAGCTGACCCTTGAACAGCATGAGGATTAGAAATTTTGACCCCCTACTCACAAAGTAGAAAATCTGTGTATAACTTTTGAATCACAAAATCTTAACTACTAATAGCCTACGGCGATGGAAGCCCTATCAATTACAAAAACTATCAATTAAATACACATTTTGTATATAAATGGATAATATACTGTATTTTTAGAATAAAGTAAAGCTAATTAAAATGTTACTAAGAAAATTATAAGGAAGAGAAAATACATTTACAATACTGTACAGTATTTTTTCAATATGTTTATTTCATCTGTTAACAAGATGAGTATCTGTCAGGACCAATATCAATTTTGTCTTATATGACACAAAGCACTGTAGATATTATGCATTTTCCTAACACTAGACATCAAAAATGAAGACCATGTGCAAAAGAAATGTATGTATTAAGAGATATAATAATCCATGCATTGACAACAACGAAGTAACAATATGAGAGCTTTATAGTAGACTAGTGTAACTGATACAATTGTTTCACAGTAACTTAATCTATACACTCGGAGAAAAAAACCCAGCCAGGGATGGAGAGGGATCGTATCATCAGATCTCTAACCACAGGGTGTTCAGAGAGAGACCCTATCTCTAACTGCGGAGCTTTCTTTGGGCTGGGTTCCTTGATCCCAGTCAGCACCAGTAGGAACTAATCTCCTACTCCCCCTACTCAGTACCCAGCTAGGAAGTCGCCTGGCCTTCAAGAGTATATTTTAGGCAGTACCCCTGAAGTGCATGGACTAAGATCTGAAAAGGAGGCGGCGCTTGGGAAATACAAGTCTGCCCACCTCAGCTATGACCACGGCACAGGGAGATTGGAACAAAAAGCTGGAGTTGCAATGCTTGGTTTGGAAAGGGACTGGGGCACCGCAATATTTCTCCCCACAACCACCAAAACAGGGCATCAGGGAGCAGCCCTGGACCCACAGTTGAGGCGAGACCTGCCTACACCAAACCATGCCCATCTGAGCTGGAGATCTGCTTTTTTTTTTTCTGTAGCCATGGCAAGACCAACATTGATGCACTGCCATGATTAACTATATATCAATTCTTACTATCCAGATATATTTTCTCTTATCTCATTCTTATCTGTCCCCTACAATGGACTGGGCACTCTGGTCATTGGTTTGCTTAAAAAGTCACTTTTAATCCATTCTCTTGATGCACATTCTACACCTCCATTACTACTTTCCTTTCTCTCTCTGGAATAATCAGACTATACAGATTCTTTGAATAACATTACCTTCATTTTGTTCTCCTCACCTCCTACCATATTCTCCTCTTTCTTTCTCTGAATTAAGCTTTTTAGTCTCTTTGATCAGTGTTCAATTTCACTTCCTCCCCACACCTGTCACTTCTCTCTTTGTATATGCTCTTCCATCAGCACTGCCTCCATTCTGCTCTTTACTTCTTTACTTGTAGCTAGAATTTCTGGTTTCATGCTTTTAGACTGTCATTTGTCTTTGGTTGTTTTTATCCACCCCCCCCCATCTTTAAATCCCTCTTCTGGTTTGATTGTTTGTTTGACTTGTCTCTGTGTTTCTGTGGCTTTGTTCCCTATGTGTTTGTCTGTTTGTTTTCCTTTTCAGCGCTACCTCAAGAAACAAGGCAAAGTACACAAGGTGGAGAGTCCCAAATGTCAGTAAGAGTAGGGAAATAAATTAACCAAAGGCACAATAAGAGAGACCAAGAGACACCATTAAAAGAACACCTCCTGAATGGAAAGGGCCCTGGACAGTCAAAGAGCCTCCTTTTATAAAACAATGCTCACAGATGGAGAGTGCATAATAAGCTTTTAAAACTGACAAGAGATAGAAAGCTAGTCAAAATGACAAACAGAAAGAACACTCCTCTAAAAACTTCCAGGAAGAAGTTGCAGCTACAGACTTGGTCAAAACTGATATAAGCAACATAACTGAGCAAGATTTTATTTTTTTATTTTTAAGTAGTTTATTGTCAAATTAGTTTCCATACAACACCCAGTGCTCTTCCCCACAAGTGCCCTCCTCCATCACCTCCACCTCTTTTCCCCCCTCCCTCTTCAGCCCTCAGTTCATTTTCAGCATTCAATAGTCTCTCAAGTCTTGCTTCCCTCTCTCTCCCCAATTCTCTTTCCCTCTTCCCCTCCCCCTGGTCCTCCATTAGGTTTCTCCTGTTCTCCTGTTAGAACTATGAGTGCAAACATACGGAATCTGCCTTTCTCTGCCTGACTTATTTCACTTAGCATGACACCCTCGAGTTCCATCCCCTTTCTTATAAATGGCCATATTTCATTCTTTCTCATTGTCATGTAATACTCCATTGTGTATATATAACACATCTTCTTGATCCACTCATCAGGTGATGGACATCTAGGCTCTTTCCATGTTTTGGCATTGTTGACATTGCTGCTATGAACATTGGAGTACATGTGCTCCTATGCATCAGCACTTCTGTATCCCTTGGGTAAATCCCTAGCAGTGCTATTGCTGGGTCATAAGGGAGTTCTATGGATAGTTTTTTGAGGAACCTCCACACTGTTTTCCAGAGCGGCTGCACCAGTTTACATTGCCACCAACAGTGTAGGAGGGTGCCCATCTCTCCACACCCTCGCCAGCATCTATAGTCTCTTGATTTGTTCATTTTAGCCACTCTGACTGGCATGAGGTGGTATCTCAGGGTGGTTTTGATTTGTGTTTCCCTGATGATGAGTGATATTGAGCATTGTTTCATGTGCCTGTAGGTCATCTGAATGTCCTCTTTGGAGAAGTGTCTGTTCAGGTCTTCTGCCCATTACTTCACAGGGTTATTTGTTTTGTAGGTGTGGAGATTGGTGAGTTCCTCGTAGATTTTGGATACTAGTCCTTTGCAGTTAATGAAAAGCCCACAGCTAATATCATCCTCAATGTGGAAAAACTGAGAGCTTTCCCCCCAAGATCAGCCACACGACAAGGGTGTCCACTCTCACCACTGTTGTTTAACATAGTGCTGGAAGTCCTAGCATCAGCAATCAGACGACAAAAGGAAATAAAAGGCATCAGAATCAGCAAAGAAGAAGTCAAACTTTCACTTTTCGCAGATGACATGATACTCTACATGGAAACCCGGCAGACTCCACCAGAAGCCTTCTAGAACTGATTAATGAATTCAGTAGAGTTGCAGCATACAAAATCAATGTAGAGAAATCAGTTGCATTCTTATACACCAAAAATGAAGCAGCAGAAAGAGAAATCAAGAAACTGATCCCATTCACCATTGCACGAAAAACCATCAAATACCTAGGAATAAACCTAACAAGGATGTAAAAGACCTATATGATGAAAACTATAGAAAACTTATGAAAGAGATTGAGGAAGGCAACAAGAATTGGAAAAACATTCCCTGTTCATGGAACGGAAGAATAAACATTGTCAAAATGTCATTAGTACCCAAAGCGATCTACACATTCAATGCAATCCCCATCAAAATTGCACCAACATTCTTCTCAAAGCTAGAACAAACTATCCTCAAATTCATATGGAACCACAAAAAAACCCGAATAGCCAAAGTCATATTGAAGAAGAAAACCAAAATGGGAGGCATCACAATCCCAGACTTTAGTCTCTACTACAAAGCTGTCATCATCAAGACAGTATGGTATTGGCACAAGCACAGACACATAGACCAATGGAATAGAATAGAGAACCCAGAACTGGGCCCACAAATGTATGGCCAATTAATTTTTGACAAAGCATGAAAGAGTATCCGATGGAAAAAAGACTGCCTCTTTTGTAGGTGGTGCTGGGAGAACTGGACAGCAACATGCAAAAGAATGAAACTAGACCACTTTCTTACACCATACACAAAAATAAACTCAAAATGGCTGAAGGACCTGAATGTGAGACAGGAAACCATCAAAATCCTCGAGGAGAAAGTAGGAATCAACCTCCTTGACCTCAACCGCAGCAATTTCCTACTCGACACATCCCTAAGGGCAAGGGAAATGAAAGCAAAACTGAACTCTTGGGACCTCATCAAGATAAAAACCTTCTGCACTGCAAAGGAAACAATCAAGAAAACTAATAGGCAACTGACAGAATGGGAATAGATAGTTGAGTAAGATTTTAGAAACATTGTCATAAAGTTAATCGGTGGGCTTGAAAAAGGCATGGAAGACATCAGAGAAACTACTGATACAAAGACTATGGACCTTAAACATAGTTGTGATGAATTACAAAATGCTATAAATGAGGTACATAATTAAATGGAGGCGGCCACTGCATGGATTGAAGAGGTAGAGAGGCAAATAAGTGAATTAGAAGACACAATGATAGAAAAAGAGGAAGCTAAAAGAAAAAGATAAATTGTTCCAGGAGCACGAATGGACTATTTGAGACCTGAGTGATAAAATCAAATGGAACAATATCCGCATCATAGGAATTCCTGAAGAAGAAGAGAGAGAGAAAGGTGCTGAAGGGGCGCTTGAACAAATTATAGCCAAGAACATCCACAGTCTGGTGAAGGAAAAGGCCATTGAAATCCAAGACGCACAGAGAATTCCTATCAACAGTCAGTTGAATCAATCTTTGCCACGATATATCATAGTGAAGCTGGTAAAATATAAGGATAAAGAGAGAATACTAAAAGAAGCTAGGGATAAAAAGACCTCACATACAAAGGGAAACCTATCAGAGTGGTTACAGACCTATCTACTGCAACTTGGCAAGCCAGAAAGGAATGGCAGGAAATCTTCAATGTGATGAACAGAAAAAAAAAAAATATGCAGCCAAAATTCCTTTATCCAGCAAGCCTGTCATTCAAATCAAGAGAGATAAAGGTTTTTTTCAAATAAACAATAATTGAAAGAATTCATGGCTATTAAATCAGCCAAACAAGAAATCCTAAAAGGGACCCTATGGGGGAAATATTGCGAGAAATCACAAGGAATCAGAGACACTACTACAGGCATGAACCCTAAAGGGAATCCAATGACTCTAAACCCATATTTTTCAAAAATAAAACTGAATGTCAATGGAGTATATGCTCTGATCAAAAGACATGGGTAGCAGAATGGATAAAAAACAAAATCTATTTGATCTCTACATGAGACTCATCTTAGACCTGAAGACAACTTCAGATTGAAAGTACGGGGACGGAGAAATATCTATCATGCAACTGGAAGTAAAAAGAAAGCCAGAGTAGCCATACTTATATCCAACACACTGGACTTTAAAGTTAAGTCAGTAGCAAGAGATGAAGAAGGGAATTATATAAAAATTATAGGGTCTATCCATAAGGAAGACCTAACAATTATAAACATTTACACACCAAATTCAAGAGCAACCAAATACATAAAACAATTAATTACACACAGAAACAATTGTATTGATAAGAATTGCTAATTGGAGGGAATTTTATTTATTTATTTATTTTATTTTTTTTCCATAATATTTTATTGTCAAATTGTTTTCCATACAACACCCAGTGCTCTTCCCCCCAAGTGCCCTCCACCATCACCACCACCTCTTTTCCCCCCTCCCCCTTCCCCCTCAACCCTCAGTTCATTCTCAGCATTCAATAGTCTCTAAAGTTTTGCATCCCTCTCTCTCCCCAACTCTCTCTCCCTCCTCCGCTCCCCCTGGTTCTCCATTAGGTCTCTCTTGTTTTCCTGCTAGACCTATGAGTGCAAACATATGGTTTCTGTCCTTCTCTGCCTGGCTTACTTCACTCAGCATGACACCCTAAAGGTCCATCCACTTTCCTACAGAGGGAATTTTAATACTCCAATTAGAGCAGTGTATATATCAACTAGAAAAAAGTAACTAAGAAAAAATGGACCTGATGGAACAGATGGATTTGACAGTTATATTTAGAGCTCTACATCCTGAGAATTCATTTTCTTCTTGAGTGCACATGGTACATTCTCCAAGATTGACCACATACTGGGCCACAGGGCAGCCTTCCCTAAATATAAACGAATTGAGATCATACCATGCACACTTTCATATCACAATGTTATGAAACGTGAAATCAATCACAGAAAAAGTCTAGAAAACCTCCAAAAACATGGTGGTGTAAGAACACCCTACTAAAGAACAATTGTGCCAATCAGGCAATTAGATAAGAAATGAAAAATATATGGAAACAAATGAGAATAAAATACAACAATCCAAACTCCTTGGGATGCAGCAAAGGCAGTCCTAAGAGGAAAATACATTGGGATCCAGGCTTATTTCAAGAAACTAGAAAGAGCACACATAAAGGAACTAAAAGCATAGCAGTAAGAATACCCCAAACCCAGCATAAAAAGAGAAATAATAAAGATCAGGGCAGATATAAACAATATATAATAAAAAAACAGTTGAACAGATCAATGAAACCAAGAGTTGGTTTTTTTTTGAAAAAATAAACAAAATGGATAAACCTCTAGCCAGACTCATCAGAAAGAAAAGAAAGAACACCCAAGGAGTCAAAATCACAAATGAAACTGATTTATTACAACCAATCCTTCAGATATACAAGCAATCATCAGAGAATACTATGAAAAGTTATATGACAACAAACTGGACAACCTAGAAGAAATAGACAAATTCCTACATACCCATACATTTCCAAAATTCAAACGGGAAGAGATAGAAAATCTGAATAGACCCATAACCAGGGAAGAAATTGAATCAGTTTTCAAAAATCTCCCAACAAATAAAAGTGCAGGGCTGGATGGATTCCCAGGGGAATTCTATCAGACATTTAAAGCAGAGTTAATACCCATTATTCTCAATCTATTCCAAAACTAGAAATATAAGGAAAACTTCCAGACTCATTCTATGAAGCCAGCATCACGTAGACTCACAAACTAGACAGAGACTCAGCAATAAAAAAAAAAAAAAACTACAGGCCAATATCCTTGATGAATACAGATGCAAAAATCCTCAACAAGATACTAGCAAATCGAATTCAACAGGATATACAAAGAATTATCCATCAGGATCAAGTGGGATTCATTCCTGGGTTACAGGGTTGGATCAATATTCACAAATCCATCAATGTGATACAACACAGTAACAGAAGAATTGATAAAAAACATATGATACTTTCAATAGATGCAGAAAAAGCATTTGACAAAATACAGCATCCTTTCTTAATAAAGACCCTCAAGAATGTTGGGATAGAAGGAACTTACTTAAACATCACAAAAGCCTTTTATGAAAAGTCCACAACTAATATCGTCCTCAATTGGGAAAAACTGAGAGCTCTTTGCCCTGAGATCAGGAACACAACAGGGATGTCCACTCTCACCACTGTTGTTTAATATAGTGCTGGATATCATAGCATCAACAATCACACAACAACAGGAAATAAAAAGCATCAGAATTGGCAAAGATGAAGTCAAACTTTCATTTTTCACAGATGACATGATACTCTACATGGAAAACCCAACCGACTCCACCAGAAGACTACTAGAATTGATCCATAAATTCAGGAAAGTCGCTGGGTACAAAGGCATGGAACGATGCTCAGTGTCACTCACCATCACAGAAATACAAATCAAAGCCACTCTGAGATACCCCCTCACACCAGTCAGAGTGACTAAAATGAACAAATCAAGAGACTATAGATGCTGGTGAGGATGTGGAGATGTGGGCACCCTCTTATACTATTGGTGGGAATGTAAACTGATGCAGCCTTTCTGGAAAACAGTGTGGAAGTTCCTCACAAAATTAACAGTAGAACTCCCCTATGACCCAGCAATAGCACTGCTAAGGATATACCCAAGGGATACAGAAGTGTTGATGCATAGGGGCACATATACCCCAATGTTCATAGCAGCACTTTCAATAATAGCCAAATCATGGAAAGATCCTAAATGTCCATCAACTGATGAGTGGATCAAGAAGATGTGGTTTATATATACAATGGAATACTATATGGCAATGAGAAATAATTAAATCTGGCTCTTCATTGCAACGTGGAAGGAACTCGAGTGTATAATGCTATGTGAAATAAGTCAGGCAGAGAAAGACAGATAGTCTATGTTTTCACTCATAAGTGTAATAGGAGAAACTTAATAGAGTACCATGGGGGAGGCAAAGGGGGAAAATAGTTGGGGAAAAGTAGGGAAGTAAACCATGAGAGACTCTTGAATACTGAAGGGGAGCATGGAAGGGGGGGTGATGGCATGGAGGAGGGCATATGTCAGGATTAGCGCTGGGTGTTACATCGAAACCAACTTGACAATAAACTATAAACTATAAAAGAAAAGTAAATAAATAAAATAATAAAATAAATAAAATAATTTTTTAAATCTGGCTGTGGTTGAATAGCTATTCATGTAAAAAATCCTTGTCTGCTATTTTTCTTCTATCTCCATTTTTTTCTCTCTTAACTTATTTATTCGTCCTGATGAATCTTCAATTTTGTCAAGTTTCAAAATATTTTAGGGGGATTTTGATTGGGATGACATTAGTCCAATGCATTTAAATGATAAACAAATTATAATGCTTTTTATTCATTCTCTATTCACTCATTTCTTTTATTGTATATCTTAATTTAGTTTTGTGATTTTATTCATTATCATTCCATAAATTTCTATTCAGTATTATGTCCTTGTTTTTATTATGAGTAGAACACTTTTTCCTACATTTTTGCTGTTTAATTTGTTATTGGTGATATAAAGAAAATCCATTGTATACTAAGTCTTTGTATTTTTTTAAAGTTTTTAATTAATCCACTAATGTTTTATATAAAAATATCACATGGTGATAAGTGTAATTTTATGCCCCCTTAAAAAGTTGCCCTTGCTCTTTGTTTCACATATTATTAAATTGACCAGAAACATTAATCAACGTTGGATAGCTATAATAGCAATTATCCTTTCTTATGTTTCACCATTGGTCATGATGCTGATTTTTTAAGATAGATTTTTAAAAAATTATCTCTTTTTCTAATTCTTATATACATTTTAAAAATGAGAAATGGTTGCTGAGTTTTATCTAATTCCTTCCAAATATCCTTATCCTTTATAAAGAACCAGTTCTTGATTTTTTTAGGTAACATTGCTATTTTCTAATTTTTCATGTTTTCCCCTACTTTTAAAGATTTGTGTTATTATTATATTTCTAAAAATTTATTTATAAAATTTTTAAATTAAATATTTTGTGTATTTTTAAATGTTTTATTTGTTCTTCGGAGAGTGAAAGAAACAAGAGAGACAGAGAGACAGAACATAAGTGAGGGAGGGGTCGAGTGAGAGAGGGATACAGAATACAAAGCAGGCTCTGAGCTGTCAACACAGAACCCAAGGCAGGGCTCAAACCCACAAGCTGTGAGATTATGATCTGAGTGAAATCAGATGCTCAATCGACTGAGCCACACTACTGTATTTTTTAAAAAAGAGCATTTAGGGTGATAGATATGACTGGGTCACTTTTGGCTACTAAAATTAATAGCGACTACCAGCAAGTGATCAATAATATCAGGAACAAACTATAACCTAATAATAAGAGAAAGAATGTAAACTTTTGGCACCCTTTGTATGGAGTGTATACTCTTATCCATTCCAATACCTCATGTCTTTTGTTTGAGGCATTTAGCCCATTTACATTCAGAGTGATTATTGAAAGTTATGGATTTAGTGCCATTGTATTATTGATAGGTTTCCTGTTTGTGGTGATGTTTCTGGCCCTTTGTAGTTTTTCTGCTTTCCACTCACAGAGTTCTGCTTAGAATCTTTTACAGGGATGGTTTAGTGGTCATGAACTCCTTTAGTTTTTTTCTGCAAAAGCCTTTATATCTCCTGTTCTGAATGACAGCCTTGCCAGATAAAAAGTTCTTGCCAGTATATTTTTCCTATTCAGTACATTGAATAATTCCTGCCACTTTTTTCTGGCCTGCCAAGTTTTGGTAGACAGCTGTGTTACTACCCTTATGTATCTACCTTTGTAAGTTAAGGACTGCTTGTCCCTGGCTGCTTTCAGAATTCTCCTTGTCGTTGTATTTTGACAGTTCCAATATGATGCGTTGGGGTGTTGACCTGTTTTTGTTGATTTTGAAGTGGGTTCTCTGTACCTCTTGGACTTGAATGCCTGTTTCCTTCACCAAGTTAGGGAAGTTCTCAGCTATAATGTGTTCAGATATACCTGCCCATTTCTCTTGCTCTTCTTCTGGAACTACTATGATATGGATATTGTTTCATTACCTGGAATCACTTAGATCTCTAATTCTCCACTCATGATCTAATCATTTCCTTTCCCTCTTTTTTCAGCTTCATCATTTTCTATAATTTTGTCTTTTATTTCACGTATTCTCTCCTCTGCTTCTTCTATCCTTGCTGCCACTGTATGTAGTTTATTTTACTTATTTATAGCATTTTTAATTCATTGTGACTAGTTCTTAGGTCTTTGATCTCTGCAGCAATAGATTCTCTCTTGTCTTCTAGGCCTTTCTCAAGCCCAGCTATTAATGTTATGACCATTATTCTAAATTTTTGTTCAGATATATTGTTTATATCTGTTTGAACAATTCTCTGGCTATTATTTCTTCTTGAATTTTCCTTTGAGGAGAATTCTTCCATTTCATCATTTTGGCTAAGTTTCTGTCCTTTGCATGCTTTAATAGCTTGTTATGTGCCCTGCAGCTGTGAATACTACTATATTGACAAGGGGTAATATACTATCTAAGCCCTGGCACTTCAGGAAGTGTTTTAGAGTGTGTTGTGTGCACTCTGTCATTGTGTTTTGGCTGCCCTATCTCACTGCCCGGTCCTCAGCAAAGCTCCTCCTTACTTGGAGTGGTGGAGTGTTTGGACTTTCAATCTGGTGCACTTTGATCTGTTCATTGAAGTAACCCTAGGGAAAAAAAAAAAGAAAGGTGTAGGAGAAGCCTGATTCCATACAAAGAGATAAATGAAAGTGGAGAAAAGAAGGCCAAGCAGAGAATCAAAACAAACTCTAAGGCTTAACCCAAAGAGAAAATAGAAAATAAAGAAGAATATAGAAAAGTTAAAAAAAAGAATAAAATTAAAATAACTGGTTAAACAAAGAAATAAACAAATCGTTATATATACATACATATGTATACATACATATAACAATTTGTTTATATATGTATATGTGTGTGTGTGTGTGTGTGTGTAAAAGAAGTGACAAAAACAAATCAGAAACTATAAGCCTGATTCAAAAAAACCCCCACAAAAATAAATAAATGAAACAAAACAAAACAACAACAACAAAAAAACAGTTGTCTGTTGGTGCCTGGGACTGGTGACTGTGAGGGTCTTGAGGAGAGGTTGGTTGTGCTGGGTCAGTCTTCTTTCAGGCACAGAGGAGTGGAGTTTGGTGTAAGCCGATCCCAACTCCACTGGGGGCCACTGTCCTGTTCCCTGAATGCCCACCATTTGATGTTGGGGAGAAAATAGGGACAGACCAATCTCTTCTCCCTGGACTGGGTGTCTCAAACCACTAAAACGGGAGGTGAGGTCAGCTTGACCTGTTTCACAGTTCTCCTGTGCTTTCTAGGTGCTCATCTGGGATCCAGAACCCTATGTCTTGGGGCATCTGGATAGTTAAGTCAGTTAAGCATCGAACTTCAGGTCAAGTCATGATCTCATGGTTTGTGGGTTTGTGCTGACAGCTCAGAGCCTAGAGCCTGCTTCAGATTCTGTGTCTCCCTCTCTTTCTGCCCCTCCTCTGCTCACACTCTGTCTCTGTCCCTCAAAAATCAATAAACATAAAAATTAAAATTACAAAAATAAAGATTCAAACCTAATGTCCCAAAGAGCCCTGCACTATGCATCCCCTGTTCTGGTGTAGTGCCACTCAGCGCCGCGATAAAAGGCCTTTGGCTGTCACCTGCAGGGTCTTTTGTCCTTGGGGAGGCAATAAACACTCTTCCCAAAGTACTCCAGGAAGAGGACTGTTCTCTCCAAGTGCACCCATCAGATTGTTACAGCACCTAGACCAGCTCCTTCCCCACCAGATAGGTGCACAACGAAGGCTCTGTTCTAGAGAAAGTTATACACTTTTAAAATGTACAAGTTCCAGCTCCTAAGGCTGTTTGCAAAATAGAAACTGGCACTCTCTGTATTTCTTGTTCCCTATCCATGGTCTGGAAAGATTTTCCACAATACCAAAGACTTCTTTCTCTCCTTTTTGTCTCTCCACAGAAGAGGTTCCTTTCCCATTTTATTTCCCCCAGTTCACATACATGCACCTTGATCCCACCAAGCTGTCCCTCTCCACCTATGGAGATCCTTCTGCCACTCCATAGATTGATTTCCTGGGTGTTCCAAGTGATCTGACCTCAAAAGAGATGTGTTTGAAGAATGAGGGAAGTTTGGGTACCCCTTCTTCTCTGCCATCTTAACTACTCCTCCCTGGAGTTTACACTCCTAAAAAGGTGGATACAGATCACAGTATGTGATGTTATTTAAAGTTGTCAACATCTTATCCAAAGTTAGTTCTTAGTGACCTTTTGTGGCTCTCTATGTTTGTATGAAAAAGAAAACACATTAAAATGTTTGAAATTGCTATGAGCCTGAAGGCTTTTAACAAGTAGTTAACTTTACATTTATGTCAGTTATGAGGACTTTATGTAAGAGTAATTGATATAATGTGAAAAGAGAAATAAAAAATGAGATTACAAAATATAAATGTGTGGAAGTATGAGTAAGGCAAAGCTAAATGCATTATTCTAGATATATTTCAGGTATACCAAAGCCAAATACATAACTCTGTTTGCATTAACTCAGAAACAGTGGCTGAATATGGTAAATTTTATTATAAGGTTGTAGAATTCATACAACCTAAATTCTTCAACACTTGTATAGTTTTGTGTATTTCACAATACAAATATCAGTGAGATAGTATCACTGCATTTGTGTATGAATTGTTTTTGCATATAAAGAGAATCTGTTACAGAGTACCTAACAGAAACGTAAAGATATAATTTCTATATTCAAGAAAATTATACAAAATAAAAATAAAACAAAACTTTGCAATGTTAAGAAATTTGACGTGTTTTACAAAAAACATTGAAAAATAATTTTAAATATTTTAAATTTAAAACACGTTCTACCATATGACTGAGTAAAGAACTTACTTTAAAACACACATGCAAAGGATGGAATTTACTGTCAGGATGTTAGCTGACATATTCCTGTGGCTTTTAGAAGTCTAAACTCTATAAATTGAAAAGAAAAACATAGAATTATATAATTTCAAATTTAAACAAAAAGTAATGCCTATTAAACTAAAAATTGACAAGAACTTGCTGTGGTTAGATTTTTCCTTCCTTTTTTTGTATAAGCAATAGAATATATGCAAGAGTAAATATCATGAGTATCCTACACACTTTAATGTTGAAGTAATACTGTACAATTCTGACTTATTACTAAGGATACTTTTTTCTGTTGCCTCTCACTCTTGACAGATCTTGGTCTCAACAATAAATTTGTTGGGGAAGTGTCTGATCTTCCAGCACTTATCAATGGCACGTCTGTTGAAATCTGTGAGAAAATACACAAAGTGGCTTTTAACTTTCTACATAAATGAAACATATCTAGATTTGCTGTCTACATTTCCCCTCTATTTCGCCTTCAATCTCCTTCACTTTCCCAGTAACACAGGTTGAAGGAAAGAATAAATTTCCTACCCAGCAATAGGTCTCTTCTACGAAGGCGGAAGGACTTGCGGTTGTTGCAAAGTTGGTAAATAAAGATGCCAAGGTTACTAACATCACGAATCTCTTCTACAGCAACCAGGTCTTCATGAACGACATAAGTGTGAGACAGGTATTTGCCACTCTGAAATTTTTATAAAAAGATTGAAATAAGAACTTAAAAACACCATTTGAATCCTTACCTATAGCAGATATGCCTTTTTTAATAGACTATTTTTAGAGCAATTTTAAGTTTACTGCACACTTGTTATTTGAAAACTACTTCAACAAAATGGAATGTTTTGGCTCAAACCATTGTTTTTTAAATGAGGAAGCAAATGCTTAAATGAAAATTTGACATCCAAAATACGTACTGCCAGTTTTCCAAAGAACTCCACCAAATTCTTTGGAGGAAGAACAATAGAAGTATTGAGAGGCATCAGATAACAGTTACCCAGAAACAAGTCCAGGTAAGCAGTCATGCCCTGTTGGGGAAAGGGAAAAGTTAACTATGAAGTAAAGAGTATCAATCCTGCAGATTCTAACTACCAATAGAATAAGTAGCTACATCCTTTTAAAATCTGTTAATGTATATTTAATAACAAAAGATTAAAAAGGCTTTGCTGCAAAAAGATGTACATTTATGAACAGATTTAATGCTTACTAATGAACTAAGAAAAATTCAGGAAAATCTGTAGGAGTGAGAAACCCACCTTTTCAAAGTCATGAATAACTGCTGCAGGATCACTATCAGAGAAACTGGGGACAGGCACATCAATGATTGCAATGTTGTCATCTTCACGAATGTCAGCTTCCTCTGTCACAGGTAGGAAGTAGGGCTTCTCTTCTTGAAGGGAATTTGGAGGGTCTCCAGAGTCAAAGAAGCACAACTCTCCATGGTAGATGGTATTCTAAAAGACAAAAAGGGAGAATTAAAACCTTTTAGTACTTACTACCAAGGCATTTGAATAATTCCTAACACTCACAGTAATTCATTGTACTTTCTCAAACTCACACCAATTTACTGTACTGTTTGTCAAGCTGAAGATTTCTGATTACAGTTATCACCATGACGACAAATGAATTTTAGAAACTGAATGGTAATTTGAAAACTTGTTCTAAATCTTCATTTCTCTGGTGACCACCACATATTTATTTAAGTTGCTACTAAATGTATAGCAATTAGTAATCCAAATTTATAAGAATTGTAATTATTATTACCTTGGGCATGAAGTACTTGTAAATGCAGGCTCCACCAATAGTAAGTCCTGCCAAGATGAATGAAAGGCCTAAGAGAGTAAGCATGCATCTCCCAGAGAAGCCCTCTTTTTCCTGGGTGGCAACCTGGAGCCCCTGTTTATTAAAAAATAAGACCAAAACCAAAAACCAGATGGCATTTTAGTCACATAGCTGCTTTGTACATAATTTACTTTCTTGAAACACAAGATAATTTTTAAAAGATGTTATTAAGCCATTTTACCTAAAATCATTTTAAGATACCCCTGATATTTAACATATGTGAAAATATCCAATTATATTAACCTTCTTTCTGGCATTCACAAATCCAATTGCAGACATGAAATTTTTTCAAAACACACAATTCTAGAATCAGTTGAAAATAACCATTCATTTATGAAATAAATTACCCTCTTTAAGTAAATGGAAGTTGTAAATTTTTAGACCTTTACAGAGATATAATCACTAACTTTCTGGTATATAATTATGTTTCTTTACTATTTCTTGTAAATCAACTTTTTGCCAATTTAAAGGTGAATTAATGTCTTTTGATTTATTAAATGATTTTCAAAAACTTGTTTTTAAATTTTGTTTCATCTTAAAAGTTCTATAAGACAGATATGTCATTTCTCATTATTTTAAAAATTAAACTATTGTAAATGAGATATATTTCATAATGCTCCTAATTTTAGTGAGAAATTAGCCTTTCTAATATTATCCGTTGTTCTATAATTATGTATGGTATTAATGTAATAATGTTTTCCAAGATCTGGGGTAAAACACTTGATTTTACAGTAGAGCATTTATGATAGCTGGGTACAAAAACTGTGTCTGTAACAATAAAATTCTGTTAAGTCTGTAATTTGCTCAGGAATTTGAACTACAAAGATGCAAAGCTAATAAGTAGAGCTGATTGATTCTGTATTCTTCCCAAGGTAATGAGCCAGGGGACCTCCAATCCTATTCTTTTATGCCACAATATGTTCTAAGCAGCATTGCATCATTACTCAAAGATAGAACAAATGATATCAGCAAATTTAGTTTCTTGTAATTAGTGGGTAAATCATTCAGACTGGTATAAAAATAGAATTGCTTTAGTATTTCCAGCCATTAACTCTTTTCCATGACAACTACTATAAATAAAGCTTATGACACCCAATTAAACTTCAATTAATTTTGTGAAAACATATGCATGGATCCTAAGGAGAGACAATTATTTGCTAAATGGCATTCACATTTTCTTAGCTAAATTTATTTAAATTGAAACCTTGCATTAATAGTATATAATCCTTGAAGGCTGTTACTTCTCCCCATAGTCTTCAGAAATTATAAATTATTTCTACTAAAAAACTAATCCAAAATTAACATTATAAAAACAGAATTATAATTTATGATTGTGAATCACAGTAATCTAGAGTAAAGACATATAAATTATATTTTAGATGTTTAAATTGAGGTCAAGACAGATGAAGTGACTTGCCCATAAGTCACAAAATGACTTAATTTGAAATATTCAAAACAATGAATTTTTTTCTTGTCACAGCATTATGAGAAGAGAAATTTACACTGCAATTTCTTTTATTATTAAGCAACATGTAAGTATTAGAGTTTCAATTTAATAAAATTCCCTACCATGCTAGGAAGGATTTTTTTTTTCATTTAAATTTTCTGGAACTCAGGGTGGTGTGGATTCACATTTACCATAACTAATTTCTCTCTAAACTGTATTTTAAAGTCGTTGTACACAACCTCTGATATACTATTCTGTTGTATTCAGTTTATTTTTTAAAAATTTTTAATGTTTATTTATTATTGAGAAACAGAGAGACAGAGCATGAGCATGGTAGGGGCAGAGAAAGGGGAGACACAGAATCTGATGCAGGCTCCAGACCTACTGTCAGCCCAGAGCCCAATGACAGGGCCTGAACTCACAAACTGCGAGATCATGACCTGAGCCAAAGTCGGACACTTCACCGACTCAGCCACCCAGGCACTCCAGTTGTGCTCAGTTTCTGATGAGAAGAATAATACATCACAATATATTGTGCCAAATATTATTAAATCAGTGTCCTTTAGTGGCCAGATCAGGATCCTGTGGAAGTTTCTCCAAAGAAACAAAGAACTATAATTATAGTACAAATGTTCATTTTTGTTTACTCCTCATCACACCAGAGGCCTGGCAGAAGTACTGCTTGCATATTAACTGTATCCAACTACAAGTCATGAAGTTTTTGGTGGTAAGAGAAAAATAAAGGGGTTACTGTGTGGCTATATTTAACTACTGGCATCTAATTAGACCTCCCAAAAAATCTGGCCATGTTTCACTTACAAAGTTAGTAGGACAGTTACTTATTTGATCTTCCGTCATTTAATTAAGACCTCAACAATGCAAGGGAGCTTTACTTTTGAGTTCTGAAATGTATAATACTCAAAAGCAAGTTTGATTGCTCAGTTAAATATTTTAAAAATTCTGTGATAAAAACCCTGCATAAGCACATAAGCATTTCAAATTGTGTGCATAAGTTTCACAACATGGATTCTCATTTCACTCAAAGTACATTTAAAAATTCCAGTCTGAACACATAAATTAAAACTTTAAAAAGAGAAGAAGACAAGTTAAGACATATTTGGAATCTCTGACACGGCACAGATTTTGTAGAACAAGAAGGAAATACAATTGTCCCTTTTAACATTGAGATTTTACTGAGGAAAACGAGTAGTTTCTAAACACTGAAAACCTGTTAGATGTTTAAAGGAAATAGAAAGTGGACTAAATAAATAATGGTTAACATTTTGGGGGGGAAACTACCTCAATTTCTGGCAATGCTAGAAGTTTAAATTACAGACTCAGACCTGCTTCAGACATTTCTATTAGGGAGGCATATAGAAGGGATACAACTAAAAGGAAGTACTTAAAAGAAGAAAAAATAAACTTCAGCATTTCTTTTTAGGTCTGAAGAGTGTTGCCTTTAGGAAATGCCACTCTGAAAACATACAAGGATCCTGCATTAAGAAGTCACAGTGAACATCTCAATCTCATTCTAATTTGAAACCAACCTCAATTCTGACAGCTCCTTTACCAAATGCTTAAAACTACCTGTGACTAGGGAGAAATTGAAAATAAACGCAGGCGGACACAGACACATACTAGTCCCAACCCATACCACTTTGAGTCAAAGCGTCCTTCACTCTACCCCCCACCCCCACAAACATTCAGAGATCCTAGAAAGACTTAAATTCATAGATCTTTATTCATATTAAAATCAAATAACGAATGATTAAATCTCTTCCCCTTGCTCACCCTGAGTATCTGCTCCATCCCTGTGGATGTTCTATGCACCCCTGGAGCTGGACACTGAACAACGTGCCTCTCGGTGATCCTCCCCCCAACATGTTCCTCAGGAGAGAGTGACTTCGGGTCCCAGAGGTTCTCTGCAAACTCTCTCTAACATCCCTTCAAGATATACCACATGGGCTAGAACTGACAGAAAGTACTGTGACACACGGGGATGTTAAGGGGCATGGAGCACTGCAGGCAGAAGGTGGCATGACTAGAGGGAACTAGGGAAACCTGTAAAGCATATAAACAGAGCGGAGGGGACAGCTTTCATATTGTCCTCCATCACTTCCTTTTTCCTTCCTCCCCCCAGCCACCCCCTCTCCACCTTACCGACCCTAGCAGGCAGTCTGGAGTGAAGTGGATATTGCTACCTTGCGGGTCAATTTCTGAGCTCCGACCATTCGGTTTATGAGGGCCTCCGCGTCTTGCTGCGCCTGCTGTTTTTGCACTGCCATGAGTGTGTTGAAGGCAATTTTCACCATCATGAATCTTTGGGCTTCGCAGTAAGGCGTGGCTGGAATCAGCGTCTTGGGCTACAGATTGTAAAAGAAGAGATCACGCTAGCCCTAACAGGCCCTAATTTCTCCCTCGACTGCCTTAAGCAGCTGCAGGCCTAGGTCTGGGGAAACTTATGACGCAGTCCCAAGCTGGGTGGGAGACCGACCCTGGGAGGGCCCAAGGAGGGGCCTGAGGGAGGAGAGCAAGGGGGTCCAAATGCTGGGATGGGGATGGGGGTGGCCCAAGAGGAAAGAAGGGGAGGTGGAGCCCTTGGGCAGCTGTGGCTTGAAGTTCCTCACCTGCACTACAAGCACGTTCCCACCTACCTTCTGCACCCTCAGATAAGAACAAGACAGGAAGGAAGTCTGCTGTGCTATATCTTTCTGCCTCTGTGGAGACCACAATAGCCATTGAGTCTAATTTTGTCTTTCCAAACCTGAGCCTGGCCCCCTAAGGGTCCAGGAACTGTAACTTGGCACCAACTCAAGCTTCCTCAGCTCTGCACTCACCCACGTCCCTAAGGCACAGTCCATGACTATTGTGTACCTTTATGATAATACCTTCCCTTTAAAGAACACTCAGAAGTCTGTTTATAGTTACTTGGTTCATTCTTTTATCATCTTGTTTTCTTTCTTGTTGTTTGTTTTTGTTGTTTTCTTGCTTTGTAGGTTCAGTTCCCCCACCTAGAGGAATGCTAAGTCAGAAATAGAGCATTCCTGCCTCTTCAACGCTCCACTTTGCAGGTAGGACAGGATGACACAGAAGAGGGTGGAAAGCTCATAGAGAATCTCTGCAATAATCCAGACTTTTCACTTTCTCAGATCAAGGAAACCAGAATAAGGTGTCAGTACAGACCTTGTTTCTCCTCAGCCACCAGTTGTGAGATCTGCAGGGATCTCACATAGGTGTGTGTACCTATTCATTTAGGGAGGTGGAAGCATGAAAAAAAAAATAATCCCAAATAGGGATGAGTTAGAAAGCATTGTTGGCACATTTACATGTGCAGCTAGTATCATGCCATTTCTTCACAATCAGTGATTAGTGAAACTGATAGACAACCTCGCTATGTGAAGTTCTTTCTGTGGAGGTTAGTTACTAGAGGTGGTAGTGTTACTGTCTTAGTTTTCTGCCAAAGACAGTAGAGAGATCTGTTGTATAAAGGCAATAACACCAAAAAAAATCCAGTTTGTGGTAGAGAATCTTCCATTCATTCATACTTATTAAAGACATTTGACTATGTTACCATTCCTCTGTCCAAGAAATTCAGGTTGGAGTTTTCCCCACTGAGGTTTCCTTGACTACAAAGCCTTATATACTATGAGAACTTTATTAAGGCACTCTTAATTTTATCTGATAAGGTTCAAATAGGAAGGTACATGGAGAATAGTGAGGAGCCTTGCCTTACACAGGACTGGATGTTCAAGTTTCCTTAGAGATATTGGTGTTATGTTTTCTTTTGTTTTATTTTGTTGACTTATTCTTCCTCAGGTCTGGCCATTATAATTTAACATTTATCAGGCAACTTTCAGTGTAGGCTAAAGAAATCTCATCTTCCCAGGATGTTTTTATTTTTACAGTTACTCTATGTTTGCCATAACCTTTATGACAACTCAGTCTAGGTTCTGTGCTAGTTTGTCCCTGTTATCCACACCACACAGATGGCTGAACAGATGGTTGCTCCTACACATTTACCTATCAAGAGCAAGGTGCTGGATAAGATAGTAATGTATTATATTATCTTAGTGTATCTTCCCTGAAATGTGGTCAGGCAGAAGGAACAGGGACTATTTCTATTTTTCAGATAAAGAGACCCAGGCTTTAATAACAACCAAGGGTATATGTGATTTTAACTGGTTGTGCGACATTGAGAAATCCTCCCCATCTACTTGTGCCTCATTTCCCTCCTCAGCATAATGGTGCAATATTGTCATCTTGTTGCTGTGAAGATCATTTAGTATAATAAAGGAGGAAACATCTTTTAAATCATGAAAAGGATAGGAGATTAAAATGGTCGGTTACACTAGGATTCTTATTTTAGTCTATAGCATACCTGCATTTCAAGGTTATAGGACAATTTATATATTTTTATATTCTTCAATTATTACTTAGCTTCTAGAGCTGCCTAATAACCCACCATATCCTAATATAAGTCATCCTGGAAAGGGTCAGCATTCTGAAAATAGTCACAAAAATTGCTATCTAAGGTCTCTGCTGGATTTTGAAAAAATTGGCCATCTTCTATTTGTTGAGGCCACGCTTACTTTTAGAAATATCACCCATATCTCTCTAAGGAACTTTGCTGCTGTTGAATATATGTGATGCAAGCACAATGTCGAGTTAGCAGATACTTCTCTTACCCTTTCAATATAAATAAGTAATATTTGTGGTAGAATCTTAGACTATCAACAACACCTTTTGTTAGTATCTATTTCAGGAAGGGCAAATAGTTCCTGCATGCTTTTTGAATTTCAAAATAAAATCTGCCACTTGCTTATTGAGCTGAAACAATCAGTAAGCATATATCCATATACTGAAAAATAGTTCTCATTGGTTAAAAGTTCTGTTATACTTTCTCCTCCCCAGCAATAACTTCTTGTTTCTTAGAATCAATTTTTTTAACTTTCTTATCTTGGAAACTGAGGATCTAGCTGCCATTCCGATTCCAGCTCACATTGTTAATCATGTCTGAATGCACACCATTGAAGTTTATAAATGACTTCCTTGTTCGCAGATGATGCCAGATGATGACTAATCACAACTGAGCTGAATGGAACATGATGTACAATTGGATGTCAACCCTCTTCAAAAGGTCTGAAATTACCAAACATTGAATCACACGAAAATAAGGCTATGAGTGGCTTCTGTGATACCATTTCATTCATTAATTCGTTTGTTCATCAAATATTTACTGAGGGTCTACTGCCTTGTTCTGTGATTGGTCATGGAAGTGGTAGTGAACAAAGCAGACACAACTTTTCTCTTATAAAACATATCACCATTGAAACCAGAGCAATGGCATATTTGTCTAGAGTTCTTCAGTTTTTGTAATGGGAACATTGGTTGTATGCTGTGGAATATAATATGGCAACTTTACAAACCAGTAGAGTAGTTCTACACACAGTCAATGTTACTAAGAATGTTTAAATTCTTAGCTCACCCTAAGTGGCTTCAACACCCAGCATTCTATTTAAGAAGATTTATCTGACAGCAAGATGTACTGGAAAACCAGTTAGGAGACACTATTATATCCTAGATGAGAGGTGGTACAGTACATTATGATTACAACATTAAAAATAAAAGGGTAACTTCCAGAGATGTTTAGGAATAATGCTTTACAAGGTCTGGTGCAGGAATAAATCATATGAAAGAGAAAATTAGAAAAACTAATTCTATTTTATTTATTTCCTTTTGTAAAGTTTTTAACTTAACTTATAGTTAGTTAAAATATAGTGTAATGTTGGTTTCAAGAGTAGAATTTAATGGTTCATCTTCTAATATTTTATTTATGCATTTATTTTAAGGTTTATTTATTTTTGTAAAGAGAGTGAAAACCAGGGAGGGGTAGTGTGAGAAAGAGAGAGAGAGAGAGAGAGAGAGAGAGAGAGAGAGAGAATACTAAGCAGACTCAATCCTGCCAGAGTGTCGCGGATCTCAGAACTATGAGATCCTGACGTGAGCCTAAATCAAGAGGTGGATGATTAACTGACTGAGCCACTCAGGCACCCCATCTTCTACTATTTTAAATGACTGGGGATCCAAAATTGGGAAAATGATGGCACGCTTGATAACAAATACTAAATATTTGTCAAACCTATCAATTACTAGATTTCTGTACTAAGCCCATTAAATTGTCAATGTTTATCAAAACCCCGTGAGTTATTATTCTACTCCTCATTTTATTGATGAAGGAACAGAATTTCCAAGAGTTTAGATGACTTACCAAGGTCAAATTCTAACCCAAGTGGTCTAATTCCAGGGGTTATACTCTTAATCACCACAGTGTCTCACTGTTACTAAAAGAAATCAGAAAATTAAGAGTGGAACTGACTTGAAAGTAGGGAGAATAATCAGCATATTCTCTATGAAAATGAAGAATGAATTCCCCCACCCATATTGCAAACAGATATTATTGCCTAAGAATTTGTTCAGAACTAAAAACACTTGAAATCCTTTTAAAACTTTGCTGGTTGTACATGGGTACATGGCTACAGGCTACTCGTCCTAAAGCATTTTTCTCTTGACATGTGCAGTTGTTTTGGTCTGCAGAGGAAAGGCTACTGGGAGAGCTGGTCAACCATTTACTTCTGGGCATAATTCTAGGAGTCTGGCTCAATTCATTAAAGAGGCAGACCATTTTATAGGTCCATGACTTCTCTCTGTACATAGTTCAGCCCTTGGGGCGTAGCTATGACTTCTCACACAAATAGAAAAAACTCACTTTCTGATTCTTTTTCTAAAAAATTTTTAGTGTTTATTCATTTTTGAGAGAAAAAGCATGAGCAGGGGAGAGGCAGAGAGTGAGAGAGACACACAGAATGGGCTCCAGGCTCTGAGCTGTCAGCACAGAGCCCGATATGGGGCTCTAACTTACGGAACTGTGAGATCATGACCTGAGCAGAAGTCAGACATTCAACTGACTGAGACATCCAGGCACCCTCACTTTCTCATTCTTGAAAGTGATAGATTCTTGTTTCTCAACTACATTTAAAGTTGTCTATTTAGGCTAGTAAGCAATGATAATTGGAGGATGCAAGATTTTCTAAAATATAAAGGTAAGTTTTGTCATCTTTTAACAAAAATCTGGTCATATTTTCATATTTAAGTGGAGGTTTGTCTCATTCTCATTCATAAAAATCACTTTTTTTTTCTTGTCATTTACCACAACTGAAAAATCTAAGTGAAAATATATGCAATTTTAATGCATCTTCTCCAAATTGTGTAAACATCCTTATCGTATTATAGAGTATCTAGGTAATAAAAAATAGAGTCACAAATCAACATCTGACTCTATTGTCTTCTTTGATCAAATTTCACAAGAAGTTTCAGTTCTGGATAATACAAGGGTGGAGGAACTCAAGACTAGCCCCTGGAATGCTTTTGAGAATGTCCAGTTGTTTCAGTGGCTTAATAATATATTATTGATGTTATATAGAAACCAATTTGAAAATAAACTATTTAAAAATAATATATTACTCAGTGATACTAAAATGTCTTTGTGACGTTAACATTATGTTCCTATTCAATGAAAGCGCAAGCATTTATATTTTTATTAATGACTGTTAACCAAATATTTTTTTACTCCCATGTTTATTTTGTTGGTGGTCCATCATGTGCTTTTCCTAGTTTGGTCTTATTTTTTTTTAAGGTTCCAGGATGCCTTGGGCTTTATTTACTTTTTATTGATAGTTTGTTGTCAAATTGGTTTCCATATAACAACCCACAAGTACTTCTCCCCACAAGTGCCCCCCTCCATGACCATGATTCCCTTCCCCTCCCCCTTCAGTCCTCAGTTCCTTTCAGTATTCAATAGTCTCTCATGATTTGTGTCCCTCTCTCTCCCCAGCTCTCTTTCCTTCTTGCCCTCCCTATGGTCCTCTGTTAGGTTTCTCCTGTTAGACCTATGAGTACAAATATATGGTATCTGTCCTTCTCTGCCTGACTTATTTCACTTAGCATGACACCCTCAAGGTCCATCCACTTTGCTACAAAGGGCCATATTTCATTCTTTCTCATTGCCATGTAATACTCCATTGTGTATATATATCCAATCTTCTTTATTCATTCATCAGGTGATGGACATTTAGGCTCTTTCCATGTTTTGGCTATTGTTGACAGTGCTGCTATGAACATTGGGGTACATGTGCTCCTATGCATCAGCACTTCTGTATCCTTTGGGTAAATCGCTAGCAGTGCTATTGCTGGGTCATAGGAAAGTTCTACTGATAGTTTTTTGAGGAACCTCCACACTGTTTCCCACAGTCGATGCACCAGTTTACATTGCCACCAACAGTGTAGGAGGGTGCCCGTTTCTCCACATCCTCGCCAGCATCTATAGTCTCTTGATTTGGTCATTCTACCCACTCTGACTGGTGTGAGGTGGTATCTCAGTGGGGTTTTGATTTGTATTTCCCTGATGATGAGTGACAGTGAGCATCGTTTCATCTGTCTGTTGGCCATCTGGATGTCCTATTTGGAGAAATGTCTGTTCAGGTCTTCTGCCCATTTCTTTCCTGGGTTATTTGTTTTTCGGGTATGGAGCTTAGTGAGTTCCTTGTAGATTTTGGATACCAGCCCTTTATCTGATATGCCATTTGCCACTATCTTTTCCCATACTGTCGGTTGCCTATTAGTTTTTTTTTATTGTTTCCTTAGCAGTGCAGAAGCTGTTTATCTTGATGAGGTCCCAATAGTTCATTATTGTTTTTGATTCTCTTGCATTTGGGGATGTGTCCAGGAGGAAATTGCTGCAATTGAGGTCAAGGAGGCTGCTTCCTGCTTTCTCTCTAGGGTTTTGATGGTTTCCTGTCTCACATTCAAGTCCTTCATCCATTTTGAGTTTATGTTTGTGAATGGTGTAAGAAAGTGGTCTTATTTCATTTTTCTACATGTTGCTGTCCAGCTCTCCCAACACCACCTGTTGAAGAGGCTGTCTTTTTTCCACTGTATACTCTTTCCTGTTTTGTCAAAGTTTAATTGCCAATACAGTTGTGTTTCCACTTCTGGGCTCTCTATTCTATTCCACTGGTTCATTTGTCTGTTTTTGTGCCAATACCATACTGTCTTGATGACAGCTTTGTAGTAGAGACTGAAGTCTGGGATTGTGATGCCTCCCATTTTGGTTTTCTCCTAAATATTGCTTGGGCTATTCGGGTTTTTTTGTGGTTCCACATGAATTTTAAGATAGTTTGTTCTAGCTTTGAGAAGAATGCTGGTGCAACTTTAATGGGGATTGCATTGGATGTGTAAATTGCTTTGTGTAATAATGACATTTTAACAATGTTTGTTCTCTTGATCCATGAGCATGGAATGTTTTTCCATTTCTTTGTGTCTTCTTCAATTTTCTTCATAAGTCTTCAATAATTTTCAGCATACAGGTCTTTTACATCTTTGGTTGGGTTTATTCCTAGGAATTTTATGGTTTTTAATGCAATTGTGAATGGGATCTGTTTCTTGCTTTCTCTTTCTGTTGCTTAATTTTCAGTGTACAAGAATGCAACCAGTTTCTGCACATTGACATTGTACCTTGCAACTTTACTGAATTCATTGATCAGTTCTAGAAGGCTTCTGGTGGAGTTGATTGGGTTTTCCATGTAGAGTATCATGTCATCTGTGAAAAGTAAAGTTTGACGTCTTCTTTGCCAATTCTGATGCCTTTTATTTCCTTTTGTTGTCTGATTGCTGATGCTAGGACTTCCAGCACTATGTTAAACAACAGTGGTGAGAGTGGACACCACTGTCATGTCCCTGATTTCAGGGGGAAATCTCTCAGTGTTTCCCCATTGAGAATAACATTAGCTGTGGGCTTTTCATAAATGGCTTTTATGATGTTTAACTAAGTTCTTTCTATCCCAACTTTCTCGAGGGTTTTTATGAAAAAGCGATACTATATATATTCTCAAATGCTTTTTCTGCAACTATCTACAGGATCATATTTTTTTCTTTTCATTTGTTAATGTGATGTATCATATTGATGGATTTGCAAATATTCAACCAGCCCTGTTACCAGCAATGAATCCCACCTGATCATAATGGATAATTCTTTTTATATGCTGTTGAATTCGATGTTTTAGTATCTTGTTGAGTTATTTTTGCATTCGTATTCATTAGGGACATAGACTGTAGTTCTCTTTTTTTGTTGGGTCTTGTCTGGCTTAGGAATCAAAGTGATATGTGCTTCATAGAATGTGTCCAGAAGTCTTCCTTCCATTTCTATTTTTTTGAATAACTTGAGAAGGATCAGTGTTACCTCTGCTTTAAATATCTGATAGAATTCCTCTGGGAATCCATCTGGCCCTGGGCTTTTATTCGTTGGGACATTTTTGAAAACTGATTCGATTTCTTCACTGGTTATGGGTCTGTCCAAATTTTCTATCTCTTCCAGTTTGAATTTTGGTAGTGCATGTGTGTTTAGAAAATTGTCCATTTCTTCTAGATTGTCCAGTTTGTTGGCATATAATTTTTCATAGTAATCTCTGATGATTGATTGTATTTCTGAGAGATCTGTTGTAATAAATCCATTTTCCTTCATGATTTTGTCTATTTGCATATTTTCTCTTTTCTTTCTGAGGAGCCTAGCTAGAGGTTTATCAATTTTGTTTATTTTTTCAAAAAACCAATTCATGGTTTCATTTATCTGTTCAATTGTTTTTGTGGATTCTATCTTGTTTAATTCTGCCCTGATCTTTTTTATTTCTCTATTTTTGCTGGGTTTGGGGTGCTCTTGCTGCTCCCTTTCTAATTTCCTTAGGTGCTCTGTTAGGTTTTGAGTTTGGACCTTTTCTAGTTTGTTGAAATAGGCCTGTATTGCAGTGAACTTTCCTCTTAAGACTGCCTTTGCTGGGTCCCAGTGACTTTGGATTGTTGTATTTTCATTTTCATTTGTTTCCATATATTTTTTAAATTTTTCTCTAATTGCCTGGTTCACCCACTCATTCTTCAGTAGGGTAGTTTTTAACCTCCACATTTTTGGAGGTGTTCCAGACATCTTCCTGTGGTTGATTTCGAGTTTCATAGCATTGTGATCTGAAAGTGTGCATGGTATGATATCAATTCTTTTGTATTTATGGAGGGCTGTTTTGTGACCCAGTATGTGGTCAGTCATGGAGAATGTGCCATGTGCACTCAAGAAGAAAGTGAATTTCCTAACTTCAGGATGCAGAGCTCTCAATATATCTATTCCATCCATCTGTACCAGTGGGTCATTCAGTTCCATTGTTTCCTTAGTGATTTTTTGTCTGGTTGAGCTATCCATTGTTCTACGTGGGGTATTAAAGTCCCTTGCAATTAGCACATTCTTATCAATAAGATGGCTTCTGTTTGTGATTAGTAGTTTTATGTATTTGGGAGCTCCTGAAATCGGTGCATAGATGTTTATAATTGTTAGCTCTGTCTGATGGAGAGACCCTGTAATTATTAAATAATGTCCTTCTTCATCTTTTGTTACTGTGTTTACATTAAAGTCCAGTTCATCCTATATAAGTATGGCTACTCAGGCTTTCTTTTGGTGCCCAGTTGCATGGTAGATATTTCTCCATATCTTTACTTTCCATCTGGAGGTGTCTTCAGGTCTAAGGTGAGTCTCTTGTAGACAGCAAATAGATGGGTTTTGGTTTTTGATCCATTTTGCTACCCTGTGTCGTTTGACTGGAGCATTCCGTCCATTTACATTCAGTGTTACTATTGAAAAACGTGGGTTTAGATTCATTGTGTTCCCTGTAGGGTTCACGTTTATTGATGTCTCTAGTGTCTTATATTTCTTGCTACCTTTCTCTCATAGAGTCCCTCTTAGGATTTCTTGTAGGGCAAGTTTGGTGGTGATGAATTCTCTCAACTTTTGTTTATTTGGGAAAACTCTCATCTCTCCTTCTATTTTGAATGATAGGTTCATAGGATAAAGGATTCTTGGTTGCACATTTTTCCTGTTCATCATATTGAAGATTTCCTGCCATTCCTTTCTTGCCTGCCAAGTTTCATTAGATAGGTCTGTAACCACTCTGGTAGGTTTCCCTTTGTATGTTAAGGCCTTTTTATCCCTAGCTGCTTTCAGAATTCTCTCTTTATATTTTTCCAGTTTCACTATGATATGTCGTGCTTAAGGTTGGTTTACGTTATGTCTTAGTGTAGTTTGGTATGTGTCTTGAATTTCAATGTCGTTCTCTTTCCCCAGATTGGGGAAATTTTTGTGTATAAAATGGTCCAGCACCCCTTTAGGAACTTTTTCTCTTTCTTCCTCTTCAGGAACTCCTATGATACGGATATTTTCCATTTGATTGTATCATTCAGGTCTCTAAAACTCCTTTCATGCTCCTGTATCAATTTCTCTCTCTTTCTTTTCTCGGCTTCTTCTTTTGCTATAATTGTGTCTTCTAAATCACCTATTCTCTCTGCTTCTTCAATCCATGCATTGGCAGCCTCCATCTTATTATTCACATCATTTATACCCTTTTTTAACTCACCACAGCTATTCTGAAGGTTCGTAGTTTTTGTATCAATATATTCTCTAACAGCTTCTATGCTTTTTTCAAGCTCAGTGATTAATTTTATGATAATCATTCTAAATTCTTGTTCAGTTATGTTGCTTGTGTCTGTTTTGAGTAGTTCTATCGCTGTGAATTCTTCCTCGATTTTCTTTAGAGGAGAGTTCTTTTGTTTCATCAGTTTGGCTAGCTTTCTGTCTCTTATCAGTTTGAAAAGCTCTTTCTGCACTGTGCGCCTGTTAGTATGGCTCCATTAAAGGCGGCTCTTTGACTGTCCAGGGCCAGTCGCTTCAGGAGATGTTCTTTTAACGGTGTCTCTCAGTTTCTCTTGTTGTGCTTGTAATTAATATATTTCGTTACTATGTGTGTTTTTGCCTGTTTTTTTTTTTTTTTGAGGTAGCCCTGAAAAGGAAAACAGACAGACAGACACACAGGGACCTCAAGCATGCAAACGCACTGACAGATCCAGTAAACAAGCATACCAAATGGGAAAGGAACAAAAGGGAGCAGGAAAGAAAAGAGAGGACAGGAAAGGAGAAAGAAAAAATAAACGGGAGCACAGAGACAGCCAGAGATAAAGGACAGTCTGAGAGCCTAAAACCTGCGGAGTATAGAGATAAGAATGAGATAAGGGAAAAATATCTGGATTGTAAGGGTTGATCTAATCACAGCAGTGTTAAATGTTGATGTTTCCCAGACTCCAGGGGGAAAAGGGAGAAAAGGAGGAAATAGGAAAATAGAAAAGAGAAAACAAGGGAAAAATTATAGAAGCTTAAAAATTAAAAATAATTAGGATAGAAAAAAATTTTTAAAAATTGAAAAATAGCACAAAAAGAAGAATACAGCTCTCCAATGCAGATGGGCGTGGTTCAATGTCTCTAGGCCTGGTCTCTGAGGCCCCTCCTTAGTGGATGCAGAGAAGAATGGCAGAGCCTCACATCCCTCTCAGACTGTGAGTTGCCAGTCACTTCCTTGAGTCCAACCTCCCAGTGCCACGGGCGGGTTAAATTGTTTTGGTTTTCTAAGGTCTGCTAGTCCTTCAAATCCTAGCCCACCCACTTTACAAGTGTCTGCCACGGTTAAAATAACCTCTGGCAGCCAGGTGGCTTTCCAGCCGGGACTGAGCAGGGGAATTGGAGAGCCAGCCCTTCCTGGCTCCACCTGAGGTCTGCGGGCTGCCTGGCCCACCTGATAACAAGCCCACTGAGGGCTTCAGATTTCTCTCCCTCCCTCCGCCCAGCGGCTGCAAATGGAAAGTTTGTCTCTCAGCTGAGGTCTCCTTTCAGTTTCTCCTCTTCCCCTTGGCTCTGTACCTCCCTGGAGTCCGGGTCCCTCACATTGTCTTGAGCCGCTGGCTCGCTCCCAGCTCTCAAAATTCTGTGCCAACCTGCATGGCCATCTAGCGCTCTCACGGCCTTGTATGGTGCTGTGCAGTGTCTGGACCCGTGCTCTCTGTGGCCCAGGGGTAAGTCTCTGGGCACTCTCTTTCACAGCTCCATTTTGAGCCAGTGCTCCTTTTTTCAGAGTCTCTGTTCACAGTTCTCACTCACTCACTTAGGCATAGGTGAGGCTGATATCAATAAGGGGTCAGTGTGCGCATCTCCTCTCCTGAAGATCAGAAAGTTATGGCTTTTAAAAAAAATATTTTATTGTCAAATTGATTTCTATACAACACCCAGTGCTCTTCCCCACAAATGCCCTCCTCCATCACCAACACCTCTTTTCCCCCTTCCCCCTTTCCCTTCAACCCTCAGTTCATTTTCAGCATTCAATAGTCTCTCAAGTTTTGCATCCCTCTCTCCCCAACTCTCTTTCCCTCTTCCCCTCCCCCTGGTCCTCCATTAGGTTTCTC
>NC_043717.1:57508068-57515636 GCF_006229205.1 Suricata suricatta
TGTTTTGGCTATTGTTGACATTGCTGCTATGAACATTGGGGTACATGTGCTCCTATGCATCAGCATTTCTTTATCCCTTGGGTAAATCCCTAGCAGTGCTATTGCTGGGTCATAAGGGAGTTCGTCTCCTGGTTTGTTCATTTTAGCCACTCTGACTGGCGTGAGGTGGTATCTCAGGGTGGTTTTGATTTGTGTTTCACTAATGATGAGTGATGTTGAGCATCATTTCATGTGCCTGTAGGCCATCTGTATGTCCTCTTTGGAGAAGTGTCTGTTTATGTCTTCTGCAAAGTTGTGGCTTTTAATTCGTTTCAGTTTGATGGTTGCGGGTGTGCTGAGGTAACAGTGTTCCTTTCTTCTCCACCATCTTGCCCTATCTGTTCTTATTTTATATTCTTGGATCTTTTGTCATAAATTAATTGATCAGATATATGTGAGTTTATTTTTGGGCTCCTTATTCTGCTTCACTGATCTGTATGTCTGTTTTTATGGCAATACTATATGATTTTGATTACTATAGCTTTGAAATACATTTTAAAATCAGTATCTGTAATGCCTCTAGCTTTGTTCTTCTTTCTCAAGATTGCTTTGTCTATTCATGCTTTTGTGATTGCATAAAAATTTTAGGTTCATCCTCTTTCTGTGAAAACATACCATTGGAATTTTGATAAGGTTTGCATTGAATGTGTAGATTGCTTTGGGTAGTAAGGAGATTTAAACAATGTTAATTCTTCTAATCCACAAGCACACAGTATTTTTCATTTTTTCATGTCTTTAATTTCTTTCATCAGTGTCTTTTTAAAAAAGTTTTACTTAAATTACAGTTAGTTAACATGCAGTGTAATATCAATTTCAGGTGTACAATATAGTGATTTAACACTTCCATACAACATCCCGTGCTCATCCCAGCAAGTGCACTCTTTATTCACCCAGATGCTAGACTCTTTGATAACATAGTTCACTTTGTCCTTATTCACGCACTTGATCTATTTTATTAGAGCCACAGGGTTAATACATACAGTAAGGACTTAATTACCCCAATGAAGAAAAGTATAAGCTAGAGAAATTCCACAGAGGCATTTTGGATTTGAGCTTTTTTACTTGAACCCTTTCAAATGCACAGCCTTCACAAAACTACTGAAATATGCTATCTCTTGCTAAATCTAATGAACTTCTTCAAGTTGACTTTATGGAAGATGATGGACCAAGGGTTGGAAAGGAGAAAAGAGAAAATCAGATGGTCTGAGTTACTTACAAAATGATTTAAGAATACAGGAGAGGAAAAGAAAAGAAAAGAGTAAATGATTAATAGAACAAATGTTTACATATGCATAGTCCACAAGGATACCCAGGGATGAAATGAAGTTCTGTTTCACATTTCATATGGAAAATATTTGGTTTATTTATTTATTTTTATTTTAATGTTTATTGTCAAGTTGGTTTCTGTATAACACCCAATGTTAATCCCAACAAGTGCCCTCCTCCATGCCCATCACCCCCCTTCCCCTCTCTCCCACCCCCACCAGCCCTCAGTTTTATCTCAGTATTGAAAAGTCTTTCATGGTTTGCCTCCCTCCCTCTCCCCAACTATTTTCCCCTTCCCCTCCCCCATGGTCCTTTGTTAAGTTTCTCCTGTTCTGCTTATAAGTGAAATAATATGGCATCTGTCCTTCTCTGCCTCATTTATTTCACTTAGTATGACACCCTCGAGGTCCATCCACATTGCCACAAATGGTCAGATTTCATTTTTCCTCATTGTCATATAGCATTCCATTATATATATAAACCATATCTTCTTGATCCATTCACCAGTTGACGGACATTTAGGCTCGTTCCATGATTTGGCTATTGTTGATATTGCCGCTATGAACATTGGGGTACATGTGCCCCTATGCATCAGTACTTCTGTATCCCTTGGGTAAATCCCTAGCAGTGCTATTGCTGGGTCATAGGGGAGCTTTATTGTTAATTTTCTGAGGAACCTCCACACTGTTTTCCAGAGCAGCTGCATCAGTTTACATTGCCACCAACAGTGTAGGAGGGTGCCCGTTTCTCCACATCCTCACCAGCATCTATAGTCTCTTGATTTGTTCATTTTAGGCACTCTGACCAATGTGAGGTGGTATCTCAGTGTGGTTTTGATTAATCCCTATCACCTGTTTAAGCCATCTGCCCTGCCCCACCTTCCCTCTGGTAACCATCAGTTTGTTTGCTACAGTTAAGAGTTTGTTTCTCGGTTTGCCTCTCTCTCTCTCTCTTCCCATTATTCATTTGTTTTATTTCTTAAATTCCAAATATAAGTGAAAATTACCAACTAATTACCCAAAAATACAAAAATACTAATTCAAAGGGATACATCCACACAACATCTGTACAATAGCCACATTTTAGAAACAGCCCAAGCATCCATCAACTGAAGAATGGATAAAAATGTATATATAATACAATGAAATATTACTCAGCTATAAAATAGAATTAAGTTTTGCCATCTGCAATATCATGAATGGACTAGAGAGTATTATGCTTAGCAAAGTAAGTCAGAGAGAGACAAATATCATGTGTCTTACACTGTTCAGTGCACAGGGATTTCCCTTCCTTGTAAAATTTATTCATAGGTGTTTTTTCATTTTGATGGAATTGCATATGGGATTGTTTTCTTAATTTCTTTTTTGACAGTTAATATTAGTATATAAAAATGCAATAATGTTCTGTTATTGATTTTGTATCCTTGAACTTTACTGAATTCATTTTTTAGTTCTGACAGGTTTTTTGGTGTAATATTAGGTTTTTCTATATATAATATCATGCCATTTACAAATAGTGACTGTTCTATTGTTTCCTTTTCAATTTTCATGCCCTTTATTTCTTTTTCTTGCCTAATTTTCCTGGTTAGAATTTTCTGTACTATGTTGAATAAAGTTGGCCTGAGTGAGTATCCTTTCAACTCTTTCTCACAAATGGAGAAATTGATATTCTGAGGGGTTGTTCATAGCCACATGATCAGAAATATGGCAGAACCTGGCCTAGAACACAGGTCTCTACTTATGTTTAGTTTTTTATATACTACATCATGCTACCTCTGTATATAAAAGATGTCTCCTGCCTTTCACCACCAGTAATGCATATTAATATAGCAGTTTGAGTATATGATCTCTATTGTTTACCATGTGAGGCTTCCATGTCACCAGCAGATTTTATATAAACCAATACCATGAAAACTTCTTTTTAAAAAAAAATTTTAACATTTACTCATTTTTGAGAGACAGAGACAGAGTGCTAGTGGGGGAGGGGTAGAGAAAGAGGAAGACACAGAATTCACTGCGGGCCTCAGGCTCTGAGCTGATAGCAGAGAGCCTGATGTTTGGCTCGAACTCAGGGAAATTTAGATCATGACCTGAGCCAAAGTCGGATGCTTAACCTACTGAGCCCCCAGGTGCTCCAGTACCATGAAAATTTCTAAATCAGTCAATGAGAAAGATTTCTAAAAGAAATCTCACATATGGACATGAATACACTGTATTTTTTATTACACCATAGGTACACATAGCATCAAGAGTAAAAACTCAAATGTTCCTTTATTTCAGTAAAGGGAAGCAATTTCGGTCTTTTTTGGTTTATCAAGAGCAAACCCCATCATATGTTGTAAGGAGGAACTAGTCAGTGTTCCTTATCTCTGTCTTGATCCTTGAGATAGAGTAATGGTTATAAACACAGCCTCTAGAATATTTTCCAGAGTTTCTCAGAAGATTTTTCTTGATGTCTCATTGGCTAGACTGCACCATATACTCATTGTTAAATCAATTACTGGAAAGAAGAATGGATATAATCTTTGTGATTGGCTTAGTCCATTAAAAATGACCTTCAGCCTTAAGAAAGACCAAGTTTTGTGGGGTAAACAAAATTGGATGTCCTATAGTTATAAAGAAGAAGAGGAATCACTGTAAGATAGGCAACAAATACTCCTATACTTTCCCCCAAAGGTGGGAGGAACCCAGTAGAAACATTATCTACGGTGAAATCCTATTAAGTTTTATTGGGAAATTACTGCAACTTTGGGACTCTTCAAAGCACAGAAACTACTTAGAAATCCCTCTTTTAGAGGTCAGCTTTATGTCTTTATATTTTATGTATATATAAATCATTCATTTTAATAAACTTTTTAAAATTTTTTAATGGTTTATTGTCAAATTGGTTTCCATATTAATTGACCTAAGATAGCCTTCATTCTTCAATTCATTGAACCTTAGCATCTAGTTGTTTACAAATACAGCTACAAGAAATACAGGTTGAGGTAGAGAACTGAAGAATACAGATGTGTTGGGCTTCAGAAAAAGTGTCCAAAAAAGTTTTCAGAATTGAGTTTTCAGTAATTTTTGTCACACAAAATATCTACATTGGATTCTGCAGCAGTGTATTCTTAAAGAGAAAAGGGAGTAGGAAATATATTTGAGGAAATAATGGCTGAAAATTTCCCTAATCTTGGATAAGAAACAGACTTACAGATCCAGCAGGATCAGAGAATTCCAATCAAAATAAATAAAAGCAAGCCAACCCAAAGACATATTGTAATTACATTTGTAAAATATAGTGATAAAGAAAAAGTCTTAAAGTGACAGACAAAAGAAGTCCTTATCTTATGAGAGAAGACCCATTAGGCTAGCTACAGATGTTTCAACAGAAACCAGGAGAACTAGAAGAGAGTGGCATGATATATTCAAAATAATGAATGGGAAAAATCTACATTCAGGAACACTTTATCGAGCAAGGCTATCAATCAAACTAAACAGAGAGATAAAGAGTTCCCATGACAACAACAACAACAACAACAACAGCAAAACTATAGGAGTTCATAACCACTACACCAGCTGTCCTGAGAGGGAAATATATAGCAATACAAGCCTACCTAAAGAAGCAAGAGAAATCTCAAATAAAGAACCTAACTCCATCTAAAGGAGATTGAACAAAAACAACAAATGAAGCCTACAGCCAGCAGAAGTTAAGAAATAATAAAGATTAGTGCAAAAATCAATGACAGAGAAACTATATTAAAAAAATGACAAATCAATGAATCTAGGAGCTGGTTCCTTGACAAATGAATAAAATTGATAAACCTCCTAGGAAGACTTTTCAAAAAGAAAGGAGAAAGGAACTAAATAAATAAAATCACATATGAGAAAGGAGAAATAAGAACCAGCACCACATAAATATAAACAATTACAAGAGAATATTATGAAAAAACTATTTGCCAACAAATTGCACAACCTGGGAGTGATGGATAAATTCCTAAAAATACATATATACCACCAAACTGAAATAGGAAGAAATAGAAAACTTGAACAGAACAAACAGAAATCCAGGGCCAGATGGCTTCACAGGTGAATTCTATGAAACATTTAAAGAAGAGTTAATACATATTTTTCTCAAACTATTCCAGAAAATAAAAAAGAAAGGAAAATTCCAAAATCATTCTATGATGCCAGCATTATCCTAATACCCAAACCAGAGAAAGACTTCATTAAAAAAAGAAAACAACAGACCAATATCTCTGGTGAACATGGATGCAAAAATTCCCAATAAAATCCCAGAAAACCAAATCCAAAATACATAAAAAGAATGATTCACCATGATCAAGTTGGATTTATTCCTGTGCTGCCATATTCACAAATCAATCAACATGATATACCACATTAATAAAAGGATAAAAACACAGGATCTTTTCAAAAGATGCAGAAAAAGCATCTATTGAAGTACAACATCCATTCATGATAAAAGTCCCTCAAGAAAATAGGGCTAGGGGCACCTGAGTGGCTCAATCAGTTGGGCATCCGACTTTGGCTTAGGTCATGATCTCACCATTGGTGGGCTCGAGCCCCATGTCAGACTCTTGTGCTGAATGCTTGCTCAGAGCCTGGAGGTTGCTTCTGTTTCTGTGTCTCCTTCTCTCTCTGACCCATCGCTCACGCTCTGTATCACTCTACCTCTCAAAATATGAATAAATGTAAAAAAGTTAAAAAAGACAATAGGGCTAGAGGGAACATACTTCAACACATTAAAGGCCATATATAAAAAAACAATCCATAGCTAATATCATCCTCGATGGGGAAAAACTGAGAGTTTTCCACTTTGGACAGTAAGAAGATAGGGATGTCCACTCTCACCATAGCTATTTGATATAGTACTGGAAGTCCTAGCCTTAGCAATCAGAAAACTAAAAGAAATGAAAGGCAACCATATTGGTAAGGAAGAGGCAAAACTTTTACTATTTGCACATGATATGATACTCTATATTTGCAGATTGTATGATACTCTAAATAAAAAACCCCAAAAGACTCCACAAAAAATTGCTAGAACTGATACTCAAATTCAGTAAAATTGCAGGATTCAGAAATCAACATACAGAAATCTGTTGCATTTCTATATACCAGTATGAAGCAGCAGAAAGAGAAATCAAGGAATCAATAGCATTTACAATTGCACCAAAGACCATAAGATAGCTAGGAATAAACCTAACAAAAGAGGTAAAAGACTTGTACTCTTGGAAACTATAAAACTCTTATGAAAGAAATGGAAAATGACACAAAGAAATGGAAAGACATTCTATGCTCATGATTTGGAAGAACAAATATTGTTAAAATGTTTGTATTACCCAAATAAATCTGCACAGTTAATGCAATCTGTATTAAAATACCACCAGCAATTTTCAAAGAGTTATGACAAATAATGCTAAATTTGGTATGGAACCCCAAAAGTTCTCTAATAGCGAAAGCAACATTGAGAAACAAAAGCAAAGCTACAGGCATCACAATTCTGGATTTCAAGTTATAGTGCAAAGCTGTAGTGATCAAGAAAGCATAATACTGACACAAAAATAGACACATAGATCAATAGAACAGAATAGAAAACCCGGAAATGGACCAAAAACTGGTGAATTAATCTTGGAAAACGCAGGAAAGAATATCCAATGATAAAAGACTGTCTCTTCAAAATACAGTGCTGGGAAAAGTGGACAGCAACATGCAAAAGAATGAAACTGCTTTGTCAAAGATTAATTGGCCATATACTTGTGAGTCCAGTTCTGGGTACTCTATTCTATTCCATTGGTCCATGTGTCTGTTTTTGTGCCAGTACCATACTGTCTTGATGATGACAGCTTTGTAGTAGAGGCTAAAGTCTGGGATTGTGATGCCTCCCGTTTTGGTTTTCTTCTTCAATATTACTTTGGCTATTTGGGGTCTTTTGTGGTTCCATATGAATTTTAAGATAGTTTGCTCTAGTTTTGAGAAGAATGCTGGTGCAACTTTGATGGGGATTGCATTGAATGTGTAAATTGCTTTGGGTAATAATGACATTTTGACAATGTTTATTCTTCCAATCCATGAGCACGGAGTGTCCAATGGAAAAAAGACAGCCTCTTCAACAGGTGGTGTTGGGAGAGCTGGACAGCAACATGTAGAAGAATGAAATTATACCACTTTCTGACACCATTCACAAAAATAAACTCAAAATGGATAAAGGATCTTAATGTGAGACAGGAAACCATAAAAACCCTTGAGGAAAAAGCAGGAAAT
>NC_043717.1:57515736-57537328 GCF_006229205.1 Suricata suricatta
TGGCAATGTAAACTGGTGCAGCCGCTCTGGAAAACAGTGTGGAGACTCCTCAAAAAACTATCGATAGACCTCCCCTATGACCCAGTAATAGCACTGCTAAGGATTTACCCAAGGGATAAAGAAGTGCTGATGCACAGGAGCACATGTACCCCAATGTTCATAGCGGCACTTTCTACAATAGGCAAATCATGGAAAGAGCCTAAATGTCCATCACCTGATGAATGAATCAAGAAGATGTGGTATATATATATACAATGGAGTAATATATGGCAATGAGGATGAATGAAATCTGGCCATTTGTAGCAAAGTGGATGGACCTTGAGGGTGTCATGCTAAGCGAAGTAAGTCAGGCAGAGAAGGATAGATCCCATATGTTTGCATTCATAGGTCTAACAGGAGAGACCTGGCAGGGGACCATGGGGAGAGGAAGGGGGAAAGAGAGCGGGAAAGAGTGAGGGACACAGATCAAGGGAGACTACTGAATACTGAAGATGAACCATGGACTGAAAGGGGAGGGGGAGGGAGGGAGCGGGTGATGGTCATGGTACGAGGCACTTGTTGGGAGAAGCACTGGGTGTTATATGGAAACCAATTTGACAATAAACTATTATAAAAAAAAGAATGAAACTGGAACACTTTCTTACACCACACACAAAAATGAATTGAAAAAGGATGAAAGAGCTCACTGTGCAACAGGAAGCCATTAAAATCTTTGAGAACACAGACTGTAACCATTTTGACTTTGGCTATAGCACCTTCTTTACTAGATATGAGTACTGAGGCAAGTGAAACAAAAGAAAACAATGAACTCCTGGGACCTCATTAAAATAAAAGGCTTCTGCACAATGAAGGAAACTGTTTAAAAAAAACTAAAAGGCAGCCAAGAGAATGGGAGAAGATATTTACAAATGGCATAACTGATAAAGGGTTTGTATTCAAAATATATAAACAAATTATAAAACTAAACACCCAAAAAACAATAAAAATTATTTAATTAGATAAATTAATTTACATATTAATATTTAATATTAAATGAAGTAATTAATTAAAAATTGGGCAGAAGAAATGAATAGACATTTTTCCAAAGAAGACATACAGATGGCTAACAGATGGCAACATAAAAAGATGCTCAACATCACTCATGATCAGGGAAATAAAATGAAAATTATAATGAGATATCACTTCTCATCTCTCAGTATGGCTAAAATCAACAGCACAAGAAATAGTCCATGTTGGCTAGGATATGGGGAAATGGGAAACCCTCTTGCAATGTTGGTGGGAATGTGAACCAGTACACCCATGTGGAAAACACTATGGAGAGTCCTCAATAAGTTAAAAATAGAACCATCCTTTGATACAGCAATTGTACTATAAGGACTCTCCCCCAAAACATAAAAATCCTAATTCAAAGTGTTACATGCATCTTGATATTTATAGCAGCATTATCAACAATAGCCAAATTATGGAAGGAATGCAAATGTCCATCGAGTGATGAAAGGATAAAGAAGTGTGTGTATATATAAAATAGAGTATAACATGTATATATTATATGCTTATAATACATATATATATATATATATATATATATAATGGAATACTACTCAGCCATAAAAGAATGAAATCTTGCTGTTTGCAGTGATGTGGATGGGGTTAGATGTATTAGGTTAAGCGAAATTAGTCAGAGAAAGACAAATACCATATGAGTTCACTCATATGTTGGATTTAAGGAACAAAACAAACAATCATAGGAAGAAAAACAGTAAGGCAAACCAAGAAACAGACCAAAATGGTGGTGATAAGGCTGAGAAAGTCTTTTTGAATAGTTTAACTACATTAATGTTAAAATAAGATCTTTGTATAAGTTGCTAAACTTTAATTTGAAATGAAATGGCTGAGGCCTGCTACTAACAGCCCAGATGATACAGAAAGCCGTGATTTAAGGCTTTCTTCTGTAATCATATATTATCTTTAAAGTATAAATTCTATAACTTTTCACAGGCTTATATTCAGTTGGTAATAAGATTACAGGATGAGTGATATATTGCCCTTGTGATATCTTACCTATTAATTGGACAAAAAGTGTCGTGTAGTATTTTCAAAATCTTCTCTTAGATGGACAAACTTGGTGAGGCAGGACAGTAGATTTGCAAAGACACAAGCCCCATTTAAATCAGTGAGGGCCCTAACAAAACTCCAGGTCTCATTCCAGGTCTTCATTTGCATTTTAAACAACTTTGGCGGGGAAAAGAGGTGGTGGTGATGGTGGAGGGCACTTAAGGGGAAGAGCACTGGGTGTTGTATGGAAAACAATTTGACAGTAAAATATTATGGAAAAAAAAAGAAAAAAAAACTTTGGCAGTTGTGATAAGGAGCTCTCCATTAGAACTATAGGCCTCTGTATTTGTTTGCATTACTTATTTGATGTTTGTTCTCTCTGAACAGAGACTGGAAAGTTGAATGACAGGCCTGGGCCCTCTAGTCTTTATATTCTACTCTCTCTATTATGGTAAGAGTCAGCGGAGCTAAATCTGCTCACAATTTTATGACCATAAACCTGTAAAAAGTGTGTTTGGAAGCAATGAGGAGTTTTCAATTTTCTAGCATGTACTTTCTTTTAGAAAATCTGTGAGCTGATGCTTCCGCTTCTTTACCATACTCTTCCTGCTCCTTGCTAGCTGCCTGATATTTATCAATATGATCTTCAAAGGGGTGTATTTGGGGGATAGAAGAAAGAGAGGTGAAATGGAAAGTCTAAATCAGTTCTGTAGGCTCCCAATTGCACAAAGGAAAAACTCAAACCCCAAACTGAAGGTCATGACATAACTAACGTTTACATAAAGACAATATTATTGTTATAAATATAATTGTGCCTTCTCAATGGGTCCCTCAGAAAGGGCAGTACCAACATAGCTATGTCTGAAGGATTTATTCTTTCCATAACTGAAGAAAAGAATGAGACCTCATAGAATCATAAAATGTCAGATTTGGATGGGACCTTAGAAGTTTGATTCAACTCTCTCTGTAGCTGCTCTGTGAACAGGTGTCTTGCCCAAAGTTCACAGTCAGTTAGCCGGAAATGGAGTCTAGAAGCCTGCCTCCTCAGTTCTTTATACTATATTCTGCCACCTCTTATAGTTAGTGTCTTCTCTCACCCAGCTGTTACTGATAATTAAGCTTCTATCCCTCTTCAAAAAAAAAAAAAACACTTTGCAAAGAAAAATCAAATAAAAATAATTTTAAAAAGCTTTTGCCAGTGCTATATTGTTTCCTCTTTTCATATCCAGTTTTACTCTTCAGAAACTTCCTCTTGGTACAGACTTTGTTGTTGTCATTGTTTTGTTTATTCCATCAAAATTTGGGAAGTCTATAATCTATATGAAAGAGGGTTTTTCCCTTTATTTTTAACAGCATTTGGTTTAACATGACTGATATTTCTAGCTTGGTAAACACGGACACAATGTACCCATCAGTTGTCTAATGACAAAAAAAATGAACAGGTGTGCAGGACAATCATTAGAATCTTCAGTCTGGTCTTCACGTGGATCCAACATCTCATTGTCATATTTATTCTGGGTCACAATGAGCACAGGTGCTGCAATCATCATCTAGTTTTCATTTAGTATTAACCACTCTGAAGTGCTCACTAAAAATCATTTGGGATTTCCCCCTTTATCTCCTTCTCCTGCTCACCCTACCATATCATTTTGCTCTTATCCCCGCAGAGCCTGCTGCTTCCTGTCTAGATTAGAACATTCTGGGTGCATAATGACTACGTGGACGCAGCCTTGATCATGTTAGCCTTGGACTGTTGGTGTGATCCAAAGCTTCATTACTGTGACATTAATTGATTGATTTTGTAAATTTGGCATATGAATTCAAAGGTGTTCTTTGAATCTTCAGTCATTGTGCACCTATTTATTACTGAGCTGTAAGAACAATTTTCACAGAAGTAAATGCTTTCTGTTTATGTGTTTCTGGTTTTTATGTCTAATCCATGAAGGCTTTATAAATCATTGTGTCACACCTTTAAATGCCCTATGGTTGTATTTTAAAAAGACCATGTGACAAGGGGCCCTAGGACATTGAATGGAAAGACTATAAAAACTCCCAGAACACTTGACATAAAACTAATGTATTATGTGATAATGTTTCTAGTAGAAATCAGGACCTCATTCATCATAAAAGGCACTCCCTAAGTCCCATCCTGCATGCCAAGTAAACAATCAACCTCTATTTACACTGCAGATTGTCCCTCCTAATCAGAGGTGGACAACCTAGAAGTTTTAGAGAAAAATGCTGCTGTGAAAAAATGAATTTTACTAAAGAATTCTGGGGACAAACTCAGACAGCAAACCCTCCAGTCAGGACACCTCTTGGAGCTTCAATTTTATCCTTTACAAATTGAGGAAATGTGCCTATAAATTTAGACGTCTTTAGTATGATTTACTTTTTTTTTCTCAGTGCAAAAGTCTCTGTAGCTGCTCTGTTTGCTGGACTTTAGCTTAAAGTTGATAAATATTAACTAGGAAGCTAGGAGCAATAATCTTTTCAATATAATGGTGATTGATTTTGCCTAGTAGGTCTCTATTTCAAAAGACAGTATGAAAGGCTTAGGAGGAAAAAAAATTACAAAATTTATTCAAAATTATCTGAACTCTAAGTAGCCGCCAACAGCATTGAGCTCTTTTGTCGGGTTGTGAGCAGGAGTGTTAGAAAATTAAACTATGTTTTCCCTCTTCCTTACCCCCATATCTAATCAGCGACCATATTCTGCAAAGCCCTCTTAGACGGTATCTATTGAATCTGTCCCTTTATATTTGCAGCACTGCCATCCTCACTGCAGCCTCTTACCAGCTTACTCTTACTTTACTTTGAAAGTCTTTCGAATGTTCTCCTTGCCTGTTCCTGTCCATTTTTGGCTCTGCCATACTGTCAATCTTTTAGAACTGCTGCTTATTTAGTGGTACTCCATTGTTTCTGCACCAAATTTAGGAACATCTATATACATAAAACAATTAATCACAGAAAGAAACATTCATATTGATAAGAATGTGCTAATTACAGGGGACTTTAATAATCCACTGACAGCAAAGGATAGATCAACCAGACAAAAATCTCTAAAGAAACAATAGACCTCAGCGACACATTGGAACACATGGAATTAATAGATATATTTAGAACTCTGCATCCTGAAGTAAGGAAATTCACCTTTTTTTTCGAGTGGACATGGCACATTCTCCAAGATAGATCACATACTGGGGCATAGAGCAGACCTCCATAGATATAAACAAATTGAGATCATACCATGCAAACTTTCAGATCATGATGCTATGAAGCTTGAAATTAACCACAGGAAAAAGACTGGAAACCTCCAAAAATGTGGATGTTTAAAATCACACTACTAAAGAATGATTGGGCTAATAAGGCAATTAGAGAAGAAATTAAAAAATATATGGAAACAAATGAAAATGAAAATAAAACAATCCAAACTCTCTGGGATGCAGCAAAGGCAGTCCTAAGAGGAAAGTATATTGCAATCCAGGCCTATTTCAGAAAAGTAGAAAAAGGGCAAATTGAAATTCTAACAGAGCACCTAATGGAACTAGAAGGGAAGCAGCAAGAATACCCCAAACCCAGCAGAAGAAGGGAAATAATAAAGATCAGGGCTGAAATAATGTAGAATCCAAAAAAATAATTGAGCAGATCAATAAAACCAAGAGTTGGTATTTTGAAAAAATAAACAAAATTGATAAACCTCTAGCCAGGCTCCATAGAAAGAAAAGAGAGAGCACCCAAATAGATAATATCATGAATTAAAATGGATCTTTTACAACCAATCCCTTAGAAAATCAAGCAATCATTAGAGATTACTATGAAAAGTTATATGCCAACAATCTGGACAACCTAGAAGAAATAAACAGATTTCTTACATACGTGCACTACCAAACCTCAAACGAGAAGACATAGAAAGCATGAACAGACCGATAACCAGTGGACAAATCGAATCTGTTATCAAAAAATCTCCCAATGAATGAGAGCTCAGGGCCAGATGGATTCCTAGGGGAATTCTACCAGACATTTAAATCAGAGCTAATACCCATTCTTCTCAAACTATTCCAAAAAATAAAAATAGAAGAAAAACTTCCAAACTCATTCGACAAAGCCAGCATCACTTTGATTACCAAACGAGACAAATACTCAGCAAAAAAAAAAAAAAAACCTACAGACCAATATCCCTAATGAATAATAATTCAAAAATACTCAACAAGATACTAACAAATCAGATTGAACATCATATAAAAAATTATCCATCATGATCAAGTGGGATTTATTCCTGGGTTACAGGGCTGGTCCAATATTTGCAAATCCATCAATGTAATATATCACATTAAGAAAAAAAAAGATAAAAACCATATGATCCTGTCAATAGATGCAGAAAAAGCATTTGACAAAGTACAGCACCCTTTCTTAATAGAAACCCTTGAGAAAGTCAGAATAGAAGGAACTTCCTTAAACATCATAAAAGCCATTTATGAAAAGCTCACAGCTAATATCATCCTCAATGGGGAAAAACTGAGAGTTTTCCCCCTGAGATCAAGAACACAACAGGCATCTTCACTCTCACCACTGTTGTTTAACATGGTGCTAGAAGTCCTAGCATTCGCATTCAGGAAAAAAAAAAGGAAATAAAAGGCATCAGGATTGGCAAAGAAGTCAAACTTTCACTTTTCGCAGAGGACATGATACTCTACAAGAAATACAGATGACTCCACCAGAAGCCTTGTAAAAGTGATCAAAGAATTCCGTAAAGTTACAGGGTACAAAATCAATGTACAGAAATCGGTTACATTCCTATACACCAATAATGAGGCAAAGTAAAGAGAAATCAAGAAACTAATCCCATTCACAAATGCACAAAAATCCATAAAATACCTAGGAATAAACTTAACTAAGGATATAAAAGAACTATATGATGAACACTATAGAAAACTTATGAAATAAATTGAAGAAGACACCAAAAAATGGAAAAACATTCCATGCTCATGGATCGCAAGAATAAACGTTGTAAAAATGTCATTACTACCCAAAGCAATCTACACATTCAATGCAATCCCCATTAAAATTGCACCAGCTTTCTTGTAAATGCTAGAAAAAGCCATTCTAAAATGTGTGTGGAACAACAAAAGACCTTAAATATCCAAAGTAATACTGAAGAAGAAAACCAAAACAGGAGGCATCCCAATCCCAGGCTTTAGCCTCTACTACAAAGCTGTCATCATCAAGACAATATGGTATTGGCACAAAAACAGACAGAGAGACCAATGGAATAAAATAGAGAATCCAGAACTGGGCCCACAAATGTATGGCCAATTAATCTTTGACAAATCAGGACAGAATATCTGATGGAAAAAAGACTGCCTCTTTATTAGTTGGTGCTGGGAGAACTGGATAGCAAGATGCAGAAGAATGAAACTAGACCACTTTCTTACACCACACACAAAAATAAACCCCAAATGGCTATAGGGCCTGAGTGTCAGACAGAAAGCCATCAAAACCCTTGAGGAGAAAATAAGAAACAGCCTCCTTGACCACAACCACATAAATTTCCTATTCGACACATCCCCAAAGGCAAGGAAATGAAAGCAAAAATGAACTATTGGGACCTCATCAAGACAAAAAGCTTCTGTACTGCAAAGGAAACAATCAAAAAACTAATAGGCAACCGATGGAATGGGAAAAGATAGTTGCAAATGACATATCAGATAAAGGGCTAGTATCCAAAATCTACAAGAAATTCACCAAACTCCGCACCCAAAAAATGAATAGCTCAATGAAGAAATGGGCAGAAAACATGAACAGACACTTCTCCAAAGAGGACATCCAGATGGCCTACAGGCACATGAAACGATGCTCAGCCTCACTCAGCATCAGGGAAATACAAATCAAACTTGCACTGAGATACCACCTCACTCCAGTTAGAGTGGCTAAAGTGAGCAAATCAAGAGACTATAGATGCTGGTAACAGTGTGGAGAGATGGGCACCCTCCTACACTGTTGGTGGCAATGTAAACTGGTACAGCTGCTCTACAAAACACTATGGTAGTTCCTCAAAAAACTGTCATTTGAACTCCCCTATGACCCAGACATAGCATTGCCAGGGATTTATCCAAGAGATACAGAAGTGCTGACACATAGGGGCATATGTACCCCAATGTTCATAGCAGCACTGTCAACAATAGGCAAATCATGGAAAGAGCCTAAATGTCCATCTTCTGATGAATGGATCAAGAAGATGTGTTATATCTATACAATGAGGTATTACATGGCAATAAGAAATAATTGAGTCTGGCCATTTGTACCAAGTAGATGAACCTCGAGGGTATGATGCTAAGTGAAATAAGTCAGGTGGAGAAGGACAGATACCCTATATTTCATTACTTTTTAAGGACTGTTTTACCTGGTGTAGTATTCTCGGTTGGTGAGTTTTTGGCCCTTTGAATATGTCATTCTATTCTCTCCTATTTTGCAAGTTTTCTGCTGAGAAATCAGCTAGTAAGATTATGAAACCTCTCTTGAAGTGATGAGTTACTTTCTTCTTTATGCTTTTAAAATTCTCTTTGAAATTGAATTTTGAGAATTTTGTTATAATGTATCTCAGTGTGATCTTTTGGAGAGCTGTTCTTTTGGGGAACCTCTGTGCTTCACTTATCTTGACCCTTGTGTCCCTTCCCATGATTTGGGAATTTTTCAAACATTATTACTTTAAATAAGCTTTCTGAGCTTTACTTTCTCGATCCAAAACGTCCATAATGCTCATATTACATTTTTTATGGTGTTTGATAAAGTGTGGAAAGTTCCTTCATTTTTTTTTCACTTTTTAAAAATTCTCTGCAGGGGAATGGCAATATGGCAGAGAAGTAGGGAGCTCTGTAATCTTCGGCTGCCTGCAACTATCAAACTGAGAAGAATTAAAGCTACAATACCCTGACCTCCAAGAATGAGTGATGTGCACACAGACTCCTTATTGACAACAGCCCCATGGATTCCTGTGTGTCTGTGAACTGGGACTGGAGGCTCTGAGGGGAGGGAGCACTGGCCGAAAGCAGAACTGGGAGAGAGCCCCCAGAAAGGTGGCACAGGACCTTAATGGGACGAGCAATGAGCAGCTGTGCAGAGCTCAGCATGCAGAACACCGGGTAGAGGTGGGGAGAGGTGAGGGGGAGTGAAGGAGAGGCTGAAAACGTTCATAAAGTGATCTCTGGAGAGAAGAGACCTCAACCTGAAAGGGAGAGATGCAAACATCTATAGCTGCTGGGCACAGGGAGAGATATTCATCCCTCTCTGTGGGCTTGTTCTCCCTTGAGCTTGGCAGCTCGCTGACTCCGCAGAGCCAGGGAAAAGCTGGCTCTCCAGTCCCCTTACTCAATCCCGGATAGAAAGCTGCCCTCCTGCAGGAGATCATTTTAACTGGGGCGGCAGCATTAAAGTGCATGGACTAGGATGTAGCAACCTGGCAGAGCTTAGAAAACCAAAGCAATTTGGCCCACCCGTAACATGGGGAGATTGAACTCAAGAGAGTTGTCTGAAAAATGTGGTCTGAGAGAGGCTTGCAGCACCACCATTCTTCTCCCCACAACCACTAAGGTGGGGCCTCAGAGAGGAATTCCTGAAACCCAACCTACCTACTACACCAAACCACATCCATCCATGCTAGAAAGCTGCTTTAAAAATTTTTTTCTTATCTTATTATTTTTATTTTTAACTTTTCCCTTGTTTTCTCTTTTCTATTTTCCTTTCTTCTTTTCTCCCTTTCCCCCTGGAGTCATGGAAAGACCAACATTTATGCACTGCTGTGATTAGATCAAATATAGCCGTCCAGATATATTTTCCCTTATCTAATTCTTACCTGTCACCTCTGCAGGTTTTATGCTCTCATATTATCCTTTACCTTTGGCTGTTTTGTTCCCCCACCTTCTTTTTTCTTTTTCTGTCAGTTCTTTTCTTTTCTTTTTATTTTTCATTCCTCTTTTGGTTTGCTTGTTTATTTGATTTGTCTGTGTGTTTGTGTGCTTAGGTTCCATGTATGTTAGTCTGTCTGTTTTTTCAGGGCTACCTCGAGAAATAAGCCAAAGTACACAAGGCAGAGAGTCCCAAATGTCACTGAGTGCGGAAATAAAATAACCAGAAGCGTAACAAGAAAAACCGAGAGACCATTAAAAGAAACCTCCTGAAATGACAGGTGCTGGATAGGAAAAGAGCCTCCTTTAATAGAGCAATACTAACAGGCACACATTGCAGAACGACATTTTAAAACTGACAAGAGACAGAAAGCTAGCCAAAATGAAGAAATGAAAGAACTCTTCTCTACAGATATCCCAGGAAGAAATCACAGCTACAGAACTTCTCAAAACAGACACAAGCAACATAACTGAACAAGAATATGGAACAAGTGTCAAAAAATAAATCGTTGGGCTTGAAAAAATACATGGATGCCTTTAGAGAAGCTATTGCTACAAAGACTAGGGAGTTTCAAAATAGATGTGATAAATTTAAAAAGGCTATGAAGGAGTTGCATAATAAAACGAAGGTGGCCAGTGCATGGAATGAAGAGGCAGAGAGGAGAATAGGTGAATTAGAAGACACAGTTCTATGAAAAAGAAGAAGCCAAGAAAAAAAAGAAAGAGAAGTTGATCTGGGAGAAGGAAAGGAGAATTCGAGACCTGAGTGATACAATCAAATGGAAAAAAATATCCATATTATAGGAGTTCCTGAAGAAGAAGAAGAGAAAAATATCCTGAAGGGGTGCTTGATCAAATTATAGCCAAGAACCTCCCCAATCTGGGGAAAGAAAAGACTTTTAAATTCAAGAGATGCATAGAACTCCCCTAAGACGTAACATGAACCAACCTTTGGCATGACATGTCATAGTGAAACTGGCAAAACATAAAGACAAAGAGAGAATTCTGAAAGCAGCTAAGGATAAAAGGGCCCTAATATACAAAGGGAAAACTATCAGAGTGGTTACAGACATATCTACTGAAGCTTGGCAGGTCAGAAAGGAATGGAAGAAAATCTTCAGTGTGATGAACAGGAAAAATCTGCAACCATGAATTCTTTATCCAGCGAGACTGTCATTCAAAATAGGAGAGATAAAGGTTTTCCCAAATAAACAAATTTGAGAGAATTCATCACCACAAAACCAGTCCTAAAAAAAAACCTAAGAGGGAGTGTATGAGGGAAATGTAGCAAGGAATATAAGGCACCAGAGACATCACTACAAACATAAACTCTACAGGGAATGCAATGAATCTAAACACACGTTTTTCAATAATAACATTGAATGTAAATGGACTGCATGCTCCAATCAAATGACACAGGGCAAGAATGGACAGAAAAACAAAATCCATCTGGTTGCTGTCTGCAAGAGACTCACCCTAGACCTGAAGACACCTTCAGTTTGAAAGTAAGGGGATGGAGGAATATCTATCATGCAACTGGAATTCAAAAGAAAAACAGTGTAGCCATACTTATATCATAAAAACTGGACTTTAAAGTAAAGGCAGTACCAAATATGAAGAAGGACATTATATAATATTGTAGGGTCTATTTATGAGGAATAGCTAACAATTTTAAACATTTATTTTCCAAATTCGGGAGCACCCAAATACATAAAAGAACTAAACACAAACAGAAAGAATCTTATGGATAAGAATGTACATATTGTAGGGGATTTTAATACTCCACTTACAGGCAATGGATAGACCAGACAGAAAACCGCTAAAGAAACAATAGACCTGAACGGCACATTGGAACAGATGGAATTAATAGATATATTTAGAACTCTGCATCCTGAAGCTAGGTAATACACTTTCTTCTCGAGTGTGCATGGCACATTCTCCAAGATAAAATCCATACTGGGTCATCAAATATCTCTCCATAAATACAAAAAAATTCAGATCATACCATTCACAATTTCATATCACAATGCTATGAAACTTGATCAACCCTAGGAAAAAGTCGGGAAAACGTCCAAAAATGTGGAGGTTAAAAATCACCCTAATAAAGAAAGATTGGGCCAATCAGCCAATTAGAGAAGAAATAAAAAATATATATGGAAACAAATGAAAATGAAAATACAACAATCCAAACTCTCTGATATTCAGCAAAGGCAGTCTTAAGAGGAAAGTATATTGCAATCCAGGCCTATTTCAACAAATTCAAAATCTTACAGAACACCTAAGGAAACTAGAAAGGGAGCAGCAAGAGTACCTCAAACCAGGAGAAGAAGAGAAATGATAAATATTACTGCAGAAATAAACAACAAAGAATGCAAAAAAAAAAAAAGAACACCCCACAATTGAACAGATCAATGAAACCAAAATTTGTTTTTTTGAAACAGTAAACAGAAGTAATAAACCTCTAGCCAGGCATCTCATAAAGAAGAGAGGGAACACTCAAATAGACAAAATCATAATTGAAAATGGATCCACTAAAGCTGATCCCTCAGAAATACAAGCAATCATCATAGATTACTACGAAAAATTATATGCCATCAAACTGGACAATCTAGAAGAGGACAAATTCCTCAACACACATGCACTAAAAAGATTCAAACGGGAAGAGAGAGAAAATCTGAACAGACTCATAACCAGTGACGAAATTGAATCAGCTATCAAAAAATCTCCCAACATATAAGAGCACAGGGCTTGATGGCTTCCCAGGGGAATTCTACCAGACATTTAAAACAGAGTTAACATCCATTCTTGTCAAGTTATTCTAAAAAATAGAAATAGATGGAAAATTTCTGAATTCGTTCTATGAAGCCAGCATGACATTGATTCTCAAAGCAGACAGAGACCCAACTAAAAAAGGGACCTACAGGACAATATCTATAATGAAACAGATGCAAAAATACTCAACAAGATACTAGCAAATGGAATTCAACAGCACATAAAAAGAATTATCCATTATGATCCAGTGGGATTCATTCCTGGGTTACAGGGCTTGTTCAATATTCGCAAATCCATCAATGTGATACATCACATTAACAAAAGGAAAAATAAAAACCATATGATCTTGTTGATAGATGCAGAAAAAGCGTTTGACAAAATACAGCATCTTTTCTCAGTAAAAACCCTTGAGAATGTCAGGATAGAAGGAAATTAATTAAACATCATTTATGAAAAGCCCACAGCTAGTATCATTTTCAGTGGGGAAATACTGAGAGCCTTCCCCCTTAGATCAGGAACATAACAGGGATGTCCAGTCTCACCACTGTTGTTTAACATAATGCTGGTAGTCCTACCATCAGGAATCAGACAACAAAACGAAATAAAAATCATCAGAATCAGCAAAGATGAAGTAAAACATTCACTTTATACAGATGACATGATACTCTACATAGAAAACCTGATCAACTCCACTAGAAGCCTTCTAAAACTGATTCATGAATTCAGCAATGTTGCAGGGTACAAAATCAATATACAGAAGTAAGTTGTATTTTATGCACCAATAATGAAGCAACAGAAAGAGAAATCAAGAAACTGATCCCATTCAAAATTGCATAAAAAACATAAAATATCTAGGAAAAAACCTAACTATAGATGTAAAACACCTGTATGATGAAAACTATAGAAAACTTACTAAAGTAATTGAGAAGACAGAAAGAAATGGAAAAACATTCCATGCTCATGGGTCTGAAGAATAAACATTCTTAAAATGTAATTATTACCCAAAGCAATCTATAAATTCAATGCAATCCAAATTAAAATTGCAGCAGCATTCTTCTCAAAGCTAGAACAAACTATTCTAAAATTTGTATGGAACCACAAAGACCCCGAATAGCCAAACTAATATTGAAGAAGAGAACCAAAATGGGAGGCATCACAATTCCTGACTTTAGCCTCAACTACAAAGCTGTCATCATCAAGACAGTATGGTATTGGCACCAAACAGACACATTGACCAATGGAATAGAATAGAGAACCCAGAATTCAACCCACAAATGCATGCCATTAATCTTTGACAAAGGAGGAAAGACTATCCAATGAAAAAAAGACAGCCTGTTTAACAGGTGGTGCTGGGAAAACTGGACAGCAACAAGCAGAAGAATGAAACTAGAACACTATCTTACACCATCCACAAAAATAAACTCAAAACGGCTGAAGGACCTGAATGTGAGACAGGAAACCATAAAAACCCTAGAGGAGAAAGCAGGAAATAGCCTTCTTAACCTCAACTGCAGCAATTTCCTCGTTGACACATCCTCAAAGGCAAGAAAATAAAGAACGAAAATGAACTGCTGGTACCACCTGAAGATAAAAAGCTTCTGCACTGCAAAGGAAACAATTAAAAAAATCTTTTAGGCGACCTACCAAATGGGAAAGATAGTTGCAAATGGCATATCGGATAAAGGACTAGTATACAAAATCTACAAGGAACTCACTAAACTCCACACCTGAAAAATGAATAACCCAGTGAAGAAATGGATAGAAGACATGAATAGACACTTCTCCAAAAAGGACATCCAGATGGCCAACAGGCACATGAAACGATGCTCAGCATCACTCATCATCTGGGAAATATAAATCAAAACCATACTGAGATATCACCTCACACCAGTCAGAGTGACTACAGTGGACAAATCAAGAGAATATAGATGCGGGCAAGGATGTGGAGAAATGGGCACCCTCCTACATTGTTGGTGGGAATGTAAACTGGTGCAACTGCTCTGGAAAACAGTGGGGAGGTTTCTCAAAATATCTACCCAAGGGATATAGAAGTGCTGATGCATAGGAGCACATGTACCCCATTGTTCATAGCAGCACTCTCAACAATAGCCAAATCATGGAAAGAGCCTAAAAGTCCATCACCTGATGAATGGTTAAGAAGATGTGGTGTATATATACACAAGGGAATACTACATGGCAATGAGAAAGAATGAAATCTGGCCATTTGTATCAAAGTGTAAGGACCTTGAGGGCGACATGCTAAGGGAAATAAGTCAGGCAGAGTAGGACAGATACCGTATGTTTTCACTCATAAGTTCAACAGGAAAAACCTAACAGAGACTCATGGGGAGGGGAAGGGAAAAAAAGAGAGAGCATGAGGGAGACAAATCACGAGAGACTCTTGAATATCGAAAACGAATTGAGGGCTAAAGGGGGAGGGGGAAAGGGCAAGGGGGGCTGATCGTCTGGGAGGAGGACAGTTGTGGGTTAGAGCACCGGGTGTTATAAGGAATCCAGTTTGGCAATAAACTATTTTAAAAACATTCTCTGACTTACTGTGGGTGGCTCAGATGGCTGAGCATTGGACTTTAGCTCAGGTCAAGATCTCCCAGTTTGTGGGTTCAAGCCCTGCATTGGGCTCTGTGCTGACCGCTAGCTCAGAGCCTGGAGCCTGCTTCATATTCTGTGTCTCTTTCTCTCTCTGCCCCTCCCCTGTTCATGTTCTGCCTCTCTCTGTCTCTCAAAAATAAATAAAATTTAAAAAAAAAGAAAAAGAAAAAAATTATCTGGATAATTTCATATGATGCCTTTGATTTCACAGTTTCTCTCTTCTGCTTGAGTCTACTATTGAAGCACTCTGCTGGGTTTTTTTTTCTTTTACATTTAATCATTGTATTCCTCAGTTTCAGAATTTCTGTTTGCTTCTGTTCTGTGATTTCCATCTTTTTGTTGAACTCTATTTTTTAATGTACTGTTTCCTGATTTATCTGAATTGTGTCTCTGTTTTCTTGTTGTTCAGTGAGATTCATTAAAACAACTATTTTGAATTGCAAGCCAGAAAATTCATAGATCTTCATTCATATCTTTGGGTTTGGTTACTAGGAAATTATTTTGTTCTCTTTTAGTTGTCATATTTGCCTGATATTTAGTGTTTCTTTAAAAATTGAATCGACATATTCACCTTTGAAGATGTAGTTACCTCCTCCAGTATTTACCAATTGGCTTCAGGGGCTAAATACATTTACACATCATCTACGAAGTTTGGAAGTTTCTCAAACTTTTTCTATGGATGTATCTGCTCTACTAATGTTATCTCTTGAAGGCTAAGTCATAAGATTGTATGCCTTTTTTTGATGTTCCAAGTTCACGCCAGGTGCCCTTGTTAAGTTTTCCTAGACCATGACATACTCAAGGTTATGCAACTTCTCCCAGTCTAGCACAATTGAGGCAGATGTCTGCATATGCTCATGCACAATCTGCAGATGTTGACATGTGTGGGGCACTGCCTGTGAGAGAGAAGTACTCCCACATTATTGGGGATAAAACATTATTGGGGGTAGATCCTCAGGTAATACATATTATGAAGTTTGGAGGGGACTTCTTTGATGAAGTCTGGAAGGCCATTAATAGAATCCATGGTCATTTGTTACCTATCATGCCCAGTTACTGTGAATCCTTGTCCTTTTCTCTGCTCTTAGCTGCTCCTGGGCTATTCAGCTTTACCAATACCGCCAGTAATTTTATTTGAGTGAAGAAGAACTAGACCTCTTTGGCAGCAGCCTATATATTTTGGCAAGTTAAGCAGTCACAATGCTTTCACTTTCTTTCATGAACAATATCACAGGGCAAGCAATTCTCTTTGGCAATAAACTGTGGTGCTTTGGAAGGAGGGGACGATGCAGGTAAAGTGAAACTGTTCTTCCTGTCTTCAATATGACTATTCTATTCTCAGATTTTTTTTCCAGTGGGGTGCTGGGATCTATTTGTTGGACACTCAAGCTCCCACAAAGTACTCTTACTCAGGGGCACGTGGGTGGCTCAGTCAGGTAAGTGTCCAACTTTGGCTCAGGTCATGACCTCACGATTCTTGGGTTTGAGCCCCGCATGGGGCTCTGTGCTGACAGTTATCTCAGAGCCAGGAGCTCGTCTTCAGATTCTGTCTCTCTCTCTCCCTCTCTCTAAAAATAAATCAAAAACATTTAAAAAAGCACTCTTACTCATTGATGATTGTCAAAATTGTTTGTGTGGGTGGATGAGTGCTGAAAACCCATGTTCTTTTATCTACTTGATTTCTTAAAATGCCACTGAATCTATTTATATTAGGCTCCCAAGTTTGTATTTCTAATGGTGAATTTTTAGGAATTTTAGATTTTTTTTGTTTTATTTTGAAATTTTAGATTTGTTTATCTGTGGTTCATTTTTAGTTGTATAAACTCCTATACTAAATGCTATGTACTATCAAACAAAACCTCTATTTTCCTGTCAGTGTTTGTCTTTCACATGTGGCACATATATCTAACATATACATTATTACCATGTCAGAAATATTAGTTTTATGATGTATAACATTCATCACCATAATATAAACTTTTTAAAAATTATTTTGTGGAATTTAATGGGTTCAGGTCTGCTATCAAGAAACATAATATATCAAATTACTTACTTAGTACTTACTTAGGACTCAGGGAAACTATGAAATTTTGGACCCTTGTCGATCATTTCTACCTTCTCCCAATATTAATATACACTTGTATTCTAAGATAAGGTACAGGATATTCTGGATTCAATTCTATAGTATCATATTCATGTTGGTTCAACATGTTAATGATGGCAGATCTTTTCATTCCCTCTTTGGAGTTACCAACTCAAGACTTCTGATGTTTGTAGATGCACAAATCAGGTGATATTATTAGGAGTACATTTTCCTTGTAAGTTTAAAACTACACGTTAACTTTTTTATTGCCACTGTACTGTGCATATATATATAGTATATAGTCGCTTTTTAGTATATGTGAATAATTACCCAGGAGTGTCATAGTGCACAGACTGTTAGGCCATATATTGTGAATAGTGACCAAATTTATACTGATACCTACTTAAAAGAAAGACTGTGTTTATTATGACATATGCAATCAAAATAATAATAAAATATCTTCTCTTTCTACACTAGAATATTTGTATAGTAATATCTTTTATATTTCTATCCCTTTATTAATTTAGGGTCTTTGTGTCATACAATAGAAATTAATTTGATACACTTAAGCAGAAAGGAACTTAGCAAACGGTAGTGAGGGCTTACAGAATTGATGAGAGGCTAGAATATCAGGAATATCTGAGAAGGCAAGAAGTGGTGAAAAAGAATCACAGCACGAATCTTTTAAGGGGTCCACCAGTTCAGAAACTGGGTGCCAGTTCTATTGCCACCATGACTATGGCTGCTGCTCTGAAAAATATCATGTTCAAATCTGCCTTGTAACTTTATTGTTATCTTCAAAATTTAAAGTCCAGATAAAGGGCTTTTGATTAGATGAGATTAAATTATGTATCTAACTTTCTGATATTTTCAGCTCCCATAGTCAGAGGCATGAAGTTGGGTAGTAGGAGATTCACGGAATTATTGTCATGGAAAAAATGCATACAATGAAGAAAAGGTAAATTCCTAGCAGTAAACTGGTATTTATTAAGAAATGTGTAATATCTGCAAGCCAAAAAAAGTCCCCATTCTGATTAATATGTACTATAAACCTTGTTCCATGTCAGTTATGAATTCCACTCATGTTACCTACTGCTTATTCTTGATAACATTACTTTTCCTGATATAATCTAGTCTGGTAGTAGTTTTGTGTTTCTGGTACCATTGAAGTCAAATAGAATAGCTTGGCTTCAGAGAAAAGGATAGCACTAATTATCAGATGTATTTCTGTGGAAACATTAAGTTAGTAACCCACTTCAATGTTGTCCATTTTTTCCACAAAATTTCACAAAACATATTCCACAAAAGATTTAAATATGCCCAAGGCATAAACCTGAGAACTTAAGAGTGTTAAGTTGCCTAAAATTATTTCCTTACTGCATTATTTAAATTGAAGCTATCTAGGTGTCACTTAGAAATAGCATTGCTTCTCAATTGTGGTGGCATTTTCTCAAAATGTGATGGAAGAACACTAAATAAATCAGTGATCTAATTACTCTCTCACCTTTTGTATTGATTTTATTTTTTCCTATTTTGTGCTTGTATTTGAGTACAACTTTGATTTTATACTTAATAACCTGACATAAAAAATAATTTAGATTGGAATTCGGATTCCTACGTCTGGTTCTCTTTGCTTCTTAAAATATCAATTTCTTGTTTCATCTATTTCAGAACCATTGAGGTATAACAATTTTATAAAGATTTTGAGTTGTGACTCCACCCTCTTTTGTGCTTCAGGACAGTCCAGGATCTTTCCTCAAAGCCAAACCGTGCCCAGTTTTAGTTGCTCTATAGGCAACTGATCCCATCTGTAACCAACATGTTTCTGTTTACTCTGATCTTTTGCTTCCCTCTAGTGGCCAATGCTTGCTTTACCTCACTTGAGAAATCTAAAGATCTAAATCTAGTGATCTCTCACCTATTTTTATCCATTATCTATCTATCTATCTATCTATCTATCTATCTATCTATCTATCTATCTATCTATAATCTATCTTTCTATGTATCTATTTATATATCATCTACAGGTTTTATTCAATGAAAAGAAGAGACAAAAATCTTTAGAAATTCATCAACGCAGATACATTTTTAAAGGATTCTTCGAAATTTGAATAAATATTATTATTTAGAGTATTTGATGGAACAAAATCATTAACTCTAATGATAGGGATTTAGGAGCGCATGGTGGCTCAGTTGGTTAAGCCTCTGACTTTGGCTCAGTTTATGATCTCACATTCGTGGGTTCGAAACCTGTGTCAGGCTCCATGCTGACAGCTCAGAGCCTGAAGCCTGCTTCCAATTCTGTGTCTCCCTCTCTTTCTGCCCCTCCTTGCTCATGCTCTATCTCGGTCTCAAAAATAAATAAAACATTAAAAAATAATGATAGGGATTTATTTACTTTTTGATTATTTATAAGAAAATAGAAAAGATCATTGTCATAAAATTTAATTATTTTGTATTTTATTACCCTAGTCTCAAAAACATTAGGGCAGATAGCAATACCTATAAAGTAAAAAGAAAGGTTAACCTCGTCCATTTTCCTACCAGTATAGTACTATTATTTTGTTTCTACTACTTCTGCTGGTGCTACAACAAATACCACTATTATTTCTATCACATTAATTAATAATAACAATTAGCATATGTAACTTTATACCATACACTAAATTAGACACTACTTACACATGAAGATATCAAAATTTAGATTTTTTTTCTGTGTTGCATAGCTAGTTAAGAGCAGATTAGGAGGGGTGGAGCCAAGATGGCGGAGAGGAAGGGAGCTCTGTAAACTCCTTCGGCACCATTTTTCGAACTGAGAAGGATATTACGTTCAACTGAGAGAGTGGAAGGAGAAAATACGAACTCCAGAAGGAATAGAACCTCAAAGACACCTGAGTGAGTGGGGGCGAACGGGGGAGATTTGAGGACGGGCCAGCCCGGGATGGGCAGGGGAGGTAAGATCCCCAGCCCAACTTGGCGCAAGTGCACGGTGCCCGGGAGACAAAGGGAAGAGACAGAGTCAGAACACTCATAGAACTGTCTCTGGGGAAGAGGTATAGAACCCTTGGCTGCGCTTGGAGACAGAAACCCACTCCATAGATAACTGCTGGGCAGCGGGGCGCAAGAGAAGGAATAGCTCCCAGCCCTAAGCCATCTCCGCAGGGAATCAGAGGCGTCTGTGGCTGTGAGAAGCAGCTGCGCTGGGGAGGCGCACTCCCCTGTGGGAAGGGCCCGAGCGGCGACTGTGCCAGGCACCAGCAATTCGAACTTGGTTTTGGGAACAGGACCACAGACTGCATTTCCACGGCAGACCACGCCCCCTGCATGGACTGGGCGAATCCCGGGTCTCCACAGGGAAGAAATAAGGCGCACACCGACGGGACCCTCAACAAAGAGTCGGTGGTGGGTGGATGCCGGGGCGCGCGCTTAGAATGTAGGAGCTCCCAGCTCATTTCCAGCAGTGCACAGCGTCTTGAGCAAAGCTATCAGAAACTAAGAGAGACTCGGTTTTTTACTTTTTGTTTTTATCCTTTCCCCCATTGCAATTGCTATCCTGACTGGGGGTGGGGACTCCGCAATTGAGTCTGTGAAGGTGCGCACATCACCTCCTGCTACTCATTTCCCCTCAGGCAGGGGCGGAGCCTCTGAGAGCAGACTCCAAGACCTACCACATCAAACCTAGCCTATCCACCAGAGGGAGCTGCTGCTTGCTTTTTTTGTCCCCCCTTCGGTTTTTTTTTGTTGTTGTTGATTTGCTTTGTTTTGGTTGTTTGTTTTTTTAATATATAACAAAAATTTTTCTTTCTTCACTAGTTTCATACTTATTTCTTTGTCATTGTTACCCTGTTTTATCCTTTTTTTTTACTTAATTCCTTTAAATTTTACTCCTTATATTCCTTTCTCCTTTCTCCCTTACTTTTTCACCTTCTCACAACCCAGATATATTCTCCTGTATCTCATCCTTACTTCTCCCCTAAACTGGTCATACACTTTTAAGCAGTCTACTGTCCTTTGTTGTCTCCCATCCCCTTTTATATATTTTTTTTGTCTTTTCTTCTTTCTCTTTTCTTTCTATTTTCTCTTCGTCTCTTCCTTTCGTCTCTTTCCCTCCCATTCCCATTCTTTTCATTCCCCCCTGTAATGCGTTTCTTTGTTTGATTTGTCTGTG
>NC_043717.1:57537428-57542342 GCF_006229205.1 Suricata suricatta
AAGAAGATGTGGTATATATTCATGATGGAGTACTACATGGCAATGAGAGGGAATGACATATGGCCCTTTGTAGGAAAGTGGATGGACCTTGAGGGTGTCATGCTGAGTGAAGTAAGCCAGGCAGAGAAGGACAGAAACCATATGTTTGCACTCATAGGTGTAGCAGGAACACAAGAGAGACCTAATGGAGAACCAGGGGGAACAGAGGAGAGAGAGAGAGTTGGGGAGAGAGAGGGATGCAGAACGTGAGAGACTATTGAAAGCTGAGAATGAACTGAGGGTTGCGGGGAGGGGGGAGGGGGGAAGATAGGTGGTGGTGATGGTGGAGGGCACTTGAGGGGAAGAGCACTGAGTGTTGTATGGAAAACAATTTGACAATAAAATATTATGGAAAAAAGAAAGGAGAAGAATGGAATATAAAAAAAAATTGTTTCAAAAATAAATAAAGAGGAGTGCCTGGGTGGCTCAGTCGGTTAAGCGTCCAGCTTTGGCTCAGGTCATGATCACATGGTTAGTGGGTTCGAGCCCTGCGTCAGGCTCTCTGCTGACTGCTAGCTCAGAGCCTGGAGTATACTTCAAATTCTGTATCTCCCTCTCTCTCTGACCCTCCTCTGTTCGCACTCTCTCTCTCTCTCTCTCTCTGTCTCTCAAATATAAGTTAAAAAATAAAAAATAAAAATTAATTAATCAAACAAAATAAAAATAGTACAAGGAAACTGTTCCGATTGTATCAGTCATACTAGCTCGGTATTGATTGCTCTATTGCATGATCCAGCTTAGATTTTGATCTCACTCTGAGATACTCGATTTATAGGCTCACCATTTAATAAAACATTCTATTGTCATATAATTATAGCATCTCCTAGTTATTTGGCAGTTTTATAATATCTTTATTATAATGTTGTGAAAATATTTCACAGCACTGGCAGGTGGTAATGCGGAGTTTAATTTAATCTAGGTTCTTGCTCTCAGGGAGCTTACATTCTAGTAGTGGTTGGCAGATAAAAACAAGTCATAAAATTAATAAGGCAATTTTAGGAAGTAAATGTTCTTCAACGTCTACTCCTGCCTGCATAGATTTTATGCTCTGTCTTGAGACTCCAGATCTGGAGCAGTAAGTATGTTTAGCAGAATGTTTCTGCAATCCTCGGCTCTCAGAGATCCTCTCTCTTTTTTTCAACTGGGAAATGCTACAATTGATGGTCACATTCTCCCATTACTCTATGTAATATGTGCTGGTGGAGGCAAAGAAGTTAACTGACTTTTTAGGAAAGTCTGAATGTTATGGCTCCTCCTCACCCACAGAGAAAAATATGTTTTACTTTTCCATTAATTTTAAACCAATTAAGGTTTTTAAGAAGTTTTTATTCATATTTATTTATTTTTTATAAACTAAATTCTCCTGATTCGTTTGTACCTTTTAAATAGTTACCCAGTTTAATCCACAAACCTGAAAATAAATATAACTAAAATTCAACTACATACTAACTTTCCCAAAGTTAGTATATGTTCAGGATATGACTAAGGTAGAAAAACTATCATTTGATTCTATAACCTGGCCCACTGAGATTTATTCAAGGAATGCTAGGGTACTTCAACATACAAAAATAAATCAATGCAATTGGACATTATTACTAGGATGAATGTTACATAAACACACAATTATCTTATTTGAGACAAAAATTATTTGAAAAAATCCAACACACTTTTATGATTAAAACACTCAGGAAAAACACTCAGGAAACTAAGAATAAAAAGGAAATCCCTAAATTTTATAAAAATATATCTATAAAAAACAAAATGATTTCATATTTGAGTATAAAAGAGTGAAAGTTTTCCCTCTAAATATTGGTAACAGGAAAATATGCCCACTTTTGCCAATTGTTTTCAACTTTATTTTGGAAGTTATAGCCAGGGATATTAAGTAAAAGAAAGAAAATGCATCCAAATTAGAAAAGAAGAAGTTAAATTATCTCTAATAACAGATGGCATAATCTTATACAACAACTGTAACTTGTGCCTGGGTCTCCAGTATGTTGGCCTACTCTGCAGATTTCAAATATGCCAGCAACCACAATTGTAAGACAATTACTTTAAACTCTCTCTCTCTCTACACACACACACACACACACACACACACACACACTTCATTATGTTTTTCTGGAGAACTTTAATAAATATGAACAAAACAAAATAGCCTCTTACAAGTATATATTTAAATGAACATGTAGAACATCATTATGAAAGAATATTGATAATACTGTTAGCTTTTGTCACAGGAGTAGAATGGGACAGGGAGGGATGGCTTTTATAACAGGAGTAGAAGGAAATGGAAAGAGATGATAAAGATGAAATAATACAATATTAATATTCCTTATATATATTTATTATTTCACAGCGGATACATAGATTTTTATAAATTTTGGTGTAAATATTATTTAAGATAAAATAAATAAAATAGTATAAATACAAAGAAGGTAGAAGGCAGATTCTGAAGAATTCTCTTATTCTCAGAGGGCATGCATGAATGTGAAACAAAATGAGATATGCACATCCTTGTGAGGATGTTAACCTCAAAGGTCACAATGTGCTTTTGCAGGGACAAGTTATAGTTCAAGTTCAAAGGCAGTTTGCAGGCAGAATTCTCTCTTCAGAGAAAGTCAGTCTTTTTCTAAAATCCTGCAATTGATGGGATGAAGCCCATCCAAATTATTATAGAGGCAATCTGCTATAACAAATTTATTACTTTAAATATCAATCCTATCTAAAAATTACATTCACTGAAACATCTGGAATAGTTTTTGACCTGATAAGAGTGTACCATGACCTTTGCCAAATTGACATATATAATTAACCATCAAAGTTCATCCCCAGTCATCATGGCACCCATGCACATCTCCTTAAACTATATTTAATCTCTAAATAAAGTCAATAACGAGGTCATACTTCTGCCTAACTTGAAACAACTATCTTATGAACAACCAAGAATGTACTAACACTTTACATCAGATGAGAAAGTAGATTTTTTTGTATGGTGATATTTACTCTTCTCCTTAACATTCTGTAACGTAAATACTATGTTATGTAAACAATACTATGACATAAATCTCATCTAATTATATGATTAAGGATAATAGAATAGGGGCGCCTGGGTGGCTCAGTCAGTTAAGCCTCCGACTTCGGCTCAGGTCAGATCTGACGTTCGTGGGTTCGAACCCCACGTCAGGCTCTGTGCTGACAGTTAGCTCAGCAATTTGACAATAAAATATTATAGAAAAAATAAAATAAATTTCAATGAGGAACAAAAAAAAAGAGCAAATTAGGAATTTGAGCACAAGTAGTATAATTCCCGAGTCCAAATTCTTAAACCCTACCTTATCCATTGAGAGCAATGAGACCTCAGTAAGAAAAGTGGTCAATTAAAAGAAAACCCATAAAACATAAAAAATTTTTAACTGATTTGTGAAGCACATTTATAAACCACCTTTCCTCTCCTCTTCTTCCTTTTCTCCTTCCTTTTCTCATTTCTTCTTTCCTCTTCTCCTTCTACCATCTCAATCTTCCTCTTTCTCTTTCTTCTACTCCTCCTCCCCTTTCCCTTCTCTTCTTTCCTCTACCACTTCCCTTTCTTTTTATTCTTCTCTTTCTTCCTTTTTTTTAATGTCAAGTATTGAGCTGGAAATTTTCAGTGGAATGGAGCTTGGTTAACACTGTTGCCAAATTTGCTTTAAAAGACTCTTCTGTCATCTCCCAAGGTTTCTTATGTTGATGTACCTATTTTTCCCTTTTAGTTACCCCATCATACCAGAAAGAGGGAGGTAATCATTCAAAAAGTCTGGCCAGTGTGAATGTTAAGAATACAAAATAGGAGGAGCCAAGATGCCAGAGAGGAAGGGAGCTCTGTAACCTTGGTCTGCCCCGTCTATCAAACTGAGAAGGACATTACTCTCATCTGCAAGAGTGGAAGGAGAAAATACAGACTCCAGAAAGAAGATAACCTCAAAGATGCCTGAGTGAGTCAGTGCGAACTGGGGAGATGGGAAAATGGGCCAGCCCGAGACGGAAAGGGGAGGTGGGAGCCCCAGCCCAACACGGGGAAAGCACTTGGAGCCCCTGAGAGACAAAAGGAAGAGAAAGAGAAACTGAACATGCTCATAGTACTGTCTCTAGAGAAGAGATAAAGAATGTTTAACTCTGCTTGGAGAGAAAAACTCTCACGCCATATATAACTGCTAGGTAGCCCAAATCCCGAACCTGGGTGGCACAAGGGAAAAAACAGCCTACAGCCCCATACCATCCCAGCACGGAGTCGGAGGCCCTGGTGGCAGCGGTGGCCGCTGGGGCACACACTTCAGCCTCGGCCTATTCATGCTTTCTATCTCTTCCCGTTTGAATTTTGGCAGTGCATGCGCATTTAGGAATTTGTCCATTTCTTCTGTGTTGTCCAGTTTGCTGGCATACAATTTTTCATAGTAATCTCTGATGATTGCCTGTATTTCTAAGGGATTGGTTGTAATAGATCCTTCTTCATTCATGATTTTGTCTACCTGGGTGCTCTCTCTTCTTTTTCTGAGGAGTCTGACTAGAGTTTTATCGATTTTGTTTATTTTTTCAAAGAACCAACTCTTGGTTTCATTGATCTGCTCCACTGTCCTTTTGGATTCTATATTGTTTATTTCTGCCTTGATCTTTATTATTTCTTTTCTTCTGCTGGGTTTGGGGTGCTCTTGCTGCTTCCTTTCTAGTTCCAGTAGATTCTCTGTTAATTTTTGAGTTTGCGCTCTTTCTAGTTTGTTGAGATTGGTCTGGATTGCAATATACTTTCCTCTTAGGACTGCCTTGGCTGCATCCCAGAGATTTTGGATTGTTGTATTTTCGTTTTCGTTGATTTCCATATATTTTTTAATTTCTTCT